>NC_051197.1:5472921-5773588 GCF_015220075.1 Falco rusticolus | reverse complement strand
GTACCAGTGAAGTATTCACCTCCGGGTGTCTGCTTCAGGTGTCTAACTTAGCTGCCTGGCTTAGATTGCTCAACATCCTTTCTACACAGGGGACACAGAAAGGTTATTCTGTAAGGCTCTTTCTGTTAATGTGAGGTTAATTCCTGCTCTGAATTGCACACCAGAAGAAAGGTCCCTCTACGGAGATTATAAAGAGATTGAAGGAAGATCAGCCACCTCATTTAGTTGCTTATACAACATGATTAAAGTTGTCTGGGGCAAATGTTCTTTTTCCTTTGCCCACAGCGACAAAGGTTTCTAGGGCATCTGGTGGACATCTCCGTGGTGCAAGGGACAGGTACCTGCAACAATAAAAAAGGGGCCCTTTTTCCCCGAGAGCACTGAACTTCACCCAGAAGAAAGCTTCCAAACATCTACAAGGAAACCTAAAGCTGGAGCAAAAGGTTGCAGTTAATGGAAGTGGTTTGTGGTTGTGGTTGCTCAGCGGTCAAAACAGTTTGCTCTTCCATCTGTGCACAAGGGTCCTGTTCTAGGAATTCCTGCTTGTGTCACTAGGAATTCAGCCCAAAATAGACTCCCTGGGTCAGAGGAGAAGAGAGAGCATGGCTCAGGAGTCTGTAACGCACAAAACTTGGCCTCGAACAGTGTTGCACTCTCTGACCAGGGCAGGATCTGATGTCAAGCTTTCCCCAGGAGTCATACTCCTAAATAGGAAGGAGCCCAAACTGATCACATGCCGACTGCCTGTTCAAAGGCAGCTGGCTCCTACTGGCAAACTAACTGTTTGGGGAGGTCTGCTCTTGGAAAACTCACTGCTGCCCACATGCTGATCTTCCTCTGGAGAACAGGCATTTCTCAACTGGGGCTGAGCCAATAGCTCTTTCCAAACTCAGGGTTAAAGGTGTCATCTACTCTGGTCTTATCTCCATCTGCACCAGGACCAGGAGCGCAGCAGCTGATGCTCTGCCACTCAGCTGTCCCTTCCCTTTCAACCAAGGCTGGTGTCTTTCTGAAGGTGTGGAAGTTTCCTTGTGGTGGCTTCTGGCAGGAGGGCCACAGAGAGGAAAAAATTTGCCTTGGTTACATCTGCTTTGACTGTGACCTGAATGCTCTTCTGTTTTTTCTGGCTTTGTGTTTTGAGGTAACACAAGACATAATATGGGGGAAAATAGTATGTCCTTCCTGTTCTTTTACTGCACTGATGGGTTTTAAAATATATTGGATTTCCTCTCTCTGCATGAAGCATACCTGGAATTTCTTACTCCAGAAGCTGAACTGAATTATTGGTCAAACAAGTACTCTGAAGATAATGCTGTAGAGTTCTAGGCATCTACACGCTTGCCATCTTTTTATTCTTTCTTTATTATATTAGTGTCCTTGCCTAGGTTTCTCAAGTGATGTTTACATTTCTAAAGATGCACAGTTTTTTTTCCTTTAGGTAGCAGGCAGGGGTAAACTCTGGAAGCTGCAATTATTCACTTCAGACAAGCACATCAACAGGCAGTGACCTGTCCAGAGTAGATCTGAATTTCTTGGATTAGCCAGATTTGGCTATGAAACTCTTCAGTGGTTCAGCAGAAATCGGTGAGCAGGTCTGCTGGTATGTGAGAACCATCTGACCCAATATCTCAACAGTTACCTTGTTTTCTTAATTTTAAAATGTTTATGTAACTCATGCCTTCTGGCCTCTTTTGAAGGTAGGATTCATGGTTTTATGAACATGTGCTCTGAACTGATTTGCCTATTTCTCCCAGTAAGGGTGGTCCATCAGCCAGAGCAGCAATGATCCCTGGTCCTAGCATCATCAGAGCTTGAGTCCACATCAAGATCTGAATCCCAAGACTGGCCTCTGCCAAACTGTAGGCTGTGGTCCAAAAATCAACAGCAGTTATTTAGGAAAGGCTGATTCCAAGATGAGGTTTAGCAATGCCTGCAGTGTTTCCACCCTGGTAGACAAGGACTGGAGCACTGTCCCAGCTCCTTGCAAGCCACCTGCTGACCCCTTCTCCATCTACCCACTTGGCAGCTGTGTGGGCTGGGTTTGAAGCCTTTCTCGAATCGTCTGCAGATCCCAGTTCCCATCTTTGTACAGCAAAACAACGCCTTTTGCCCTGCTGCCAAAAGCTTCTCCAATGGTAATGCAGAAATCAAGCTCTGGTGACAATCCCCTCTGGACCTCAGTATTTCCACCTAAAAGAGAAAAAGAAAACAAAGCAGCTGAAGTAGCCATTTGTGCGGCTTTCGGGGTTGAGAAGTCACTTGCCTGGCGGCTGCAAGGCACACACCTCAGGAAGAATGGCCCCTTGTCAGCCACTGGCACTTTGTTGCAAGTGGATGGGGCAGTGGCAAAGCCCTTCTGTTCGGTGCAGGCGCTCGATCCATGACGCTTTCACCATTCACAGTAACCCAAGATCCAACAAGGGCTCCTTTGACATCATTTGGGACTAAGCTGGAGCAGGGCTGGGCAAAGTCTTCCCCTTTGAACGGGAGGAGGAAAGGTGTTTATGCGAACGCCTGGGCGCTAGTGGGCATCTCAAGTCTGTGGGGAAGTCACTGAGCAGTCAAGTTAATTATTTTTAATGAACTGGGCCAAAGCAGATTGTGTTATTTTGTAACATATTAGTTTGGAAAGCAGTGAAAGTATTTGGCATCCCTCCCTGGCCATCACAGGGACCCCTTTGTGCTTTCCTTTTCCCCACTTTTCTCTCGTGTTTATAGCTGGCTCCCACATCTCCACTTGCTGACACTGATTGATCACATTAATATCACTGTAAATATTACATAATCTCCGCTTACAATGCTAGAAGGAACTGATTAGTTTTACTTTTCCAAGACTTTTCAGGCTGGAAAATAATAATAATAAAAATAATTTAGAAAAAATAAAATCTTTCTTTTTTCTCCCCCCCCCTCCCCCCCCCCTTTTTTTTTTTTTTTGCCATTGGCCCTGTTGGCTGCAGACCAAGAAAAGGCTGTATCCACCATTTGTGGCCATTGCTTTAATGGGACAGTGAAGAAGAGGTGGGAATAGGCAGTTGCAGCGTGACAGCAAACTGTGGCTGGCCTCGGTAGAGACATGGTAATGGGGAGAGGGGTTATTGAAGGATGTCAGACCACTTACAGAGAAAAAGCATGTTTCAGAAAATAGCTTTCAAGTAAGCTAGGGAGGATGCTGGTGTGCAGGGAGGTGTGGACCAGTGGAAATATGGTTTCTGAAGTGTGGTACCCTGTCCTTTCCCTTTAGTGGCTGATTTTAGTCGGCATAATGGGTATTTGAGCTCACCCCATTTAGGATTTAAAGATCCTGGTTTCACTTCTGTGCAGAAGTAACAGCTTTCTCGGGGTCTTTCTAAGATTGTGTCCTGGACTGGGGAGGCTGCACCGCTGCAAGGAGGGATGGAGGGGAGGCTGCCCTGCCCTCTGAGGAGCCCCATGGGATAGTCCTTCCCATGCTTAGGGTAGGTGGGAGGAGAGACATGACAACTCCTCCAGCACCAGTCCAGGGTCATTTGACCTCATACATGTAACACATCCTCCATCCTGACCCTCGTTCAGGCCAGTTCTGTTTCTTTTCTCCGTCTCCTTCATGGAGACAACTGTGTATCAGGTTGCGTTTTGAAGCAGGCGCACTGTTTTCAGACTCTGTAGAAAATCCATTTATCATATCAGCCTTACATTAGCCAAAGTATCAGAGATAAAAATTATCTTGGAAATCTAAACATAGATTCTAATCTAAGGTACAGCAGCATCTGTTTCCCATTACTTTTTATTACTTGCAAGATTTGAGCAGTATTACTCTTATGGTGAGATATTTCTGAAAACAGGGGTCTGTGCTTCCCAGAACTGTGAGTCCTGGTGCTGATTGCTGCTCATCTCCCGGGGCTTATCTGCATGGGAATAGCTGATTACTCAGCGTGCAGCATCGGGGAAGCACGTCCTGTGCACAGGCGGGCTCCCTGGGCAGCGGACTTGACTGAGATCAGGGCTATGCTGACTTCAGCAGAATCAACATTGCGGTTGGACTTCTTTTAGAAGTCTGCTCAGGGACCTTTTGTAGAGGTATTAGCAATATCAGTCTGCTGGCCTTCACTGGTCCAAACTGGTTGGGCAGAAGCAGCGATGTGTGTATGTGGATGCAAAGCTGTGACTTCAGGCTCCCCTTCTCTAGCAGAGCTTTTTCCGAGCCATGCTTTAGGGACGATGAGCTCCTCGCAGGTCGCTGCCAGAAGTGACTCAAACTTACCGCTGCTTCTCATCTCACAATGCCAAATCCTGCACAGCATGGTGCACGGCGCAGCTTTCAGCTTAACCGTGGGGCAGCCCACTTGATCTGACGGTAATGTGGCCAGCCTTGCCTGCACCCCAGGGACTGGCTTCAGGGCTTGCAACGCCTGAAGCTACAAGTCAGGTGGCCGCATCTTGGGAACATCCGTGCACCAGCTCGGGGACTTGAAGGCACTAACAGACCTTGATTTCCCTGGCCAGCCTCACTAGAACTTTTGATGCCCCCTTACTTGAGCTCAGTCCAGCCTGAGCTATGT
Source organism: Falco rusticolus (assembly GCF_015220075.1). Classification (NCBI taxonomy): domain Eukaryota; kingdom Metazoa; phylum Chordata; class Aves; order Falconiformes; family Falconidae; genus Falco; species Falco rusticolus. The sequence goes on along the minus strand of NC_051197.1, from coordinate 5,769,050 downwards.
TGCAGGAGTGCCTGCCCTTTGCCCTGTTCCTGTGTTTTCCTGGTTTTCCTGGCTTTTCCTTTAGGGAGCAGCCCCGCTCTTGCTTCTCCCCGACACCAGCAAGCTTGCTGTTATTTGCAGTACGTTGGGCATAGCGCAGGGGGTGTGCTGTGAACTCAGCCCTGCCCTGCCGCTCGGAGACGAGTATGCAGCTCTGCAAACTACTGTTTGCCTCTTGAGACAAATTATGGCATACTGCAATAGTTGAGGAATAGCACAAGAGGAGTATGCAATGAATCATGATGCATATGCACACGAGGGGAAAAGTTCAACCTTCTGTTTGCCATTATCTGGCTCTTGAAAGCTGAACTGTTCAATTCTTGCATTTTCATAGCAGAGTTTATTTCTGTGGCATTTCCTAAGCCTTTCTGTCTGTCTCAAGGCAAGAGAAAGACAGTGCATCCCTTCTCAGAACTTTGCAGTTGTGATGGCTCACAAATAAAAATCAGATCACAATAAAATAGGGTAAGAGTGCAGAAATGTGTAATGTGTAACTCTAGATCTCTGTATATGCAGAGTTGAATACATTTCTTTAGCTTACCCAGCTGAGGCAGCCACGGTGTGTCTGAAGCCCATCGCTGCTGCATGTTCTGCCTGGAGTGGAGGTGGGTACAGCTGTGGGGACCTCAGAAACCACCTTGGCTGCAGGAGGCAATGTACCCTGCTGTACCAGTGTGGTGATGCCAAAAAACCTCAAGTTTTAGTTAATAGCAGAGATGTCAAGTCATGTTTTCTCATTGCATCAACTGAAATGAGTTTTGTCTGATAGAGACAGAGACAGCAGGGAGAGGAGAGAGCTCCTCCCCACCGGCGAACTTCAGAGTTGACTTTGCCTCTCAAGGTACCTGTTTTTCCCCAATAATGATAATGAGAGCACGTGCTGACTCCTAAACTAGTTCCCTTGGGGTGTATGGCGCTGAGCTTTTCAGGGTAGTCAGAAATCCTATCAATTTACTATTGCCAATACAAGAATATAGTCTTTAATTCATTTCATAGCCACTATGCATATGTAGTCCTAAAGAATTGTGATACACGGGACTAGATACAAATCAGGGATTTTTAGTCTCTGCTCAATATATCAGATTTTATCAAACTTCCAAACTGTATAGTGGGTATTTGTCCTTCCTTGGACAATATATCAGATTTTGTCAAACTTCCAAACTGTACAGCGGGTATTTGTCCTTCTTTGGGCAAATGCTTAACGCGCAAAGAACAGGCTTCTAATCATCTCGTAATCATCTATGAACACTCACATGAGACCTTTTTTTTGGGGGAAAAAATATCTCCTTAATCTAACGGAAAAACGAGATCTCAAAATAACGAGGAAACAGAAGCTAAACACATTTAGAGTGGTGACAAGGCGTGGGTTTTCAAGAATGACACTAATTACACATTGAAACCCATTAACTTGGTGACTGGAGGAGTCTACATTCCTTCCTTCCTCCTCTTCATTGCCAAAACTCGTCTGGAGAGCACAGGCTGAGCGGTGCTAGAGGTCAGCACTGGGAGCACTGCAACTCCTCCTCTCTCTGAGCTGGGAAGAGGGAACACGGTGATGCCGTACACACACACCACTGCACCAGCTTGTAATTGTAAACTCTGCCCCTGGTCAACACCATGGAACGTTAACACTGAAGCCTAAGGATACCCGTTTCTGCCTGAGAAGTACTTCAGAGCCAATTCCTTGGGTACCAACATGTGCTTTTGCTGGGTTTGGGACCAGTAGTGGCCTCGTTTCACCCCAGATCTCCTTCCTGAACTGCCTTGCTCTGCCCCGCACCTGCTGGTGTGAGCTGCTTTTGTCGCAGTTCTGCGTATGTCCTAGAGAAGCATGCATGGTTTGTATGCCTGAAACTACAACTTGGGTTACACAGCAATGAAAGTAACTAAGTGAGCCATTGCAATCCAACCTGACCTGCCAAATGAACCTGACAAAACTACAATAGTGTTTGCAGTGTTTACACCAATCTGATTTAGCTGGATATTCTCCTGGGAGGAAAAAAACCCAACAACCACTCACCCTTCCCCCTTTAATTTCACAGTAATATTTGCTTTCTTATTGTGTACTCAAACTGGCAGCGCAATTACCGAGCTTAGAACACTGTTTGTGCTATGTCTTATCTTTTTATTAAAAAAAAACAACAAACCAGCTTTGACTTTCTGAACTGGCTGCACGCAGCAGAGAAAGGTTCTTCTGGAGAACAGGAGCTGAGACCGAGCACTGTTTGGATGCTAGCGGGACACGAGCAGGACCAAGGTTTGGATAGGATTTTGCACAGTATCCGATACAACAGAGCCTAGACCTCAAAATGCTCCCAAAGCGCAGCGGGTGAGCCTTGCCTGTATGGGTTAATCCTGCCTGGCCATGCACTGGAGGAAATGCTGCAGTGTTCCTCCTGTGTCCACCCCCTCGGGAGCTGGAGGAGAATTTAGGTCAAAGTACAGAGGACTGTATTACTGGTATTAGCACTTATTAACCAGTTTGATTCTGTTAAGGGAAACCTGCAGTGAATAATGAGAATTGAGCTGGCCCTTTCTACAAGTGCTTTAACAGCTGGTGGCCTTAGAGCTGTTTTGATGAAATAAATCACCCTGATGGAAAAATCTCAAAAGCCGCAGACTGTGGAAAGTTGACCAGATCTTTACTGGCAATATTTAGGGATGCTCTAAACAATGAGACAGTTGTTTTCCTGTAACTTTCAGTACTGTGCCTGGAAAAACATGATAGCCCTGAGGCTTGCCTGATCTGAAAGGTTTGGGATGCAGGGTGCTGCTAAACCTGGCTGCGGGACTCCTGGAGGGGCATCTGCGCTCGTAAACATTTTAACGTATGCAACAATTAGCAGGATTGTCTTGGCTTTAGTTGGAGATGGCAGGACAGGCAGAGGTGGAGGGGTTTTGCCCCGGGAGCCTAGCTTTTTCCTGCGAGCATCCTCCCTGATCTTGCACCTGCTGTGAATTCCTGGGGCAAAAAAAGAGTTGTTGCAATGCACGGCTGCTGCCGTAACACCTGTGAGAAGTAAATACAGAGGGGGGGCTGAATGAGCCCCCGAGGTCCCCGTGACATGGCTGTACGGTATCAGCTCTCTTTCTGCATGTGGCAGGATCTCCCCTTGAAGCCGCCTGGCCTCTGGATGGCATCGCAGCGAGGCAAATCCAGTGTTTCCATCTGCTAACTCTATTTTGGCTTGTATCTTGAAGAAGATGAGCTGAGGAAAGCATCTCCTGGGGCAGACAGAGCCTCTGTCTGCAAAGGCTGGGGGAGAAGATCTGGGCAGAGGCACGGCTGTGTGCAGGACAGGAGCCGGCCAGCCCCACGGTGGTGCTGGACCTCCCTTAGCCTCTGTGCTCAGCAAATGCGAGCGAGCAAGGCTGTGCCGTGAGCTCCCTGGGCCATGGAGATGGGGGAAGGCACTTAAACTATTATTTTTCTCATCAAGCTGAGCTGACTAAGAGGGTCTGGTTGGGTTTGTTCTTTCTGTTTTGGAGCTCCTGGAGCAAAGCACAACAGGGACTTTACCGAGTTTTACAATGAAAGTGAGAGCTGAGGTGACTGGCTCATATACAGGCAACTGTAGATGATTTAGCTGATAGGGGTCTCTTGTCACCTCTTCACCCTGACAACCTTCTTTTCACCTTTAACTGAAACTGCTTCCTGAGCAGCCTGTCTTTGGGGAAACAAAACGTATGGAGAAGAAATGAGGAGATAAGTGTAAATCAAAGGTCGTCTTGGCAAGAAGAGATCTAATTTTCATTTTCTGTTCTTGGGAAGGTCTTCAGTTCAGCCTTGCGGGACTAGATGTCCTTTCGAAGGCTGGGAGTAAGGATAAGAAAAAAAGTAATCTGGTCTAAGCTTCTCAGCTTAGAAATCCTCGTGCAGCAGGTTACTGAGCAGCAGTAAAGGGAGGTTAAGGGCATACAAGAACGGAGACCCTTCCTGTCTGGTTGATGGTGGTAGCAATTTCTGAGCCAGGTTTGACCCTTCCACAAATGCCTGTATGGTGCAGAGGAGCTCAACGCTGACGTTAAGCGGTGAGGAAGTAAAATAGAAGTGATCTGCCAAATTCTGTCTAATGAGGTCTTTCTCTTTAATTGGGTGTTTGTGGAAGTGGAAATGGTAGTTTAAATACCGCGGAAGACATCAAACCAATGAGAAGGTGTATGGGTGGCTGGCTGGGCTCCCCTTTTCCAGGCAGGCTCTCATGAAGCTGGCCAGGTTACCCTCAGTGAAACACGCTCTGCTGTGCCTCCCTGCTGATGTTTCTATCCGTGCTTTTCATAAAACTCAGGTGAGAGTGTCACCAGTTGCCCTGCTCAACTACTTGCTTGTTCTCCTAAAATGAAACTAATGACCTCCCAAGACGGTATTACTGGCACCTTTTCATAATCAGCAGAACACGGAATTTTGCGTACATTTTCTTTCCTTACCCTGTTGTCTTGGCTTCTCTCCTGTTTGCACTGATGTCCCATTTACACCTTTTGATGACACAAAGGATGAATCTATCAAGTTTATACAACACCAAGCACAGCAATCATTTGTCAATGGCAAGCCAGAGAGCCTTTACTGAGATTCATTCCACCTTATGGAGCGTGACCAGGAAAATAAATTATTACAGTCAGAAAGTCCTGTTTACAGGGGGAAAAAAATGGATCAAGCCCAGCATGTAATGCAGTAACTGTGGGCTGTGGGAGAAAAGATGTAATTGTTGTCTGTGCTAAACACAAATCTAAACAGGATCACAAGTAATTAGCTATTTAATAGGTGACTAAAGTAAATACTGCAATTAAGAAGCCTATTAAAAATAATATTAAAAAAGAAACCTCACAAGAAACACAGCTTTGTCCCAGACTGCCAGTCAACAAAATCAACAAACCATTAAGAAAAAAATGTCCGTGCATGCCCAGATCAGTAAAACACATAGTAATTACTTGGCACATTTTATCTTCAAAGTCCTCTGTGCACGCTAAGTAATTAATCCTCCCAACACCTCTGTGCGGTATGTGCAGCAGGCACTGATAAAAAGCAAGCTTGTGTTGCAGCCAGGTATAAATACCTTGTTGTGGGGCTCATTCCTGATCGAGGAAATGCCACTCTAAAGTCAATAACAGGGAGTGGAGCCTGGTTATCTCTTCAATGGCACTCATTGTGATCCATGCCTGCCTTTGTCTGAGGGAGGGGGAAACTGAGGCACATGCCAAGGAGTTAGTCGAGGCTGTGGAAAGCTGCCCTTGATTTCCCTACCAGGCTCGGTGATGAAACCCCGTGAGCGTGTGTGTCTCTCTTGCCTTCAAACCTGTATCTGAACATCAAGTGTAACCTGGTTAATCTGCCAGAGCTGAGAACACTTTCTAACACAAGCTCTGGATCAGCTGAGTTGATGTTAATGATTTTCAGTTTAATTAGTTGTTCCAGGGCAGAGGGAAAAGGGAGCTCCCCCTCCCACACAGTGCCCCGTGTGTGCTTCACCAGCAGCTGAGGAAGGACTGATGAGATGTAGATGATACAGCTTCTTAGGCCTGTGATGTTTTGAGCCCATTTTTGTGCTCTCTGCCAAACAAAAGACAGTTGTCTGCTCTGATCATTCCATCTGTTGTTCCATGCGATGACTTTTTGCCACAAAAACAGAAGGTGGGGAAAAGATAAATACTAGTGGTAGATCAGAGTGGAGTAAGATGTGGGGGAATGAGAAGTAAGAATGCAATGGTGGGGCACGGAAAGCTCACATTAACATCAAGCCATGTCATAAACACGTCCAAGCCTGAGCTCCAGCAGTGCCAGCAGAAATAAAATACCTTACAGAGAGAAATCAAAGATGATCCCATCCGTCTCCTGTTAAATGTAGCGAAGTGCTGCGTGGAGCTTGGCAGGTGCCGCATGGAGCAAACCTTCCCACCCAGGAATGAGTAATCCCACCCTGGCTGCTGTTAAGAGACCGTTTCAGCAGTGGTTAATTGGGCTGAGCATTTATACCGTTGTCCAAAAAGAAACTTTCCCACAAAGAAGGTTGAGCTACAAATGGAAAACTACCTGCACTGAGATTAATTTTTGGTGTGGGAAGAAAGGTGCTTCTGCAAAATGAAAGGCTGTATTCAAGAAAGGACTTGTTTTCCCTCTGATCAGAGGGGCACCTGTGCAGCAAGGAGGAAAATGGAGGTTTATGCATTTGCAGCTGGCAGAGAACAGCATTTTCACCAGTACTGAGCTACTCATAGTTCCATTTGCAGGTGAGCCAGTGGGTATGTGGAAGATGGGCATTGCTGTACATCTGGTACAGGTCAGCAGGGCTTGAATGGCACCAAGACGTGACTCCTCTGGTTGGGAAGGTGTTGAGCTCTATGAGCTGGTGCCTGGCACTGCAGCAAGGTGGGTTGCCTCCTCCTACAGCCACAAGTGCCCACAAAATAACTGCCTAAAATAGCTCTTCCTTGCCTCAGACACCTCAATAATCCTAATTCCTCAGTGGGATTTGGGACTGTGTTGTCTGCATTTGTTTGCTTTTGGTTCTCAAGTGACATCTTGTGTGGACCACAAGGCTTCTCTCTCTTCATCTTCTCCCTACAGTGCTCAAGGAAGGTCCTGTCCTTTCCCTTACTCCAGACTTCTTTGCTTCTTGACTCTCAGATGAGCCCCATGCCTGTCTCTGTCCTCCAGCCTGCTTTTGCTCAGCCTTCAGGCCAGTTGGTTGGGGGAAATGGTGTTCTTGAGGAGGAATCCTTCATCAGTGGGTGGATACTCATCAGTGATTAGCCTGGTTGTTTCCCGGTGGATTTTCCATTTGTCTGGGTGTTAAGATGACAGCAGAGTACAGAATCTCAAACGGGTTTAATGACACGTGAAACATTTTGCAAACCATCACATCACGCAGCCGTAAGTCATAGCGTGTTTTTCATGTGTGTACAGGTGCTATCTTAAATCCAGAGTAAACACCCAAGTTATTTTCCCGTAGGACATGCTCTGTGACATGTATCAGGTGGATCATCAGGATAGCCCATCCTTGCAAAACAGCAGCTAAACACATGCTGAAGGTTTAAACAAGAAACTTAAGCACATGCTTTAAGATTATGTGCTGCCCTGATTTGTAAATAATACCTGTAACTCTGATTAGGAGCGTGGAATAAGGCCGGTCTTTATCCCAAGAGATATCGATCTGTCTTTTTGGAGATTTCTAGGCAATGTCACCTTCTGGATTCTCTCACTTGTGCGATTAGGATTTCAGGCTTGTTCAAAAGAGGTGCACGCGTGTTTCTATTAGGTGACTCCTCTTTGGAGGTCAATCCCACAGCAGTGGGTGGGAAAAAATCCTTTTAACACTGAACAAAGCCCGAAGTGTTACTCATCAAATATCTGCTTAACATCAAATACCTGCTCATTTCTGCTGTTCCCAAGTAATTTGCTGTTTGGAGGGGATTTCGTTTTGTTATTTTTCAGTATCTCTTTTTCATAAGAATATGTACTTTGCTACACCAGTTACTTGTGAAAGAACGCTGAGGACAAAAATTGTGCAGAACAGGGGCACTTGAGATCCATCTTTTCCGGAAGGTGATGGACGGCCCATCACTCGTTTAGGAGGAGCTGCTGGCTGCCCACTGGCAGCCCAAACCTCAGCATGCCATGGTGGACAGGGCATCCAAAATGGGACATGTCCCAAGAAGCAGAACCAGAGCGTACAGAAAAGAGCAAAGGTGAATAATTGGAAATTACACCTGTAGCAAAGTAGCAAAATGTCAACAGTGGGCAGCATGGAGCTAGGGCGTGGGGTGCTGGCCCTGGGTGCCTTGGTGCGGAGACATCTCTGTGTCTTGCACCTGTGTGCTGTGGTCTGTGGATGTGCCTCCACTGGGGCTCTGCTCCCAGGTTCAGGCCAGCTGGGCTCAGGGCAGGCACAGCGGGTTGCACAGTGCCGTGGGACGGACACGCAAGCGCAGCCTTTCCCCGTTGCACACTGCTGAGACCTCTGCGGCAGAGCCCCCGGGGTGCCAGGGAGGGCAGCACGCATGGGGATTTCTTGGCATCAGGCAGGGGTTGACCTCATTGTCATTCAGTGATGAATACTGGCTTTTCTGGTATGGTAGCATCTCTGCTTTTCCTGCCTTGCGTGGTCACGGCGTGGCCTTCAGATGTACAGTACGTGCTGGGAGCCTGGTCTGTATACAATCCAACCGTTATTAGATTATATGCTGCGGTAACCCATTAACCCTCTTATTCCTGTCAGCGGATTTTTAGAGGCTTTCAGTAATAACTGGTACGTGTTTGGGCACCTCAGTGCCACGGACATCAGCAAATAACCTTGTGTTTTTAGCATTTTTCAGAGCAAAAGTGGCAAGCGTAGGACTTTCTTTTCTGCCCTGAAGGCAGTGGGAAGCAGCGTTCCCAGCCTCTGCATGTGACTTTCCCCTGTTTATCCCATGGGTCTCCTGGATTAGACCCTCTGCCATCCATCATCCGTTCAGAGATACAGATTTCACTAATGGCCATAGTGTAAATATTTACAGTAAACAGTTTGAACAACTGACTTTTAGTAGCCACTGTGCATATGGAATTGCATAAACAGGAAGGGCAATTACAGGGATGGAAAAATTGACACAGGAAGCAAGGAAAAGTAAAAAACTAAAATGCTGAATTCCTTCAGGATATAATTAACATAATAATTTATTAGCAATGATCCTTCTCTTCTGAAGACCCACAATACAGGCATGAAACGAACACATAGAATTATTTGGTCCTACAAAATAATATATAATGCTGAAATTCACATTATGTTACTTTTTTGACCCAAGTGATTAGCTAGGATGTGGGGTCTCATGGCTTGTTTCCACTAGAAGTAGAAATTAATGATGGTCTCAAGTATTTCTTTAACACAATCCTGTTTATTTCAAAGACTGTGCAAAATCCTTGTTCCCTGAACTCATTAGGAATTAAATAGCAGGAGGCAGTTTCCCTGGGCAGCAGTCCAAGCCCCCTTTTCCAGCCAGCACTCAACCCAAAAAGCTCACTTCATCAGTCTCATTTCAAGGTCATGCTTCATGTGCTTCTTTAGTTATCCTTGACTTTTTCAGCTGCCTTCCCTCCTTGCTACTGTGATATTTCTCATGATGTTTTTCCTACTTTTTTTCCTCTTTTCCCCTACCCCCTTCCCACCTCTCCCCCGCTCCCCCCCCCAAAAAAAAAAAAAAAGAAAAAAAAAACCCAACCACCCAACCCATAACTCAAACCCCTGCATTAATTCATTCACTCCTTTAAAAGAAATCCAAGTCCTTAACCCCCAGCACCTGGCTAACTCATGCTATGTGCTTTAGGCAGTGTCTCTTACTGCTTTAGACACGAATTGTGCCCATACTCCCCCCAGAATACCTATTTCTTCCATTTTACTATCAGCAAAGGTGCCCATTAAGCATCCCCTCTCCCACCTGACAATGGCTTTGTGTCTTCAGCCGCTGTCGCTTGATCTTGCCAGATGTCTGCGATTCTTATTGCTTTTATTTTTCTTCTTTTTCTTGTGTTCTCAAGAATCTTCCTGCAGGAATGACAGAATTTGTTCTAGTATTTTAGACAGGCTTTGCCCCTGAATGGGGTTTTGGTTTTACTTTCCACTCAAGCTGGTAAATCCCTGTCACCATTTAAAACACAAAAGGATGAAAAATTCCTGTGCACGCCTTGTCTGTATGTACACACACACACTTCAGCCCTCCGCAAGAAGATATATTAGCTCTTATTCCCCACCTCTGCCAGACTAACTCTTCCTTTCTGTATGTTTATTTAAGTAATCGGTGCTAAGGCCACCTGCTCTTTGAAAGGGAGAAGCAGTATAAGGCAATAGCAAAATGATTCAATATTTCAGTGGAAATCTCCGTTCTGTAGTTGGGTTTTTTTGGGGGCATAGCAAGCGGGGTATTTACAAGGCTAATTTCAGCTATTCCAAGTATTTCAACAGGTTTTTAGAGGGACGACCTACAAACTAGAACTGAGAGTGAGACTTAAGCTTGGGTGTATATACATCCCAAGTGCCAGATACACACTCCGTATTCCCTCGCTTGGATCTGTTTTATCCTGCAGAAGGCAGGAGGAGGAAGGCTATTTGACTTGGAGCTGGGCAGACGTCTGACAAAATAATATGAACAAATTAAGACAGATGAAAAGTGGGGACACAGGGGGAGAGAAAAGTAGATTTCTTTTCCTCTTCTGGAAAATCCAAACAGTCCAATATCTGCTGCAGTCCAGGTGGCATTCATTTCCCTCGTTTGACTAATTGGGGAGACTGGGATTTTTATTTTATTTAATTTATTTTCTTTTTACAATTTTCTTGAAGCTTTTTTCGTCTGTATTTTGATTTTCTTTGGAACCACATGTCTTCCTGCTATATGGAAAAAAATCAGTAAGCCATCACCTCCACTTCCTAAAACACTTTTACTGCTGATTTTTTATATTTAAATGGAGTTTTGAAAACCTGCTTTTGCCTTAAAAGTTGTGAAACAAAAACTGTAGCAAAAGAATTCAGAATTCTTCTAATAACTCTGTGGGAAAGACATACCCTGTGGTGACTGACTGGGGCTCGGGGAAAATCCTGCTAGGTCCCATCAGGTCTTCCCTCAGGGACCATCACAGGTGAATCACAGCAGCAGGGGGAAATAAGTATGTCCCTCCTGCAGGAGCATTTTTTGCAGGGAACGCAGGCACCCAACCCCACAGCCCAGTCTGGAGGTTGCAGGGCAAACCAACATCTTCTGCCTCAGGGGCAACCTCAGGCAGTAAGTGACTGTGGGCCATTTTATTGACTCTCTGCACCAGCTTTGTGTGTGCACGCATGTGAGGAGAGGTCAGTGGGACTAAAGTCTGATTTCCTCAGAAAAACGTTTGTACAAACCTAGATGTCATGTCAGATCTGTACAAAGCAGCACCACAATGACACCAGCCTGCTGGATCTCACGATTTCTTAGTAATTTGACTCTTGATCCTAGAAAAGGATGGTTGCCTTCAACTTTATAGGGTTTGCATTCAATGATGGACCCAAGTGCATACAACCGCAAATCTTAATCTTCAATTAATGTTCAGATCATTACATAATTTCAGTTCAAGGCATACTGCCAAGGAAAACACCACAAAGATTGTGTTATCATAAACTGATTAGCAAACTGTGAAAGAGAGACTTTTCCTGACACGGAGGAAAGATGGAAATATCTGAAGAGAGCAGAAGGGGTAATGTAATTATGAAGAATCTGAAGCTACAACATAAATACAGGAATATACCCCCTGAGTCAACGGTGCTTTTAAATATTTAATTTTAAACTCACAAAATGCACCAATTCAATCACATACATGAATTGCGTGCTTAAAATTAGGCCTGTGCGTAAGTCCCTTGCTGAGCTTGAGGCCAGGTGAGGCACAGGTCTAAATGCTGTTGATGCTTTATGCTCAACCAGTTAGGTCCCAAATTGTTTTTAACTTGCCTTTAACAAGTCTGACATAGTTTAGGTTATTATTGTCATTGCTATTTATGTTTCCCTTCTCGGTTGTTATTATTCATAATAACGATGTAATTCCCATTCGCAATGTGAGGCTTTAAGAAAGTCAAAAAAGCACTGGTACAGACTGGTAGATCTCTCAGGTTGTCATTACCCACATTCGATATTAAAATATACCCTCGACACAAAGGAATGGCCAAATCCCAAGTCTCATGCTAACATTCGCGCCTCCCCAGAGACCCCGGCTCAGTAACACGTGGCTTCCCAGAGATCCTCAGCACACGCTTCTTCACATATATGTAACCTTCCTGGTATGCATCCAAAGAGAGAAATTTAGCATGGTGCTCATTTGTTTTACAGCTGGTTAATGACGTTAATTGTGCCTGCACCTGTTCACTCAGAGGGGTTTTTTAAATGAATTGACCAAATCTATGCAAAGAAATGGAGGGGCTGGGTCTGTAGCTGATGTTGGTCCACTGATGCTGGCCATCCTGTAGAGAGCCTCTTTCCTCCCAGGATTAACCAACCTGGAAGCATCATACACTTTTGCACCGGTCTTCTGTAAACTGAGGATTTGGGGGAAATAATTTCAAGAAAAGATGCTGTTATACTTCAGAGGTATTAAGAGCAAAGCTGAGTGCTCTTGCAGCACTCTAACTCTGTCCTCAGGCAGGTAACCCTCCGTCCATCCCTCATGCTCAATTGGCCCTGAAAGCAATGCTGCCTGCATGCTCCCACTGTCCCCCCCCAGCTCCTCAGGGTGCTGCTGGCTCCTTCCCACCTGGCTACTCACCTTGTCCCCAACACCAGCCCTTGCAATGAGTCACAGGGTGGGAATGTGACCCAGCTGCTGTCCCCAGCCCCCTCTGCAAGTGGCCAACCCACTGATGTAAGCGGAAGGCAAGCAACATCGGGTTTGGGTTGTTTTTCTTAATTGAACAATCGTATTTTTTCCCAAGTTTTACTGTAGGCTGGGAAATGAATGCAAAAAAAGCCGTGGCTAAACCCAACTAAAATTAGCAGAGCTAGTATTGTAGCCATGGCAGCATCTTGGGGGGTGGGGGGTGGGGGGGAGCAAATAAAAATGAAAAATAGTTACGAAGATGTGTAACAAGGAAGCAAATTCCTGCCTTGACAAGTAAATGTACAAGGATGAGGCCAGGAATATCACAGCAGAGGACTGAACAGGAATGCCTTTGGAACAGAATTGTATTTGATAACCTGTTCAAGGCAGGAGCCAGCAAAGATGAGGTTGCTGTTGTGGTGAAAGGAAACCGGCTATTCCCAAAAGACATGATTGGGCTTGAGAAAGTGCTTTTGCTTTCCATAGCAGGGTTCCCTTGATTTCTTCCTTTTCTAAAATACCAGAGAGATCTGCCTTTGCTTCGGAGCACCTACTGGGGTCCCATCACTGCTTCTCTGTGCTGCAAATGGCATCCCACACCTTCAGGGGCAGCTTAAAGGTGTCTAGAGGGTAACTAGAATGTACCATACCATCTGGCTGGAAAACCACTAGCCATTTAATAAATGCTTTGGCTCCCTGCAATTGTATCAATAATTTTGGTTTCAAAGACCAATTGCCAGTAGGAAAAGACTGTTATCTTTCTGATCAGAAGTTCGGATAAAATCAATAAAAAGATTCCAGTTAATTTTAATGGGGATTGGCTCAGACACTATCTATGTGAAACCATAATTCATCCTGTCTTTGTAAAGTTTGCAGGAAAAGAAAAGGAAAACTGTTCAACTTGTCTAGTTACTCTTTAACAAATGAGTGTAGTGTTTTTAGAATTCTGCCTTTGGGATGTTCATGCATCACTGAACATTGTTAAAATAGAATTTTACATTGGTATTCACGGCAATGCTAAGAAAACTGCATTTCTTTATAAGAAGAAAAAACCTAACCCTAAAAGGAACATTAAACACATAAATAACATGAAACATGGCTGTTTCCACAATAATTTGGATGATTTATTTATTTGTTTTTAGTCCATGGCTTTTAAGATAAAGATTCATCATATGAATTATTTATTTTAGGTAATGCACGCTATAAACTTTCTATTCGTCTCCCCCAACCCCCACCCCCCCAAGATCTGATCCTTTTTTTTTTTTAATTCTGTGGAAAGCAAGATTTTTCCAAACATTTTGTAAGTGATGACGACGGGAAGTTCTCTAATCTCTTGCCATTTACAAGTGAGTCCACGTGGAGTTTTTGGATGGAAAGTTGCAGCAGAAGGTTCCAAGAGCTGCAGGGCTCTCTAGCTCCAAGCCGGGCTGAGTGTATGGAGATGTATCCCAGGCAGCAAAATCCAGCCTTCCAGAGTAAGCTTATTTAAAAGACACGTAGATGTGGCACTTAAGGACATGGTTTAGTGGTGGATTTGGCAGTGCTGGGCTAACGGTTGGACTATATGATCTTAAAGGTCTTTTCCAACCTAAACGGTTCTACAATTCTATGATTCTATTTTTTCACTCTCATCCTCGCCCTCTAATGAGCAACAGCAGCCTGCACATTCCTTACTACCTCTGTAGCCAGATCCCTCTGGGGTAGGTAGGGGAGGATTTGGCTGCTAAAGGACCATCACAGGGTCAGGGTGGCTTATTCCGGTCTGGCCCTGGGGACCCTGCTCTGATTTTCCTTTTTTGCGTGTTCAGAGGTGTTCGTTTGCAGGGAGTGTGAAATCTGCATTTCAGCAGCCCAGCCTGTAGTCCCAGGATTAGCTCTTCTCATTCCTCCCTTAAGGAGAAGCTGCATCATCTGGACAGGGGTTTAGGGGTGAGGAGTGAGTCTGTCCATGACTTCTGATGATTTAACAGGGCGGTTTATTCCATTAATACATTATGTGTTGGGGCATGGCCCTTTGGAGTCAATGGGAATCTTTCCAGTTGGTTTCCATTAAATATAAAATGGAGTTGCAGCTTCAGAGACACTGAGCTGTGGAGAAACGCCAGTAGACAAGACCCTGCAGATCATGTCCCTGGGTGACTATTAGCTGCTTTGGCTGTAAATCTCAGCTTCATGTCGTGCAGCAGGCCCATGTGGACCATAAGCTCCACACTCTGTACTGACGTTAGAGGATGTTCGTATGTCTTCTCATGGTGTCTTACACCGTGTTTTATGTACCGAAACAAGTCCACTGCACCAGGAGGGTGAAGATAGTTTGGGGAAAAAAGCTTGCATTGCATCCTTAGCTCAGACATATTTGTGATCTATTATTCTTTGCTGCTTCTAGAACAGGCAGCCTTCTCTCTCAGGGTTAAGACTAGGTCTTGGAGGGACCAACTCTAACAGTTACTCTGTTTAGACACTACAGGATCAAGAGCAAAACCCTGCATCCTTGCTAGAATTCCCTCAGCAAAACCACCAAGAAACATGGCATTTCTTCCGAGATTAAAACATTGCTCTCACAGTAAGACATTGGCTACCTCAGCAGGAACACCAGCTGTAAGGCTGGTGCTCGTGATGGTTCCCTCCATTCTGCCACATGCTTGCTACAAGGAGATGTGGCTTCAGCTCTCTTGTGCGACGTCTCCAGCTCTGTGGTGACAACTCTCCCTCACTGTTTCTCTTGGTTACTTAGTTTGTAAACTTTTCAGGACTGGAGCTCCTTCATCAGTACGGGAATGTGGAGGAGTGTTTTTCTTATAGTCCATACACCACTGAAGGGCACAAGAAAGGTCAGCTGTGTTCAAGTCTAACATTTGCTGTAATAAAAATGATACATAGACAAAAGTGCTTAATGAAGATTGAGTATCAAATGTGGACTCACTTCTAGAATATTTTGAGCATTTTTGTTTCACAGAGAATACTCAACTTGGGCTAAAATGTGAAAGGCTTGCAGTATTTTTTTTTCCACAGAAAGGGTTGCTGTCTAACTATGTGGAAATACTATCTATTATGCCACATAGTAAAGCACATTTTTTTCCTCTTTTGCAAAAAGTGATTAGAAGCCAGCTTGCTTATTTATCCAACTTCTGTCATCCCACAGGGAAAGGACTGGAGATTTAGTAATATCTTAAAAAAAGGATTGCCAATACAGATGCAATTGTTTCTTGCGAAGGCACATTAAGGAGACAACATTCAATGCTTCCACGAAGGAAAAACAAAGCTGAATGTAAAATAATTTTGCAAGGAATTTTTGGAATGTAACAAGGAATGAGTCTGTGCCTGCTGGACTGATAGATCATTGAAATTCAATGAGACTTATTTCTCTAGAAGTCAGATATTCAGTGTAACATAACTCACGATGCCTTGGGGGAGCAGCTGTAGGTGGGGAATGGACTCTTGGGTGATGTGTTTATGACACGGACTCAACGGGAATCAAAGCTTTTCCAAATGGAAAGCTGTTTGCTTGCTTAAGACATCTTCTAGAGTTGCCCAGCTGGGCTGGTGGGAAACTCTAGGTACAGCCAAGAAAACATGGGTTGAATACTGGGACGTTAACCCATAAACAAAAGAGGGATCCAGGACTTCTGTGCATGGGGCTTGGCAACTTCAGCTCTTTGATGATTAGCAGAAGTGGGACAATTCAGATCCTAGTTCAGTTGCAAATTTAACCACACCTCCACATTCCCAATCCTATTAAGTTCTGGTTAAATTGTATTAATTTTAATTAAACAGGACATATTTCATGTTTCTGCATGACTCTGGCTATAGTTGCTGTCCTGAACCAGAGCCGTGACAGATGAACATCTCTGCTTTAGCCTTGTTTTTGTTTTGCTGGTTATGCTTACAGCAAACAACTGTGTCTGAGAAGCCTGGGGTCCGTGGGATCAACTGTTTAATCAGCTGTAGCAAGAATGTAATTGTCTTTGTTGTTAACCATTCAGCTGTGAAAAGCGTGAATAGTATATGTACATTTGGAAGCACTGCATGAGTAGTTTTGTCCCTGCTTTACTCCCTCCTACTGGTCAAACGCTCAAAATAACCTCAATATTTTGGAAGTCAAGCATTTTGCTGTTTTCTCCAAAGTTCGTGTTTTCAGTTCAAACAGATAATTGCATCTGTAATGGATAGTTCTTTCCTCACTTGGCTCCGTTAACTTCATAAAACACCTGCTAGGGCTGAGCTGCTTTTAGCTCTGAAATGTTTGTTTCTCACAACTCTTTCTGTAATACAAATATACCACTGTAACTACAAAATTCTTGCTTTAAAAATTTTGAAAAGCTACCCTCCTTACCACTCAAAATATATACCCACTTTTGCTGTTTGTTTTGGGTTTGTTTTTTTAAAAAAAATCTTTTCCCTAGAGCATAAACAGTTTCCAGGCTTGCAAAAGAAAAGAAAGAAATCCAACCAAATTTAACAGGTCTGTTAAGGTGCTGAAAAATGCAAATCTCCTGTCGCAGTTGTTTCTGAGTACAGAGCATGTAGGATATGGATGTGATTCCTTCTCCCAGGGCAGCAGTTTTGCATCCCTGCAAAGGAAAGCCTGGGCTGCTTCTCTCTGTCTGTACCACAGCCTGAGCGGGCTCTTTCTGCATTTTAGGGGTGCCCAGCACACAGCCCACTGCCCACACAGAGCTGGTGGGGTGGGAAAGCGGCACTGGTGTCCACGCAAGGCCACGTTACTCTGGGTTTGGGTACTCCATAAACCATGGAGGAGCAAACTCTGGTCCTGGTTACTCTTGGGCTCTGCAGACAGGCTTCGGCTTAACTGAGCTGAGAAGTGGCCAGTGGGTGATTGCTTCACTCTGCTGAGTGGCTGGATGTTGCAAGACCACTCAAGCTTCCAGTTGTTTTCCTGCACGCTGGAATGTGTCTCTAGTCCGGGTGTTGAGTCATTTCTCCCAGGAGCGAGTGGCTTCTGGCTCTTGACATTCATAGCAGTGCCTGCGCACCCAGGGGAGCAGGGTGCAGCCGGCACCCTCGCCAGCGTGCGGAAATCTGGTGTTGCAATGCTCGCGTGAAGATTGCCAGGTTTTTAATGGAAAGTTAATAAATGGCTAACCTCAAAATGCTGGGAGCTACCTAAAGGGTTACATCACTCTACCACCCACAAGTGTTTCTTGTGAACTTTTCCCGACTTCACCCGAACCTCTCAGCTGTCAACTCCTCTGGATTTGGACAGGCAGCAGCATTTGGGTTTGGTTTTAATCCCCTATGAAAGGAAATTTTTTTTAAGGTGTTGCTGAGTGCAGAGGCAGGAGCAATATCCCGCATTGCCGAGTGTGGCAGAGACGCGCTCGAGCACCCTATCCCAAGCCAAGCCCCAACTATTTCAGTGTTAATATCGGAACAGTTGGGTGGGAGGTGGTCTGTCCCTTTTCCCCCTGCCTTTGTCACATCTGAATCCTCCTTGACAGTAGTCAGAGAGGAGCAAACCACAGGCTCTTTTTGCAGCATTTCCACTATTGCTGTCTCCGTGTCACGCTTTTGGAATGGCAACGCAAGAAATGAACAGTCCCTGTTTTCTCTCTCACCCCCAGCATTCCCCGTTCCAGCTCTCAGTTCCAATATCAGGAAAAAAAAATATTGAAAAACCCAGAACTGATAAACATCTTGCCATGTTGCATAACTCCTGCCCTCGGCGCATTTTCCATGCTCCTGAGCCAGACAGGTTTTTCACTTTGACTTTACAGTTACGTCTGACTCTCTAGAGCGACAGCTCTATCGCAAAAAATCTCTATCTCCTGTTTTCTAAACCTGCAACTGTTTATGTTTATCTAGTGTTTAAATTGCTCTTGGTCCCTCGCCACACTGGGGTGTCCCGAAGACACCGGTGGGAGAACAAGCGCTGGCTGTGAGCAGGACCTGGAGGTGGTGGGTGGTCTGTGGGGGAGCGCGGCTGGAGCCGGCTGCGCTGTGCTGAGCCCTCCACGTGTGCTCAGGCAGCAACGTCCTGCAAAACACATAAATGGGTTTTCCTTTCGTATGCGATCTCAGGCTACAGGTAAAATTTGAGCTCCCAGATGACAGGCTCTGCCAAGGGCAGGCGGGCTGCTCCTTGCCTGCCTGCACTGGTGTGCATGGCACAAATGCTCAGCTTTTCCAACAGCCCAGAACTGACAGGGGAAGCTCTGACATCTTGAGTTTTTTTCATCATTTTAGTGTGCGGTGATCCTGAAAGGACCCATTTGCCTGACTTTTCCATGGGGCGTAGGGTGGCACAGAGGCGGCGAGGAAGAAATCAGATCTGCCTTGCTTTGAAGCTGCTGCTGTTGTGCCTGAGTTTGCCTCTCCCTGCCCACAAAATGTAACTCGAGCCTTCTGCATGAAACTTGCTCGATTTAAAGTTTACACAAATCATCTCATTACTTCCAGCTTTCCTTAGCTCTCACATGGTTTTATTTGTTTTTTTGCCCTTTTCTCGGAGGTAGGTTTCTCAGCACCCAGCTGCCCCCCTAATTCCAGGGCAGAGAGAGCCTCAGGGGATCAGGTTTCCCACCTGGAATTTGCTCGGCACCCTAGGAGCCCTAGGGAAAAGGAAGGGCCATTTGATGTGAAAGAACTGAGAGATGCCTTGGTTATCCACCCAAAAGGGAGATGCCGAGAGTATTACAGCTCTGCAGCATCCTAAGAGGGGACCATGCTGGGAGGACACCCAATGTCCAGGTATAGTTTTACAATAAGGAAATTTAGGAGAAAAAGGACAATTTCTGACAACCAGAACTGCGTGATTCTGAGCGCTTAAGGAGCCATAAGTATCCTCCCGTTTTGTAGGGATGTTAGGTGGATTTACAAAAAGTGTTGTATGGCGAAGATAAGACTTGAGGATGCAGAGCTCCAGTCCTAAATGTCACCTCTGCCTGGGACCAGGTGTAACGTTGTTTGCACTGCCAGGACTCCTTTGAGACCTAATCCCCCTGCAGGGTACCCAGCTTTATATAGGCACACACTATAAGATAATCTTTGCCCTGCTTTTGTGGAGTTATTTTTCCTGCTACTCCGCTCAAACACTATAATTTAAACCAATCTCTATTGGCTGAATATATACTGAAGCTTTTTGTTCTGCTGCCTATGTCTTAATTTTATTTCTTTTTCTTCCCACCCCCTGCTAATTCCTCCCCTGGATTTTCATCTGCCAAGGCCATAGCCGGAGCAGTTTTTGTCATGATTATCATTTATCATAATTGAATCAGCATAACTCATGATGTCATGATAAGAAATAAACGCTCTTAAGCTATTTTGTAGGCAACTCATCTCAATAATTCCCCTGCCCTCACCCTGACAATAACCTTATATCTTTTTGGCCTGCTTTTTTACTAGTATAATAGTTTTTGTCATGATGGTAGCAGTTCTTCGTGTGCCAGAAACATATCCCCAGAGCAGCTGTGATGAAAAACACAGTAGCAAGTTTTGCAAGTCATTATTAGTCATTTGCCAAAAACGAATGGCAGCTCAGGCTTGAAGTATGTTACCCAGACGATGCCCAGGAAGGCAACATTCATGGTGCGTGCCAGGGGCTTTCTTCTTCCCACATGGACACGATTGACTTTCACTGGGGGTGGTCAGAGTGACTCATGTCCTGCCAGAAGAGAGCTGGGACCCATTTCTTGGAAGAAACAGGAGTAGAGGCAGAGCCTGATTCACAGCATCTAATTCTTCTGGGAAAACTGCATTTGAAAGCTCCCCGTGCTGTCAGTCCAGGCTGGGTGGCCTGCCAGTGCCTCAACTGTTCATTCCTCCTTGCTCCTTTCCCTAAATGCAGCTCTTCCACATCAAGGGCTTACAGATCCGTGCTCCTGACTTGCAGTTTCTCAAGTTCTTTTAATACCCTAGGATGGAGATTTCCTTGTGTGATGCTATGGCTGTGACTCTCCCTCAGCTGCCTCCTTTCCACGTCCTTTTCTCAAATGCTGCCCTGCCTGCACCCCACACTCTGCAGCAGCTCCTCCCCGAGCACCGGAGACAGGGTGGGAGGCTGGTTGGAGTAACCCTCAGCTCTCCTATTTCTGCTCCATTTTTACTGCACAACAACACTTTTTCCCCTCTGATGGTTTGTGGATGGAAAACATCTGAGGCTTTTTTTCCTCCTTAAGAAGTCCAGCTAGTTTAATTCTGACTGGTTTTAGTTTTCATCTCTTCTCCCCAGCCTCTAAGATGCTTCCTTTGTTGCTTTTGCATCCCTTTTGCACACTTGATATGACTCCTACTATTTTGACACCTTAAGACATCCGTGTAGGTCAGTGAGGAGACCTTTAGCAGGGAGATATATTTGAAGGCATTTTTTTGTGTTTCCTAATGGAAATTCCAACCCCCTTCACCACAGCAGTCACTGAGCCCTTCTCTCCCCCTGACTCCCCCAGCTCTACTTCGTTTTTGATACTGAAAGCTGTAGTTTTACTGAAAGTGAGTCCAGTTGTGATCGTTTAAGGTTATTTGCTATGACTTAGAAAGCACTCTTTCCATGCTTAACCAAAAGCAGGTCAGAAATAGCAACTAGTGAGGAAGCCCGTCCAGGAATAACTGGGGTCCACTAAGATAATAGAGTGATTTCTCCAATTTCCCCCCAGGAAACTGGAGAAATTGTGCTCTCCATCAAGAGCACAATTCCCGGTAGCTTCCCTCTCTCTAACCCCATGCAGAGGTCATTGCCAAGTTCAAGTCTCGGTCAGACCCTCGGTGTCACAGCATCACATCTCAACATGGTTCTGTCCCAGGACAGATGCTGACTGGTCCCTAGGGGATCTTGTTTCTTTGCATCAGAAACGCGGCAGTAGCTTGTGATTTAACAGAGACCACCACACCGTAGCGCTTACTGCTCTGCACAAATCCTGCCAGGAGCCTGGACCGACTCACCCGATAATGTTAAGCACTTTTGTGCTCTTGACTGGGGAATGTGTCTCTTCAAGTGTAGTATTTCTTCCATTCCTGAGGGTTCTGTGTGAATTTCATGCACTTACCCGGCTCTTTGAATCCTCTCTTGCTGGGAGGATGTTACGTGAGCTCATGGATAGCTGTGCTCTGCCTGGTCTTCCACAGGAGCCTGCCTTCTTGTCCAGACCTCTCTGAAATCCACCTTTTATCCTCTGCCGCTTTTGATTTGTTGCTGCTTCTTCTCCCACTAGTGTTTTTATCAAGCCTGGTTTTAAGTACAATGAAGTTTACATTACATACATACATGATATTGTGTGTTGCAGACATTCCTCCTGTAGTTTAACTGGAAGTGCTGCGTCAGGGGTGGTCCTTCCTTCACATCAAATCGCCTTTTCATCTCACATCGACCAGGGATCACTGCTGCTTTCCACTGAGTGCTGCATGGGCAGCTCGAGCATGGCTTTGCTTGATGGCCAAGGGCCCAGATAACCTGCCCTTCTGCAAATTCTCCTTCCAAAGAAATAAAACTCTCCATTTCCAAATTGAGGGGGGAAAAAACCCCAAACCAACAACACCCAAAACCCCCCAAAGACTATGTTTTCATTAGGCATGAGAAATTCCTCTGGGGACACATCTTTGGCGCTCTCCTCTCAGCCTAATGAGTGAGCAGCCTATTTCGATGAGGCCCAGCGAGACCTCAGATTTGGGCGATCTCCAGTAGATGACAAGCTGTTCACTGGAGCCCTTTCAAACGAGCTCAGCCAGAAAGAATTGTTTCACTTTGGTCAGACGTGTCCTTATACCTGCCCTTTCTGTGTGGGATTTCTTCCTGTTGATGTTCTTTTTGCAGTGGGCAGGGAACTTAGAAAGGATGGGAAAAATTGTCTGCCTGTAATGCTGTCATTAAATGTATACTCTGAGAACTGCCTTTTTGGCAGAAATTTTGAGAAATCATGTTTCTCCCTTTGTTTTGTCTTGGAAATACATAAAGAAATGGACACAATCACAAAGCCATATTGTTATCAGTGAATATTGTTTGGGGAAACATTGCTTCACTGTTTCTCTCCCATACATTTATTTGGGGGTTTTTTTGGCTGCTTTTCTCTTGCATAGGCAGTAAAGTTCAGATTATTGTAGGGTTTGGAGATTTTGGCCTAGCTTCACTTACAAAAGAAATCAGAACTTGATGAAAATGCCCACTAATGGAGATGGAAAGGCTCCCACTGTCTTTGAGAAATTATTACTCATGTGTCAGAGAACATCCAAGAAATGTTTATTTTTGGGGGGTTTCAGATTAAGGAAATGGTGATATTTTATTTTTTTTTTAATCAGAAGAGTAGACCGATACTGGCTGACACTTGTGAATACTTTCAATGCTGCTACAGCATCACTATTTGACTTTGGATTGAGCATTGCTGAGGACAAAGCAGTGGTATGGAAATGATCCTTTCCCCCCCGCACACTGTCATTGGAGACTGCTCAATCGTCTTAAATTTTATTTTAAGAAAAATAATATTGTCCCATCAACTTGAAATTTGGAGAAAATTAATTTGGGAATTGGATCTCCTTTGCATATAAAAGGGAGATATAACAAGATAGAATGGCTGTAAGCAACATCCAGGCAAATGTGGGCTAGAAACAATCAAAAAATTTTAATGATGAAAGTAATTAACCATGAGATACCTCATAAAGATCTGATTTATGGATGGGACATGTAGGATTCTGCATCACAAGAAGCCAAGGTTGTGTTGTTTTCTGCTAGGGGCTCAGCATGACTCAGAGGCATGTCAGAAACTGGGTAGAGAAACTAATTTAGGACAAGGGCCATGCCTGGGTTGGGCAGGAGGTGACAACAGGACAAGGTTCGTGCTTGGGTTGGGCAGGAGATGACAGAAGACACCCGTTACAGTCCACCTCATCCTTATAATCACAGATTTGCATTAAGTAGGTAATTATTGACAGTATGCACTTCAAATCTCTGTTCTCATTTAGACAGCAGAATAATTCATCTGCAGGGAAATTTACCCTCCCAAAGACTTTTGCAGTTTTGATTTGAAAAGGCCGTTGCAGATATTGTAGATGGAGCTGGCCAGGCTCATCAGCATCACCGTAAGGAATGTTATATACACGTGGTCCTGGGACATTCTGCTGCAGCCTTTGGGCAGCAGTGTGGTGCGACAGGTGGACAGGAGTTGTAGGAAGGGGAAATTAAATGAGGTGTTTGGTGTGGGTAAAAGCAAGCCTGCTGCTTGTCTGGTGGTGCTGTGATGACAGTCAAACTGTCAGGATGCAAGAGTTATCCTAGGGGCTGGTTGGCGGCTCCACTCCCTGAAGGAGGGGAGCTCCAGCATGCTGATGAGGACGTTTTGGGTTCTCTAGGCTCTGGTAACATCAAGCTACTTCAAAGGAAGAAAAACTGTGAAGTTAACATTAAGGGGGGGAAAAAAAAAAGAAGAAAGCAAAGAGGCCCGTGTTTTGTGGTTAACAGTCAACGAGTGTCACGTCTCTTTCCAAAGTAGAGGCCTCTTGATTTTTGCTTCTGTCTCATTCAATTATGCTCAAAGGGCCATGCTTAAAAGCTTCAGGGAAAGGAGTCAGACATTTACAATAAAAGACGTGAAGCTGTGTTTGCAAGTACCAGCCTTTAGTTCCTGCAGTGCACATGCTGAAGAGCAGTTGAAGTGCAATGTCAGGGCTGGGCTGGTGCCAGGAATGACAGGTAACCTCTGAGACACCATGCCCACCTGGGCATGTCCTGCTTTGCTAGCTGTGTACCAAACCACGTTCACTGCCAGAGTCTTTCAGAGCATCTTAATAAAGACATTTCTAATGGCAGATAAAATAGATTGCCCATTTTCTTATCCCAGATAGAAAATTTGGAAGAAATGCTCCAAAATCATGAATCCTTTTCTTGACCAAGACACAAATTCCCTGAAAGTCCATGTCTGAGGTCAGTCTTTCAGAGCATCTTAATAAAGACATTTCTAATGGCAGATAAAATAGATTGCCCATTTTCTTATCCCAGATAGAAAATTTGGAAGAAATGCTCCAAAATCATGAATCCTTTTCTTGACCAAGACACAAATTCCCTGAAAGTCTATGTCTGAGGTCCTTAAATCTCTGAGGTTGGACACAGTAGCCCCACATGTCTTGTTCAAGCTCAATGTGAATCCCCCTTCTTGAAGGTCTAAAACTCACGTGCAAGCCATGCACATGAAGGTCTAGGATCCCTAATTCACCCACTTCCTGGGACTGTGATTGAAATTCTTGACCCAGCTCTCTCAAGATTATCAGTGAATTTTGGTGGATACTTACATCCAACAGACTTTTTTTTTTTTTTCCCATGCTGTGGCATGAGTTCCTTGCTGTTGCTCTTGGGTTGAGCTGTTGGAGTTGCTGTTGGAAATCTTACAGCAATGAGGCACAGGCTCAGTGCTACACAGGCTCTCACAAGCATTTCTCTGCCTCCTGCATGGCATGTGTGTCTCTAGATCTACTCTTATTCTCTTATTTTTTTACCAGGATGGAAGGAAATCATACAAATGATGCTGTTCCCACTTCTGTTCCAGCTATAAAATGTTGAGACCCTCCCCCACTTTTTCTGATTTCTTTCAAAGTTTATTTGAAGATAAGGATGGGCAAATGGGATGTAAGTGGGAGGGTGCTGAGCCAAGACTGGGATACTGAAATGCAAAACTTCTTGGATAGGGAGATAGGTAAGGAAATATGTTAGAGCATTAACAAAATATAAATCTTTTATAGTTTTTCCTCTCCCTGTAAAATTCTAACAGATACTCATTTACAGTTTGGACATATGCTGTGAAATGTTTGACATACGGTTAACTTCATGCTGTTAATTATTTGAGGCTTTCTAGCAGTCTTATGTGGGATTTGGTGCAGAGCTGTGTGGCTTAGCAGATCCCATGCAGGAGGGATGGCATCTTTTCCTGCCACTTCTTTGTTGTGATGGTTGCTCACAGGCTGTGTCATCTCATCTGCTGGGATGTCAGCGTCAGCTTGGAAAATTCATCCCCATCCATAATCTAGCCATGGGCAGCAGGCACAGGATGTGCATGTTTTGGAAGAGAGATTGCATCAGGGAGAAGGTCAGCAGAAGGGGCAGCGCTGAGCGGATCTGCAGGTGGTTTAACTCACTGCCCATGAGAACGTCGTGCAGCAGCTATTTGCCTTTCCCATGAGCAGAGCGTAGCGAGGAGACCCTCCTCCCCACGCTGCACTCACACCTTTGTCCTTCTGACAGCCAGGCGTTCCGATGGTCAGTGCCAGCATGGTCCAGTGCTTCTGGAGAGCCTTTTGTTGACAACCAGACTCAAGTTTGGAGCAAGCCAGAGACTTTTTTGTATGTACACAAGAGCTGGAGATTGGGCTAAGCAGCCATGTGGGCACAGCCAGTGTCAGCAGTGAAGCTTAAATCTTCAGGGTCTGCTTTGTTCTCTGTGAAGCCAGTGAACGTTAGATTCTCCTGCTTGCTGGGGAGGCAGGAAAGACAGGAATTTCAAAACTTCATTCCTTCAATTTGCCTTTCCCTCAAAAATGCTGCTCTTCCTTCAACTTCTTCTCTGGTCTCCGGTCTAAGCCAAGTTTTCATAACTCCTTTTCCCCCCACCCTCTGGTTTGAATTACTGCAGTGTCTATCACTTTTAGCTGACATTGTGAATAAACTCTTATAATGCAAAGAACATCTTGCTTTCTAAGTCACTTAAGTGATAATCAAATTTTGCAGTATGACTTAGAGCCCAGGAAGTCTGGAGATTTTGTTTATTTTACTAGAATTTCTTGTCCATATAAGTGACCGCCCTGCTGACTATCCGTATGAAGAACTCCTCATGGGAAATACTGTGAATTTCGCTTCACGACCCGATTTCCACTTTTACTGTAATCCAGTGTTGTGGAGGGTGCTAAAATCACAGCTTTTGTCGCTGCAGATGGACTAATGCTGAAAACTCCCCAGAGAGAAATGAGCTTTCATCCAAGTGAAGGCCAGACAGCCAATTATTTTTCCTTAAGAAGATCAACTGCTTGATGCTGCATCATACTTGAAACTAATCATGAGTTAAATAATAGCAACAGCAGCTGGTGGAAAGTGAGAGAATACCAGGAAATAGCTCCTCAGGCATCCTATAGTTAGCCTGTGGACTTCATCGCCACAGGAGATGGTTGTGATGACTGCTATTGTACAAACGCCATGGCCCTTACTCAAGAAAAACTGCTGCTTATCTGGGTAAGAAATCTCTGGGGGAGGTTTCTGGAAGAATTTGTTGTGGCACTAAGGTGGGACAAGAATGACTCCGTGCTTTGGTGTGTAGGCTAGGTGACTGCTCATCATGGCTAGGAAACTCTGTCAGGCCTTCCTGGGAAGCCCAGCTGGCCTAAAATAGATAACCTGGGAATAGTTGTTCCTGGAATCATGCTGCTTAATCTACCACGCTTCCTCATTTCCCCAGTCCCCTTCCGTTCCCTCAAATCGGTGGTCAGATGGATAGAAGAGTTTCTGTGTGGGACTGCTGTCCGGCTTCCATCGCAAAATCACTTGTCTACCCTACCCGCCTCCAATCTGATTCTGCAGGAAAATTATTTTCCAGCTTTATTATGGACCTTAATTAATGCCTGTGAAGTAAATGCTGTAGTGCCATGAAAAAAACAGTCACAAGCAGTGTGAGGCTCGGCAGTCTGTCCCCAGCCTGAGATTTCCATCTCTGCTTTGACAGATTTTGCCTCTGGCACCTCTAATTAGGTGTAAGATTGTGCGAGGATATAAGCGAATTTATTCAGTTATTCTGCATATCTTGACACCAGCAAGGTTTTCTCCAGAGTCTGCACATTAATTTTGACATTAAATTTCCTTTATAGGTTTGTAAGTTTATACTTCTAACAAACTTGGCCCGTGCTTTTTCCACTGATGCCCATAATACGCTTCATTTTAAGACCAACTGGACAAGCTGGGGTTTCCTAGTTGTTTTATTTCCAGAACACAGGCTGGAAATTACACAAGGAGCTAAGACATACATGAACCTCTTATCATCATAATCAGATATATATCACACTATAACATGGAAAGGGCTGTCTGTACAACAACTGGGAAAAGGTGTGAGTCATCGTTTCTTACTCCATATACGTAAGTAGAACATCACAGCACAGCTCGTAAGATGTGATTACATGTGAAAGAAGAGTTGAACGATCAAGTGTTATCACTGAGATTTTGCAATAGAAATGACCTGTGATTCACTTCTAATTTCTAAGAGCTTGCAGCTTTTTTTTTTTTTTTTTTTTTTTTTGAGCTAAGGAAAAGCAACGAGGAATGCTTCCTGTAACATCCAGAGCCCTTCGCCGTACAAAGGCATCGACACGCCATTTTGGACACATAAAGGGCAAAGGGCTTGCCAAACAATTGTGTCCTGACACTTCACTATTGGCTGAAAATTGACATCCATGCATTACTTCATATCAGCTCAGCTGTGTCTTGTACTCATTATATTGGCTCAGGAGCTGGTTTTTTGCAGCCATGAATGCATACGTAATATGTGTGTGCCGTTCAAGCTGTCTTGCTGGAGATCTGCCATCAGCTGAGGAGGTCATATGCATCTGATGGCTGGAAGGACAAATAAAAGCTCTACAGAGCAACCCAGGAGTCCTTCCAGATGATGGGGATTTGCTTCAGACCCTACCTTTTCAAGCATTTGGTGCTATTTCAGAAATCTCAGCCCCAGTAAAAATGACTGATTTACTAAGTAAATAAATGTATTTTGTATTTTTCTAGTGTCCTGAAAGAAAAATCCATTCAAGGCAGCATCAGATGCAACAGAAAACCTAGCACCTCTGTTCGCTAGGCTGTTTCCTTCCGACTGAACAAACTTTCATCCTAGTACTCTTGTGAAGTCTCATTTTCAATAAATAAACACCCAAGCTGCAGCCAGTGTGTGTCATGGGAACATGACCAGGAAGAGTCACTTAGAAGAAAGAAGAACCCAGGACTACACAGTATCTTGATAGTTAACTTGACTAAGAGCAGTCAATACTAACAACCCAAAACAAAATTCAAAGTTATGCAAGATTTTGGGTGAAAGCAAACATTGTCATTTCCCATGAACTCTTTTGCTCCCTGGCTGAGTTTTGTTCATACCCCCAGTGTTAACATCGCTTCCTCTTTTCAAGACCTGGATAGTCACGTTGACCAAATATTGGGTTTATAGTTGTGATAATTTTTTGTTCTTCTTGCTCAGGACAAACGAAGATCAATGATAAAAGAAGAAGTCTAGCTGAAGTCATGTAGGCTCTTTGACTCAAGGGCAGATGTTTCTCTAGAGGACACTGTGACTCAAACATCATGCACATCTGAACTACCTTTGGAAATATCGCTGTCAGGGCTTTTATAGAAGGGCAGCTGGGTAGTTATAACAGTGTTTTCTGGCTTTCAGATCCTTGACTGTATGCATCCTCTCAGTAAAAAATAATAAAAAAAAATAATAATAAAAAAAGCCTTTTTCTCAGTATCTTAAGAAGCTGAATTTCAGCTGCTAATTCCTATGTGAAGTAAAACTACCTCCAGCCATCATGAGCTGTGAAACACCTCTTTTACCAACATCGTTACAGCTCTTATCCAAAGTCCACTGGACACTGCAGCTCTTCGCTGACTCTTGCTGGCCCTGGGCTGGTGTATTCATACACATGAAAAGAAGTCTTGAAAATTTGTTGAGGCTTGGGTTTTGTTGCTACTTTACATATTGAACATGACTGAGGTTTCGGTAATTGTTCCAATGGTGAAAAGCAGAAGAAATTTAGCTCACCCGAACAATCGCTCTTGTCTGATGATCTGGGTTTGATTATGGTCCTTTGTAGATGTTTGAAAATCAGTTCATATCCTTTGCTTCGGAGGCAAACCCTACAAAATGCATTTAGTGTCCCACTGAGTATTGCTCACATTTAATTCGATGTTTATTTTTGGTCACCAGCTCAGTGGGAAACTGTGTAAACAAAGCTGCTATAAGCATACACACGCGCACACAAAAAGGTTGCCAAGCAAACAGTGCCAATCTGGGTAAGTCTAATGTAAACACTGAGTCTAGACAAAATGATTTAGAGACAGAAGCCAGCTCTGATGTCAAAGGAGATCAAATGTTGATAAAATTGCTAGAACCAGGGAGCCAAAGGGGTTTTGTGTTAAACTTGGATAGTAGTTAACGGTGATGTTTTTACTCAGCTTGAGTTAATGGAGTTTTTGACCTAATATATTACTTCAGACTTCCTAATTCTGTGTCCAGCATCTGAGTTAACAGGTCTGAAGAGCCTCTGCTTTTGTTAGTCCTTAGATGCCTTTCTGCACTGCAGAGTACAAATCACATCTTCACTCTGGGCGAAGCTTCAGTGTGCTGTACCCTACCACGTCCTGCGTGGTGCCTGCACAGTGCTGCCTGGTGTGGGCAGGTGTATGGCCCCAGGCACAGACCAGCTCACCGGGTCCCCAAATCCCCTTTCCATGCATGTTGCCTCCTGCGAATATAGTGGGTCCATGCACGGCAGCAGCTCTGCACAAACGGGTGCCATCACTTTCTGTTCTACAAATCATCGAATCATAGAATGGTTCGGCTTGGAAGGGACCTTAAATATCATCTAGTTCCACCCCCCCTGCCATGAGCAGGGACACCTTCCACTGCTCTGAAGTGTGTAATGTGGAGCTGGCTGTGGGCAATGCAGCTGAGGTCCGCTGGCTGCTGCTGCAGGGAAAACGGCCGAAAAACTTCTACACATTTATTTGAATTTCCAAGAAGGGCTTCAAGGTAAGGAACAATTGAAGCCCAGCAGCTGAGCAACACATCTGGAAATACGGTCCCAGCAGCGCTGCAGTGAGGCAATAAAGCACAAAGTCCTTCTGATCTGTGCCATGCTTAGTTTTGCCATCAAAGCAACGATGTGGCTTCTTGAGGCTGCATTAACACTGTATAGCATGCAAGTGGCAAAGGAGCTGCTGCCCCTGCCCAGAGCATTCAGGAATGCTTAACCATCCTCTTTCTGTGCTTCCTTTTGCATGCCTTATCTGAGACCTCTATCACATATTCTACTCGCCTGTTGTGTTGATCAGGTTGTAAGAGTATTTGGTGAGATCCTAATTTGTCCTGAGGCTGTCCTGGCAACATCTGCACCCACTCTGTTCTAGAAGGGAAACTTTTAGCCTGATTTCTGGAATACAGTGAGAAAGTTTCCCCAAACGAAAATAACTTTTAGAGAACAAAAAGTTATTCATGGGAAGTTATTTAGAGTGCAGAATAATGTGTCACTCACTAAACAGGTTAGGGGTAGTGGTGTAATAAGCGCTGTGAAAGAGAAAATCTGCTGTGTGGTTCCTGTGGTGGGACAGACTCCCACAGTCTGTGTCCTGGGCTGCTTCTGTTCCCAAAACACTGTCCTGCTCCAGTCAACTTCCAGGACTAGCTGAAAACCTCTCAAGAAAGATGTTAGGCAGATGTTTAACCTGCTGGATGCTTCTCCTCTGGCTCCCTGGCCAATGACACATTAATGAGCATGTGGGGCTGAACTGTGGCATTGATGCTTCTGCTCTGAGGAGCCAGCAGGGATGTCACAACCCTGACGTTACCAGTGCGAGGGCCACCACCAGCTCTGCCCCCTCTGCTGCCAGTGCCTTTCCCAGGCATGAGATGTGCAGACGTGAGGTGTGGCAGTGGTGCTGTGCTCCACTCCCCACTTTCCCCAGCCCTCACTAGGGGAAGCTCTAGGGAAGATGCTTTTTCATATTTCTTCCAGCTGCCCCTAAAGGTGCAGAAAGGCTCTGAAATGAGGGAAGTCATATAATCTATGTTTTGGGTTTTGTTTAAAAGCATATTAACCCCCCTCCCTTTTTTCTTTTGGTGGGATTTCCTTTGTTTTACTGAGCAGCTGCAGGCTGCAAGGTCCCAGAATTGTAATTTTGGCCTGCAATAGCACCGTATACTGTCACAGTGTGTATTACATATCCAATAAAGCCTGACTATTGCGTCCTCTGGGCACACTTTAAAATAATTGCTTGTAAAAGCATGTACTTATCTCAGCTGCGCTCGTCTGAAGGACCAGCGACAGAGGAGGCTCCCCGACTTCCCAGACTACAAATTCTCCTCATCCTCCTCTGTCACACTCGGCCTTCATCACCCCCAGCCCCCCAAAATAAGCTTTTCCAAAGGAATCACTCGATGTGTGTCTCTAGCCCTTCAGCCTCGCTCAAGGCTGCACGGAGGTGGCCGAACACAGCAGAGCAAGCGCGTCAGAGGTAAGGCAGTGGGAGAGGACATGGAGAGTGGGATTCTCCTCTCTATCCACCTTCTCCTCCACAAATGTCCCCTCTTTTGTGCACAGAGCCGAAGCAGGGCCTGACCATAGTGTTGTCTTTGACTTGCGTACAAGGACACCATGGCACCCTCATGGCTGCCGTCACCCTCTGCCTTTGGGCACAGGGTATTGTTCAAACTTCAGAACTCCTGCATAACACCAAAGAAAAACAATTTCTCCAACCAACATGGCCTACAAACCCCAGAGACTTTTCCTTTCCTCCTTTGCCTCTTAAATCATTTCTGCAAGCAAGAAGCCCATAACCCTTCCTTGGCTGTTTCACCCTGTCTCAGAGTGACTATTAGAAATTAGTGACGAGTGAGCATCCAATGCTTTGCAGTTTGGGGTCACTTCACTTTAAATAAGCATCCAAACATTCACAGCTGAGCTAGCCAAAGCTCATTTGTCTTGAAATTTTCTCACGCGATTTCAGGCACAATTTCTTCTGGCCACAGATGGGAGTATCAAGAGAATAGTCCTCTTTGCTGCGTTTTGGCGTGTTTGGCTCTAGTGCTAGCCAGAACTGGAAATTAGAAGGGAAAAAAAAAAAAAGTCTGTTTGTCTGTCTATCTATCTATGTGTCTATCTAATGTACATCACATATGTGTGTGTATAAAAACTTTAAACCCTCAGAGCCCTAACGACGCTTTATTCAAAGTTGGTTTGAATTGGACATAATGTTTTGGAAAATGGTTTTTCATTTCTAACCTAACATACACATACTTATTAGGAATCAGCATTTTAGTCCATTTTGAAGACAAGAAATCATGAGATCTGACTGGACTTGTGTGTGTGTGTGTTTTCAAGGTTATCCATTTATGGAAAGTAACAGGCGAAAGTTTATCTGCTGACAGCTCATTGTGAGAATTCCAGGCAGGATCTTGCAATATTTACACAAGGTGTTTCATTGTGAACTTTCTGAATGTGAAAGTATTAAAACTCAAGAAATACACATAGCAAGTTGCATAAAATGAATTCTCTTCCTTTTATTTCTGTACTTGCAAGCAATCTTTGCCAGTCCTCTTTCCATTCCAGAGCACAATAACGCCCATAAAAGACCAGAGAGTGTCTGCTCTGTGCAACATTTCTGCTTGTTTATGACAGAGGGGGGAGAAAAGGGCTGAATTTATTACAGTTGGTGGGGGAAATCTGGTTCTGTCAATTTTACCTGATCGTCGTTGGAACCATATGTATGATATAAGTGTAAAGAAGCATACCTGTAAAGAATTTCTGCTGTTGAGCTTTCTGCAGGGTTTTCCTGAAGTCTGACCTTTGGCAGTCATGGTTTTGCCTTGTTTTACAGAGATCTAATTGTTCCTAATTTCCTGTCGATAAATGGTACAAGGTGTGGAGTTGCACTTTTAATGTTAAATTTCAATCATTTGTCTGACTTAATAGACGTGAATAGCTCTTTCAAATATAAGTGCTTTCAGTTCATGTAGGGCATATTTATATTGAAAATTTATTTTGAGTGGGTAAAGCCATTATTGAGGATGTAGGAAAATATTTCCTACCTACAGTTGTTGAGCTCTAGGGCAGCTGTGGGCATGGTTGACAACGACTCCAT
The DNA here is from genome assembly GCF_015220075.1 of Falco rusticolus. Taxonomy (NCBI): domain Eukaryota; kingdom Metazoa; phylum Chordata; class Aves; order Falconiformes; family Falconidae; genus Falco; species Falco rusticolus. The sequence goes on along the minus strand of NC_051197.1, from coordinate 5,735,892 downwards.
AGGATGTTTATTATTTTTCTTCCAGTGGAAATTGTGACAGGTTCCCGCTTGCCACCAGTTGGTCACAATCACATGTAGCTCAGCAACTTGCAGATGTCCTCCTGCCCTGGGGATAATCTTGGTGGCACAAGGATAATGCTTTCTCTTCAAAACCGTGTTCATCCTTTGGCATCTTTCTCCTCTCACCCATAATTTCTAGCAAAGACGAGTGTTTGTAACGGTGGGATTTTTGTGTAAATCATAAATGTGCCTTGCAAGAATCAGCTTTTTGCAACCAGTTTCTCTTGCTGTCACTCATAAGGGCTTCCTTAGGCGGGGTAGGCTGCAAGGAAATCAGTGCATGCAGTTTAAGGATTAATTCTTTGAGCATCAGCTCTTCTGCATTCTGCTCCTCTTGCCCACAGAGGCAGGAGAGCTCTGTACATCACTGCTGTGCCTGTGGTACGTAGTAACTGCAGCGTAGGCTGCCCTGAGTCACGGATGCGGTAGCCAAGATCACATCTAACTCTGGGAAAGGAGTACCGGTTGCCTGACTTGAAGCCTCTATCAGAGCCCCCATCTGAATGTCTTCATCTAAAATATATGGCCGTATTTCTGCTAGACCTTGATCTTGCTAGGTGTGATGCAGAGAGTAGTGTTTCTACCAGTTAATACTTCAAAGAGGCAGTGAAGTCTCAGGGAAAATTGCTTCTGACCTGGGATGATGCAATTAAAACTTTGCAAAACTGTTTTAACAGGATGCAGGAGAACTATTAATAATATCTGATAAACCAGTTCAGGTAAAGCAATTTGTGTACAGACGGTAAGTACTTGACTTTTTTTGTAGACACGAGTAACGTTTCAGTAAATTGCCCATTACTGAAATCTTTCAGTCAGCAGTCATTAATCCTGTAAAACTTCCACAGATTAATTTAGGCCTTTGTTGCTAAACACTGTTTAGGTGCAGATTAAAAAAATAATATGACTCATCACGTAATTTTCCCAGCCAATATGGATCCTGAATCAGAGTAATTATTCCAATTACAACATCCTTGTGTTTGGTATTTTTCATTTAAGTTTTTAACAGTATTTTGTAAGCTTTCTACAGGATACTGAATTTTGTCTGAGTCTTTTTGCCCTTTCTAAAGCACCCAACTACACCAAAAAAATTCATTTCTCAATATATGGAGCTATTCTTCTATTTGTTGTGTATGATACTGCTTTTCAAGTACTGAATCTATGGAAAGTGACTGTGCTTTTCCTATGGGGGAAAAAAAAAAAAAAGACGTATATCAGAACTTTTCCTTAACATAGAGTGTGTTTTAATATAATTCAGCTCATAGCTAATCCCCTCCTGCACAGATAACATTTTATACCCAAATTTTGCTCTTTGAGCTTTTCAGCCTTTCAATTCCAGCACTGGATCCATATCAGATTTCCTCTCTTAAATAGCTCTCCTGTCTGTTTTGTATAACTTCCAATAGCTTGCAGGGTATCTTTGTTTCAAAATCTGTTGGGCTGCTCTGCTGGGACTGTGTATGTCTCTGTTGTGTTTAACTATCCCCTGCAACCTGTTAATATAGCATAATGGGTTTGCAAAGATAAAAACCTTACCAACAAAATAATACTCCTTTCATTACAAAATAGACCCTGGAAAAAAAAGTAGACACTTGAATTGAAAAATATTTCAAGAGAAGAAATATCTAGGTCACAGCTTTTCTCAATTTTTGTAATTTAATGCAGCCTGGAATAATTGCTGCATGCATTCTTTTGAAATCAAGTCCTATAATGTCTTATTGCTCAATCTCTATTTTCAAATGTTCCTGGTAATGTACATTGTTCTGTTTTCCAAATAATTACATTGTAAAAATGCTAAAAAAGTAAGTTGAACCAGAGTTTATCCAACTATTGAAAAGAAACGTAGCCGTCCACATCAGCCTGTTAGCTGTTGGTTTCTTCGTGGGAAATTAACTCCACTTCTGAAGATGTCACTGCCACAAAGGCCCAAACTCTGGAGAAAAATAGTGGAAGAGATGGGGAAGTAAAGGATGTATGGTTCAAGTCTTAGGTAATCTTTGGAAAATCTGAGGAAATTAAGTAGTGCGTAAATGATGCATAGGCTTTCTGTGTCATGTATGCAATTCCCTTTGGAGAAAACAGTGGGATCATGCACGATTTCTTCTTCAGGATTGTGCCCTTTTCCTCTTAGATGTGCTGCAGAAGACATTTTTAAGAGCACTCTAAAGCAATTTAAAAGGATCTGATGGAGGTAAAAAGGTTAAAGGCTTTGTGTACAGTCCCTAGGAATTACCTGGCAGTTCCAGCTTTGCATTACACAAAAATGACTGGGAAACCAGTTTTGTGAGATTTGCATTGCTGGTCAGCTAGGGATGCAGGGGGGAGATTCTGGACCGGGAATAGCAGAGAAGCAATTGCACCCTTGATTGTCAGCCTCAGCAAATAAAAGGTGGGCATCTAATACCTTTGGTTTGACACAATAGTATTTTTCTTTCCTTTCAGCGTCACATTTTTCTGCACACCACTTCATATGCCACCAGGTCAGGGGAAAGATATGCAAGATAAGGACTGCAGAAAAGTAGCTACTGATCTGCTAAGAGAGAAAATACTGGCAGATTTTCAGATCAGGCAGAAGTGTTTGAAAAGCTAGTCTATTAAACTTAACAGATTACTTTCCACTCTAGCAAAAAATGAAGCACTTGAAAAATCTCAATGTGCTTCTTGAATCCTTCATGAAAAATAGTTGACTTAAAGTATGAAGTGGAACTCCTAAGTTGGCGTTATGCGTTCCTCAGTATCTCTTCGCATATACACCCTTTGAAACTAATAGGTTTAACCTCTCCACTTTTGTTGTGTCTAAAGAGAATCAGGTTTCAAATAGGAAAAGAAGGAAAGCTTAAACCGCTGTAGTGAATAGTTCCCTATCCTCCCTTCTCAACCACTGCACCTCATCACCATCTCTTCACATACAGTCAAGAAGTGTGCTGCGTTTCAGGTGGAATTTGTAACTTACACCTGGACTGTTGCTGTTGCTGAACAGCCTGAGATGCTTCCCACAGAGGAATTCAGTGGTACCCAAAGACAAGTCAGGAACACCCACCCCCCTGTTACTTATTGCCCTATTTCTGGTCTTACCATTGGTGACCAAGCAATTTTTGCTATGGGTGATTTCCACTTGCCCAGCTAAGTTACTATGGCATTTTTACCTGCAGAAAGTACTGGACTTCCCCCTGCCCACCCACCCCCCACTCCCACACCCCCACCCCCACACCCCACATTTTCTATCTTTGATTTAATACCGAGATTTGAGTGGCTTTGAAAAAGAAAACTTAGATTAGGAAACCTTTAAATGAGGTGTTTCCTAGCAATCCAAATAGGTGTCTTTCTTACTGCTCTTGCAGGAATAGACGTTAACCGGTTGAGTTCAGTAATTACTGACTGTAGATGAGATACTAGGAAAAAATTATTTACTAGGAGGGTGGTGAGACACCAGAGCAGGTTGCCCAGAGCAGCTGTGGGTGCCCTATCCCTGGCAGGGCTCAAGGCCAGGCTGGACGGGGCTTGAGCAACCTGGTCTAGTGGAAGGTGTCCCTGCCCACAGCAGGGGCGTTGGAACTAGATGGTCTTTAAGGTCCCTTCCAACCCAAACCATTCTGATTCTATATTCTTCTATGACCAAGCTTGTTTGAGTGGTGTTTTTGCCAGATTTTTAATTACACTGCAATAGATGGGAAAGATTTTAAAATACTTCAGTCCTGTTCAGATTTAGTTGTAGAGTTGTGGGAGTTTTTTGAGATGTCATTGCTGTGTCCGTATTAACAAAATTTTCTGGATTGCTCTTATGAGTGATTCTAAGGTGTTAAGTCTTAAGTTTTATTCTCGATGATGGTGGTAATTGGATTGCACTGCTGGCTTTTTGATTAGTTTAGTGGGATCTTTTTAACCCTCTTGATGTGACTAGTCATAATGCTCATAAATAGCCAGATTTCCATCTGAACTGGTGGAGACACACTGACTAATGCAGGAGTTCTTATACAGCAGAAGCCAAGCTCTTCTTATGTGTCTGATAGTGCAACGCTGGGTAACCAGTGTTCACGGTGGGTTAAAGCTCCCATCCCGTTGTATTCAGCATAGCTACATGCGGTTGCGGGTGTCTGCTTCTTTCAGCTCTGGTGGCGTCCAGAGCGTGCACAATGCACACTGCTCCTGCCCCCAAAAAGTCTCTTCATCAGGTACAAGTAACAGCAATCACATCGTTCAGCCATTGGATTTTACCTTTCTTTTTTCTTATCTGGAATAATTAAAGTACATCAACACCCTTCTTAATTGTTACCAAAGTTTCTTCACAAATTCATCATCTGTCATTTTTTCTTATCAATATTCAAACCCCGTATTTTTTTATTAGTCATTGGATTTACAGGAGAGCATAATACAACTTCATTCCATGATCAAAGGAACACGCCCTGTAGTGCCAAACTTCCAATATGAATACTTGTGTTATAAAACATCTTTCCATCAATTTGTTGCTTCCGTAATTGTTCTTGTCAGTAAATGTGTTCATTACTGGAAAGAGAAACTTACAAAGAACGTAAGACCAGTTACAATGCGTTCAATAAGGCTTTAAAATGAGTATTCCTGGGAACCCTTTTTGTAGTAATTTCCCAGCAGTATGTCTTCCAATGGACAGCTCTACAGAAAGCTCAGGGAGAGAAGGAACCTAGGTCATTTTCCATGGAAATCCTTGTTCATTTAGCCCAGAGACTGCAAGACTGGACACTGTTTGGCAAGATATAATTCAATAATAGCATCTTCCCTGCCTGGGAATATAATTCAGTTGCTTGGTTTATCTGAGAAGCCTTGTGTGAGTTTTTAAGTGTAGAAATAAGCAGCTGGTTAAGAGGATTTGAAGCAATTTTGTTTAAAAATGTGTCCCTTTTCAAGCAGCAAAGCTCAGTTATCTGTATTCTTTTGGAAATCTGAGATGCCTGCTTATTTGAGAGAGCTTAAGTGCACATCTATTCTTGGTGGTAAGCCGTGTATTTTTATATCCATTCCTCTGATGAAAAAGAAACTTGAGACAAATTGCAAAGAAGGGCTTTTCCCCTCTTTTTGCAGAGGAAAGCCAATAGGGCAAAGAGAGCTCAGATATGTTGTTGGAGGGACCACATCTTAGCTGCCGGACCATGGTATCCCTTCACGTTCCTGAGATGGCAAAGACCCTTCTCCTCCTCTGATCATCACCTCCTGTCCATGTGGCCACTTCAGCAACTGTTTTGATAGGAAATGCAATTTTAGCTTTGTTTCATGCTAAAACAAAGATGTTAAAATCAAGAAATCATCACTAGTTGGGCCTCCAAGGGGCAATTAAACAGAATCTTAAAATTGGATTAGGAAGCCCTGATTCCACCTCAAATTTCCTTGTTTTACACCCATTTGGAGTGATAGATATTGAAGGACTGCAGGAGTAGAACAAAGGAACCTACTTACAGCAAGTACAATGACATCTGAAACATCTGAGAGGCTTCATTCTACTTTGGTGTCATAAATTTAAACATTTTTGTTACAGATCCAAGGATTAAATCAGTTTAGCAGTCAGAAACCAATACATCTTCTGTCACCTGTATAATCACACACAAGTTATAGCTGCACACAAAGAAGAGCAAGACTTACTGCTTTATTACATTTTATTCCTACCAAAGCTCAGACTTTGTTCTTTTTGCCATTTTTTATGTTATCACCTCAGTCATCATGGAGAGATGCCACTATGTCCTTGTATCATTTTCTGTGTTTTGGAAAAGGTGATACACTTTCTTCCAGCAAAATTTGGACCGATCAGGCAGAAAGCTTTCCCCAGCATGCAGCCTGGCCCTTGAGCTGAAAACAGCATGTCTCGCCTGACCCAGCATACGCTGATGTCAAAATCGGAGCTGGTCATCCTTAGAGTGAGTAAAGAGGTACAGGCACCTAAAGGCCCTCAACCACTTACCCTACAGTAGCTGTCACACCTTTAATATGCCTGTTCCTCTCCATTGATTCACGAGGGACCCCATAAATACCTCTACCATATGTGACCCTTCCTCATGCCCGGGGAGGTGAATCCATTGATGAAGATCTGGCTCATTCATCGCATCTGCCAGTTTTACCTGTGTTTCCTTTACATATTTATTTTCCTGGCTACTAGTGGGTTAAATGGAAAACCACACACTGCTAAAGCTGCAGGTTAGTGCTCTGAGATTTGGAAGGATTTTGCTTTCTTATGGTGTTATTCTGTAGGAATAACATCATTGTTTGCTGGGGAAAAAAAAAAAAAACACCAAAAAAACCCACAACAAAAACCCCCATCTGTTTTAGTCTTCACATCAATAACTACATTCATCAAACCCTGCTAAGGCTACTGAAGCAGGAGACCATCAAAATACAAGATGGACTGTAATGTCTGAGGGGAATTCGCAACTTTGCCATACCTGGGAAGAACATGAGTCACAGTGTGTCTGGCAAGTACAGGGACGTTGGGGAATATGCCTAGCAAAAGGCAGCAAAGCGATGTCAAAGAGAGCAGATGGATTGCATTGTGCTTTACAGACTGGAAGACGCTCTGTTGTCTCCTGGAGTAAAGCAGCTGCTGTGAAACATGGCTCACAGCACACTTTCTGCTGATGTAGTGGTCACTGCGCAGGAAGCAGCTGAGCCCTTGCCAGCACCTCCAGCAGCCAAGTCTGAGCATCCCGATGGTGTCATCCTTAGAGACATTGCCTCTGAGGACAGGCAATGACAAGGTTAAGGTGCTTGATAGCAGCGTGACTCCAAGTGCACAAGAAAGGGTTAGATGAACAGTAGCAATGAGGGAACAAGTGGGGGACATAGATCCTGTGAAGTCTAGAAGATCCACCAATATTTTTTTTAGTGAAGGATCCTTTTTTTTTTTTTTTTATCGCAACACTTCGGGAGAGGGAACGGAGGCTGTGTTGGGTGGGATCCTTCGCAATGCGGATGCCAGCTGCTCTGTGTGGAGTACAAAGCAGTCTGTATGCGCTTCAGTTGAAACTTGGATGCAGTGCCTTGACCCAATGATTGTTTGCCATTGATCCCAAGGGAGAAGGGCTCAGCTCCTCCCCAGCACTGTGCTGCTGGGAGCACTGGGTCATCACTAAGCTACTTCTCACAAAGGTGTTTAGAAGATAGTGCATGACCTACCAGCAAAATATCTCCTAGTTCCCCTGCTTAGGAGTGAACTGTCGTGCCCCCAAAGTCATGTGGGAAGATTACAACCGAATTTTCATGTTGCAATGTGTTCTGTTTACAAATGGAGACCAAACTGTGCGACGAAATCACACCCCCGTATTAGGGAGGGAAGGCTGAGACGGTGAAGTGCCGTGAGCTGTGTGGATGAGCTGGAACCATTCCGCTATGCCTTAGCTAATTGGCACAGGACCCAGTAACGTGGGTATCCAACCAGTCGTTTCATACATAAAAGCTTGTAATTGTGTGAGTATTTCCACTCACTCTTAATTCAGCTGATGAAAGTGCACAGATGTGAGGGTAAAAGGTTGTGTGAGATTCAGGATGTCGCCAGCTCCTCTTAAATAGCCTGCCTGGGCTGCTCAAACATTGTTTTAATAATAATAGTAGCAATATTAATTTATTGTGAATTGAAAAGGAGAGTTAAAGCAAAGGAAAGCTGTGCCAGGATCCTCCAGGAAGACACAAAAAATCGAGAGGAGCCTCTTCTTCCCCAAACTGGAAAGCCACTCTGGGGGATATGAAGCCTGGGCACTTCTGCCTCCCAGCCTGTCCTCTCAGCACCCATCTGCACAGCCTGTTGCCAAAGCAAAGGTGGTACCAGCCACTATGTGGGCCACGGCTGCTCAGCTGTGGCTGCCTGAAGCGCCTTGCACCACCAGCATCGCCCGCCCGGCAGTCTCTGATGCAGCCACCGCTGCTCCAGCTGGTGTGCCCGGAGCCGTTTGTGAGGTGCTCCACTGACCCCTTCCTGAGAGTGCTGCCGGAGGAGGGCCAAGCTTCCCTCAGGGTGACTTGCCTCCAGCAGCTGGGCTTGCTCTTCTCACATGCCAGCCCCCCTCGGACACATCGCATGGGCATTTGAGCAACTACCCAACCATAAAATAAACATAAATGTTTTCTCAGGGAGAAGATGAGGAATGTGTTTTCAATCCACTCCAAGATTTCCCTAAGATAAAAGACTCGCATGTCCATGGACAGTAATTGTATTAGCACACCAGGAAGTTAAAACGAAAAAAAAAAAGGAGCTAAAAAAAAGGGGCCGTGTTGGTCACACACTGCTGGGTTTGTCCCTTTCCGGACATGCTTGATTGAACTTCTTTACGGGTTTGTAGACACCCTATATCTAACAGGGAACGACTGAAGTACTGACATATGGTTAAGATAGTAAAACACCCAAAACGTTTCCAAGCGTTAGCTGAATTTCATCCAATATTCCATTAAAATACATACTGAAATAATGTGGAAAAAGAGGAGGTGGGTTTTTTTTTTTCTTTTTTAGACATTTATGTGGGTTTTGGTGTCTTAGTGTCATCATGATTCTTAGTTCAAATGCCTCAATTTCACACAACTTGCGCAAAATGCCGCATTGACTTGGTGCTGTGACTGAGATCCATTCAGGGAAATTTAATCTCGTGGACCCTCAAATCTGACACTTCCAAATTAACACCAATTGTGGTTAACTTCTTCACATGCACTCTCTCTAAATATTAATTTCTGGCTGTGTGCAACTGCCGACAGGAAAAAATGTGTTAGAAAGATTTAACTCTAACCTCACGCAAGCAAATGGTGTTTCAGACCATCAGTGCTTTGACAGGGCTCTGGATGCTGGTGTGTGAATGGAGATAATTTCGAAAAAGGTTTCTGGCACTTTCATTCCTCAGAAGTGGTCCCCTGGTGACTGGGGTCGCAATGGCTGGGCTTCATAAAAAACCTGCCTCGCTTCCTCAAATCCTGTTCTAGCACCTTAAAAATGTCAAGAAGACTCGAATTTTCTGCTTAGTACCTTGACGGGAAGGATACAGAGTAGTCCACTGTGGACTATGATGTCTTCAGAGAAAAATGAGTGGCATCTGGGTCACAGCTTGTGTCAGGGACCTCCAAGAAATCCTTCTTTGGAAAACTGTAGCAGTTCAGGGCAAGCCATTATTTGGTTTGCAAGAAAGCTGGGAGGGTCTGTACCATTTTCCCTGTATTTTTCCAAAATGCACTGCTTGGACAACAGCAGAAAAGCTACTAGACAGGCAGATGGTGTTAGGTGATCGTGCTGAGGCTCAAGTGTTGGGCTTCTTTGCAGTCAAGGTGGGCCACGAATATAGGTTGCAGTCAGTCCCGGCTCCACACCTGGAAGGTGAGGAGACATTGCTGTGTCTGGGTCTGGTTTGTGTGTGCCCCGCAAAGGAGATTGCATTGCAGAGCGGGGTTGCACTCAGGCCAGGGTTTCATTTCAGGCTGGTGAGATCTTGCTGGAGGTCTGCTACCCAGCCCTGAATGTTGTGTGGTCTCAATATTATGACATCACTAGTTAAGGCAACGCTGAAGAATTGTTGTGCATTATTTTATTAATTCTGAAATAGTACATTTATCTGGGAATCTGTGTCCTCATATTGAACAATTACTGGAAATTTACTGGAGTTTTGTTTGAAAAGAAAATTTTCTAAAATATTCTTTTGAGATGATAAATTAGTCAGGCAACTTCCACATAGTTTCACCTGCAAACCAGGGAGAACTTTCATATATGTTATTTGCCTTTTTTAAACAGATTTTTTTGCCTCTGTTCAATTTGGAGATGACTTCTCCCCTGCCGAAAAAAAAACTCTAACTCTTTTCTAAGGGCTAAGAAAATAGCAATCTAAATGTGAAAATGAAACAGAATCATTCATTTTTAGTCACACAAAATAGATTAGTCAATCTGAAATTAACTTTCTCCCTGATTTTTCTGGTTTGGCAGCCAAATAATAATAATAAAAAATCATCCATTCTTTGCACAACTCTAAATAATGTGTTTCAAAAATAGTCCAAAGGGATACATTCACACAGAAACAGATTCTCTTTCATTTTTCAAGTCATCCAATAGCAAGGGAAAAACGGGACCATAAGCTCCTCCAAGTTTCCTTCTGCTGCTTCTCTTAAAACAGGGAAAACACATTTCTGACCACATTACATGTTTTAGTTGGACACCACTAAATGCAAGGCTTCTGCTGAAATGCAGAGCGCCACCCAACTGAAGTTCAAAGTTGGGCAACCAGCCATGATTATTTGTAAAATAAAATTAATTCAAAAGCTGTCATAAGCACCAATGCAATGGCAACTTGGAGCATCCTTCTAGTTGTAAACACCCTCCCGCGGTGGTCCCTGACTCATTTATGCTAAGATTTACCCTCCCTTTGTGACACAGCCAGAATTTAGGTGGATGAGGACTTTGGCTTAGGATGCTGGGTTGTCCTGCCTTTCCTTCCTTCATCTTCCCTGCTGTGTTTTGGTTTGGGTAGTACTTGAAGGCAACATAGTGGTTTTCATGGAGGGCACTGGGATATGTGTTGTCCATGCATGGATAAAAGAACAAATAAAGGATATGCTATTGGAAAGAGACAGTGCTTTCCTCTGAGGGCTTTCTTGTAGCTCCTTCCTCTCCCCTTCATTGGGAGGGTCTTGGTCCTTCTTACCTCTGATGGCTTTTCCCAGTATGGCGTGCCATATCAGCAAACCTGGCTTCTTTCCGCTGAGTTAAAAATAAAGCTTTGGGGGAGAGCATGTCCCTCTTGTCTCTTAATTCAGGGACCTTTCACTTAACATTGTGGTTTATTTCTTCAGTTTCTGCTTTCTGGGGTTGTGTTCCAGTTCATTTGGATGTACAAATTCAGGATTTTATATATTCCTTACTCTTTTGACTTGTGGGGACATTTCTGCCAAGCCCACGGTAGCTTCTGTGTGCTGTGAAATACATAATTGCATTCACAGTCTTTGGTTAAAGCATGTGGCGGCTAGTTAGCTTGCCAGATTCCCTATCTACCAACAATTTAACTAGAAGAATACCTTGGAGTGCAGCAAGGAGTGCATGAGTGGAGATTTTCTGCTTCCCCCACCTCGGATCTCCAACCGCTATGAGATCTGTGGAGCACATCTGTGTAGCTGGGTAGAAAAAAATCCATGTTAAAAAAAGCAGCAACAAATATTTGTACTTTTTTTCCATGCCCAAGGGCTGGTCACCCCTGAATCAAATCCCCAGCTACAACAGAAAGCTCTCTGGGCCACCCAAAACCCCCTGAGTTGTGAGCTTCAGGAAAACCAGCTTCTAAGGCTTCGAGGATCTGAGAGAGGGATGCTGCATCACACGCAGCTGCCCTGGATATCTTCATGCCAGCTGATGTGACTAAAACTGGCCACAGCTCCTGCCCAGGCACTGATCCCTGATGAGGTGTGCAAACTGCTCCACCCCAAGCCCCCTCACACTGGTCCTACAAAAACCTCCCTAGGTTTGAACTCGCCTGCAGTTCAAACAGTGGTTTTCACTGTAACCAGACAGGCTTTCAACCTTTCTTTTGGCTGAAGCAGCTTGCCAAAATTCAGAGCTTAGCACTGGTGTGTTTTTTTCTCCCCCCTCTTTTCTTTCCCTGTTTGGCTAGCAGGAAGAGGAATGCCTGGCTAGAGTCACAGCCGGTGGTGATGTGGGCCATTTCTTCCATGGGAAGCTATGAAGTCCCGCTTCCCCCTGCACACCAGGAATCAAAGAGATGGAAAGGCTCTTCTAGCTCAGAGCGCCAAGTGCTGTTCCCAACCAGCCCTTGGCCCCAGTAACTTCCCTTCGGAGTTTCTCAGCTCCTGTGCTTATTCTGGCCTCATGCTCTGCTCCTCGCCATGGCTTCCAGGCTGTGGGCATGCTCCAGCCGCCCTTCCCACCGCCACGTCCACCATCACCTCCATGACGGGATGGAGTTCATGCTCCTGCCGAAGGAGGTCACCTCAAACCAAACCTTTGGCAGTGCTGAGAAAACCCTTGTTGTCCACCACAAGGAGATTTACCTGTTGGCAACAGATGTCAACAAGAAAAAACCAACAGTGCGGCACTGTTTGTGGTCCGCAGGCGTCTCACCTCCGGGTGCCAGCTGCAGGGTAGAGCAGCTTATGGCACCGTCAATCCGCAGCAAAGTGGGGGACTGGAATTTAAGGGCTGAACACAGCATATAATGTTCTGTCTGAAGCAGTCACAGCACTGAGCTTTAAATAAGACCTGTTCTGTTGTAATCAGTGAACCAAGTGCATTTCACGGGTGCCATGCTGCACATTTTTAAGAATAATAACAGTTGTACAGCTCAGGGCTTCCTCTGTGAAAAAAATTGATCCAACATAATTCCATGAATATATAGCAGCTTTAATAAATATACTTCTGTATGCTGTAAAAATAGAACATTTTCCTGGCCTTAAGGGTATGGGTTTGTCTGCAAGCATTGCCGTAACATGAAATTTCAGAATGCTTTTCTGCACTGGAAAACAAAAGATTTTTAGTAAGCACTTGATTAAAAAAAAAAAAAAAAAGATTACTGGAGTTGTCTGCAGTACAAAACTGCAACTGTTGTTATTCACATCATCAACAAACAGACTAAAAGAAGTGGTGTGCAGGGGTGTGGGAAAAGAGCTTTGTGGTTTTTGGTTTCAGCTCTGCCTGTGAATCACTTTGCAGTCTTGGGCAAGTGGCTTAACCTCTTGGGGACTCGATCTATTTAGCTCTGCAGTGGGCTGAACAGCATTTAGTGGACCTCATTTAAGGGGGTGTTTGAAATATCCATGAGACACGAGGAGATGCAGAGTCCTTGAAGGAGGATGGCATGTAAGTGCAATATAATATTATCATGGCTTTATACTTCCAGAAATCCAGATGTCTTACATGAAAAGGGTGTTATTGCTACATACGTATGGATTTTTCTTCCTTAGAGGCAAACAAAGCAACATCTTCCACACAGGGACCAAGATCCTGACATCCTCATCAGGCAGACTCCTGCCCAAGCCAAGTACAGTTTTGCCTGAGCTAGAATTTGGCTCTTTGTGAATTATCCAACACAATCCGTTGACTCTTTAACCCATAAATTGTCAAACTCAATTATTTCCAGCTAAGCAGATGGCTGAAAACAAATAACCTGTAAGATAAGGTACTCTGGCTCTAGTTTTAACTAAAATTCAAGTTTCCTAAACACGAACGTTATAGTTACATAAATAACAGAAAGAATCACCCCCAAAGCCAAAAATCGTTTTTCTGCAAAAACATAGAGGATCAATTTCTCTAGTTTAGTATTACCAAACTTGGCAGTAATTCACATTTGAAGTATAATGATGTCATCTGGTTGGCCTTTTCCCATCGCAAACAGTAAATCTTAAAATCTGGAGAGATCTTTTATTTGGTTATTCATATTGTACTGCATCAAGGGGTTACAACACATGTGCCTGGGCTTATTAAAATCATCTGGAAGAGAAGAGCTTATTATTTAAAGGCACAGTACTTGAGCCTATGCTGTTTTTCTTGGAGACTCTTTTTTTTCTGATGTCAGCTGCACATACAGTTATATGCTCACCACCCCTTGTGTCACATTGAGAGGGCCCTTTGTTTGGAGTGGCTTGTTGTAGTGACTGGAAACAGACACTCTAACCCATGGACTTGCATCCATCGTCCAAGGGACCAGGAGCGCACAGGGCCTTTCTTCTTTGGGAAGGACTTGCACCGTCGCGGTCAATCTCCTCGTTGGCTTTCGAATGGAAAGTTACTGCTCTCTGGTGATGAAGGCCACACGGAACCTCCCGTTTTAGGGAACAGGCATGTTGTTGTGCTCTAGCCAGCCACATCTCTTGCTCCCAGGGACAGTTTCATCACGTTTACTCTGGTGCAATGAACAAATAGCAGGCAGGACTTCTTCAAGTCCTGTGGTGCCTTCAGCTGGGCTGCTCCTTTCCTTGCTTTCCCAAATTTCCGAAGGCTTCTTTCTCCTGCTCGTTTTTATTTACGTTTCTGAGGTCTACGTTGTTTGGGGTTTGGTTTGGGCTGCTGGCTGTTTTTCTTGGAAAAAGCCATGGTAGAGCAGTGCAGGATGTCCTCACGACACCGTTTCATGGAAATTTCCCTCACTGGAGATCGCTCTGTGTTTCTCTGAGGCATCGAGCCAAGCCCAGCAGTACCAAGCAACCTGGGTCTTTTTTTCAGTCAGTGGATTCCTCGCCATAGATCCATGCAGGATCTAATTATGCCTCTGCATAGTTTTTTTTCCTATTTGCTTAATATCTCTGCATGTGTGTTTGTGCTGGTGCATTCTGTCCTGGCTCCCCCTTGAGTCCCCTGCCTTGGCTTCTTCCTCCAACCTGTGTGGTTAGAGGTTTCACTGGTTTATTAAATCTCCTCCTAATATGGGGGAAAGGCCCTTTTTGTAACTTGGCCAGGTAGCAAAGTTCTGTGCTGGAGTACCCAAGTGAAACTTTGCTGAACTCTTCTCCTGAAAGAGCATGATTGAAATGCTTCCAGCTAATTGTGAACACTCAACAGCAGCTTATTAGATAGCAAAGCAACGATTGCCAGGTACACAAAATCCACCCATGGCTGGAATTAGAAGTTAAAAAAAAAAAAAAAAAAGAGACGACTACATTTTTTTCTTAAACTTGGAGAAGCAAACAGTGTCTAACACCTGAAAAATTAAGATAAATCTATTTGAGAACACTCTTTTCCTTTTTTCCCCAAGTATTTGGCAAGATGTGGCAGTAGGAAAAACCCAGCTGTAACTTTGAAATTAGCAGATGATTCCCCCCATTGAACGCTGCCATGAAAACCACATTTCTCCGATGGGGATGGGTAACTTCAATGGACAGGAACAGCTTGGGATGTCAGGCATGTGACTGTAAGATTTCCCACCAAAAGTCTTATTCTGGTCATTTCTTCACCTTCATCATACCAGCCTGATTTCCAGTGCAGCTGTTACTGCATGCAGTAATGCTTATTGAGTAGTTCTCTGAATCTGTTTCCACCCATGGAAAAGATTCCTACATCAGCCACATTCATGTATGTAATCTCTATCCATCTATCTATATAAATAATAAAGGGATAAAACACAGATCCCTCTGCCATCTTAAAAAATCTAAATTGTCGATATTTCTAAATTTTGAGAGCTGAGTGTCCTTTTAGCGCAGTGCTGTCACAGTGTCCTACACTTTATGTGCCATCTCATGGGTTGTCCTTCTGTGTCACTTTCCTGGCCATGAATGTTAATTATTTTTCTGCATAATGGCTATCACCACAGACCTGCTATAGGTAATATTAAATCCTGTCCCAAGAGTTATAATAGCTTCCTCCTTTGTATTTGTACACCACATTGCAGCCTGCAGTCTCAGCCTTGTTTGCGTGATCGTGCAGGATAATATAATGCAAATGACAATGACGAACAGTGTTGTCAGGCTTTCAGCTACGTGGGCTTTGTAGCAGCCACCACCATAACCTCCTTGCATCTCCGTGGCTTCGTCTCTGTGAGGGGTGCAGTACCCTCCGTCGGTCTCACACGGTTGTGGTTGGACCCCAGCACAACGCCTTAATGTTTGTAGATGCAACATGATTGCCAGAGAGCACAGAAAGAACGTGGGTAAAAATTAGTCACAAATTTCCAGCTAGGCTTATAACTTCAATCACCTTTTTTTTAAAAAAGGCCTGCTTTCTGCGAGGGTAAAAAAATGACATTTCCTGAAATCACTATAAGTTTTCATCTGACCGTGAAAAATTTACTAGCCCTGGTTGAAAGCCTTTTTATTATTTTTTATATGAAAACATAACAGTCCTAGAAAAGAAAAATCTCCTTGGCTGGTCCTGGTTGATTGTTGCTTTATCTGTATCATACCTGATCACTGCTGCATTGACTTCTCCTTAGCTTAGAAAAAGTGCTTTGATTAATATCGTTGCAGAAGCCTGTTAAATGACAGTGAATATTTTAGAGTTATTGTACCTGCTTAGTCAAACAGAATGTGCTTCCAATTAGCGTTGGTCTGCACTGTTTCAAAATAAATGTGTAACTCATTATCAGCTGGTATCACAGGTTTTGAACCAGAATACATCCCAAAGGAAATGTATAACAAATATTTAATATCAGTTGCATAAATCATGATAAAATGTGCCCCCCCCCCCTTTTCTTATGATGCTGTACCCCTTAAAACACTAAAAACCGTGTGTGCCTATTGCTGTCTAAACACTCAATCACCTCCACTCTGTTGCCTGGCATCCTGGAGGAAGCACTGGGCAAGTTTCAGCTTCATAGTGAGTGTGGGTCAAGTGGTATCAGCTGCAAATAACCCTGAAGAAGGAGGGGTAAAAAAGAACATTGCCCCAGGGTCACTCCTCTGGGACACAGTTCTTCCCCATGCTCCCCCCCTGTGCCCAAGAGGTGTGTGGAGCACTGTCTATCTAACCAGACCCGCTGTCCTCAGCAAAGAAAACCTTTCCTCTCTTCTGGGTTGTGTTTCCATCTACAGGAGATGAGAAGTGTCCTATTTGATCTTCTCCCATCAAACCACAAACAGTGACAAATAATTGAGGTTAGCCCAGTATTAACCCTCGGTGGAGCATCTGAGCTGCCCACAGATCAGCCGAGGTTTGCTCAGGGGTTCCTAGGACTCGAATTTCTGTAATTTAGACAGAAATAAGTGTCCTTTAAACTAGGGGATGTATTCCACCCCTGAGCTCTTGATAGCCGATTCACACAGAGTAGATTGGTGCCCCGACATCCTATGACCTACCTGAAGAGCCTGTTTGCATCTCTCACTCGTAGAGAAAGCTTTTCTGTCTGTGCCAACATAATGTTTATGAACTTGCCCCACCAGCCTCCTCTGCTTGGCTTGCTCCCCTACCTTGCTCATCAGCTGCACTTTGGCCAAGACTACAGAAAAAGGCCCTCTCACACATGCACAAAAGAACAAGTTGGCTATATAAAATAAACCAGACTGGCCTACAAAAAAAGCATCACTTAATAAAATTAGTTGTTACTTAGCCACCCCACGGTCTTGTTCTGCAGCAGCTTTCCCTCTTTATTTCACCCATCACCTGGTGTGCCGTCCCGGTCCCTGCACTGCAGGGACCCCGGGGCAGGGCTGGTGGCCACTCTGCCAGGCAGCTGGGCACTGCTGGTGGTTTGATTTGTTTGATTCATCTGGGAGTCAGCTCATGGGACAGCAATCAGCCCTGGCTACAAGGTGCTGTGTTTCTCGCTGAGCTGTCCTGAGGACAAAAGGCGTTCAGGTGTGTCTGCCGCTGGCAAAGCATGGCCAGCCCCGCTGCAGGTGTGGAGCATGCCTGCGGTGGGCACGCCTCGCTGTTTTGGGCATGGTCCATCAGCCCGACTGTCCTTTCTCCGATCATCTCCAGGTTCTCTCCGTTTTGCTTAGGAGTCTGATAGCGAGTCAAAGTTTTAGTCTTCTTTCCTTGTAGAAGAAAAATTCTGCACTGTTATTTTTAAATTCAGGAAATGCATAAATATTCAGCAACAGCAAAATAAATGTGAGTAAATAATACAGGCTACAAAGGGACAGATTCTCTGCTGGCATAACCTGACATCGTGCCACTGGGCCATAGCACATCTGCATCCAGGACATGTGGAAGGTGTCATTCCCCATCTGCAGTGGGGACTCTGGGAGGCTGCAGGGCTGGAAGGTGCTGGATCTTCTATAGGGGGAGGGCAGAGGAGGATGTAAGCGATATAAAAAATGAATATGAAAGCAAGGAGAGGCTTTCAAGAAAAGAGCACTCTGTTTACCTATTTTATGAGGCTGCACAGGAACTGACTGGTTGGAGGGATGCTGCACAGACGTGTTGTCCAAATCAGAGGATGTTAAATGCTTGGATGATATTCAAGTATGCATATTCACCATGTCACCTGTTGGCTTCTAGCAGCAGCCCAAATCCCAGAGGTTCCTTATTATTAATTCATCCTTGATTCTTAGATAGCACAGGCTATTTTGATAAAGGGAGGAGAGCTATTGTGACTTTCCTTCCTTTATTGCTCCACCCAAGATAAAGCAGACAGGATATTTTACAGCATTGTACGTACAGTCAATATATCGTCTAGCAAAAGGTGCTGGACCTCAGAGACCAGACTCCCTTCTGTGCTAGGCTGTTTAGTTCATATATAAGACTGGAGAAGTTTGATTTTTCGGGATTTTCTTCTTCCTCCTAGATGGCTCAGGCCAAAATTTTTTGTTTCAGATCGTGTTATAGAGGTGCCTGATGGAGACACATGCTTGGTCTCTACTTATCTTTTAACATAACTCAAAGGATAAAGTCCCTATTTGGATGAACATTATGCCAGATTCTTTTGGTGTTTTGTATCGCGCAGTTGATGCTGCCTTGAGTCCTGCTATTTTGCAGCAAGAAGCTTCTGGCCAAACCATTGATTCTGGGGCCATAGCAATGAATCTCACCACAACAGCCTTCAGCCCAAATTTGGTCAAAATACAGCCTTATCCCTTCAAAGACTGTGTTCCAGAAACTGTGTAACTGTTGTTGTAGGATCGTTATGGCCCACACCTTTGGTAACGCAGGCTTTCGGTCACTCTTACTTCTGTCTTTATCACTGTTGTGTCTGTGCAGACCTCGGAGCTGGCTTTGCAAAACACCCTGTGAGTTGTGCGGTGCTTTTGCTGCCCATCACATCCCTCAGGTCCCTGCTTGGAAGGGTTGCCGCAAGGTAGGAAGGAGAACGGGCTTCCAGTGAGGAAGACTGCTGTTAGGAAAAAGTCACAATGTACTCAAGAAATCTGCTTTATTATACATTTTCCTTCTGTTCTTCTGTCCTCATATGGGAGAGTTCTGCTGTCCTCATGGGTGAGGACTTTGCCAACAAGGCAAGGAGAAAGGTCTCTGTAGACCTGGATTGCCATTAAACTGCCCTAGATGTAGAAAAGGGTTCAACTGATGATGTTATTTCTGGTATTGGTCACAAAACATTGCTCTTGCACAGATGGGGTATGGGCTGGCGACTGGGCCAGGTCCAGCCGCCCGTTGCACTGCAGAGTGGCTGGCTACATGCCTGGACCCTGATAACATAACCCCATATTTATGCTTTGGTGACTTTTCAGTCACACCCACATCCAAATGTTGAGCCTCTTCTGGGAAAAAAAAACAATGCAGGGGACATGCATGATGAAAGGGCTCCTGGGACAGTCGCTGTGCCGACTCGGAGCTGAGCCCAGAGGCACACCATGGAAGTGACGTGTTTCATGTCTGTTCCCGTAAGAGCCTGGTATCAGGGAGCTACAGGACTGGTACCGTGTTTACCCAGGCACTTTGAATAAATCCACTTCTTCCATCAATACAAACTGCTTGGCCAGAATGGATTAATGCCTTATAAAAGGGGGCACCTGCTCTATTATCCTTTAAAAGAAAAACAGCCTTAAAAATAAATTAATGAGCCACGTTGTTTTAATGAGACGTGGAAATTAGCTATCACTGCCAAAACACGACTCCTCTCAGACTCCTGTTCTGATTATAAGAACAGAAATTTGCCAGCTCCCAACTTCCTGTTATTAAGCCAGTTCTTCAGTTTTCAGAAATATTTGGGATAGCAATCTGAAACCCAGGGGCTGACATTCACCCAGCATGGACGGTTACCGCCGCCTCCTCCTTTCCTGGGGCAGGGGGCAAAGCCATGGTACATGGGACACCTTCATGCCTTTGAGCCTGGGCAGAGCCTACTGCAAGGGGCAAGGGGGTGATGTCTATGTGCGGTGGGGAGCTGTGGGAGACGCAAGGCCCCTGGCACCAAAGGCAACCAGAAGAATGAATCAGCCTCAAAATTTCCTAGAGGACTTACTGCCACAGCGCAGACCTTGTTTTTTCCTTAGAAAAAAGGAGCCTTCCTTTGAAAGAAGCAGTCTTTTAGTGGGATAAGCCCTGTTTTCTTTGGAAAAGCAACATGCCTAGCATAATAAGACTACTGCATGTTATGAAATATATTGAAAGAGGGAATACCTACAGTAGAAAAGGGCTTTGCATGCCTAGCTTCTGCTAGGGCAGTGAGCAGTCAGCCTTGCAAAGGGAAATGCAGGTTTTCTTTTGTTAACACTGTTCATTCTTTAACACAAGAAGGATGCTAAGCCTCTGAAGTTCAGGGCTAAGTCTGGTTGCTGTATGCTCTATATGAATGATAGCTACATATATCCCCAGTCACTATGTCAGTGGGTTGTGGGTCTCCTGAAACACAGAGCAAGATGCGTGTCACTCAAGGGCTCACCAGACATGAAGGGGACTCCCCTGCAGCCCCGAGCACAGGTGAGGTCAGTTTAATCAAAGGCACGTTCACCCATGTGTGAACGTTTAAGAATTTTCTTCTATTCAGATGACAGACTTTCCTGTCCTTGGGCAGCACTAGATTAAAACAGGTTCCACCTTTGCCTTTTCTGGGGTGTCTTTTTAAAACCCTGTCACCATTCTGTCTAAATATTATAGGAGAGGTTTTCAAAGACACAAATAGCAGTTCAGCTTCCAACTCCCAGCAGCTTTCCAAAGGAGATGGCCATGAATTTGCCCTTTGTACAGTGAAAACCATTCCTGCCTATACTGTGCTATTAGGTTACCCATATGAGCTTCTGTTGACCTCAAACCCCCATGAAGCTTGTGTTCCCAGCTGCTGGCAGGGCTGGCACTCAGCTAAGAGATAACATCACCAGTGCCTTTGCACCCTGCATATTTCACTCTTTCATTTGGGTGACACTCATTTTCCAGTGTTAAATGTCTGTATTTCTGTGGCTATATCTATCTATCTATCTACATATTTGTACAACATTTTTACAATAACATTATATTGGAAATTTGTGGCAGGCAGGATCTATATTTTAAACTTTCTCTTTTGTAACTGATAGCAAAGTTAAGGTTTTCTAATGTATTTCATGATGTTACGCACGTAAGAAATCTTACTAACTCGTCCTTTGGTTTCTCTTGTACTTGATTTCCTACCACAGTCTATACTCTACATCTTAATTCCAGGGAAATATGGATTAGGTGAAATGTATTGTACAAATGAAATCTTCTGATGATTTTCCTCCAAGTGAGGAAATTCCCTGTTGATTTGTTTCTGCAAGCAGGGTGTACTCGGGTACAGGCAGAGGATTCCTGGTGCACACAGTCCCTTTCACAGCTATAAAACACTGTTGTTTACAGAGGTGTATTTTCCCAGATCTCTGCTGTATTAATCATTGCTCCTGACCCAGAATGTTTATTCTGAAAAACAACCGCCACCACATCTTCCTTCTGGGATGCCATATTAAGGTATGAATGCAATGGAGAGGGACAGAACTCAATTGCACGGAGGCTCTGCACCCTCCTCATGCTCTGGTTTGCCTTATAAGCCATATGCTAGGAGCTGGCCTGCACTTTCAAACTGTAATTGAAGTCCATTGATCACCTCCTTCACAAAAATCGTGAGTCAGCTATAACTGACGTGGCAAGGCTGTTTGTTTATTCTTCCAAACAGATGTTTGAACAGCTTCTCCAACCCCCA
This sequence comes from Falco rusticolus, assembly GCF_015220075.1. Lineage (NCBI taxonomy): Eukaryota > Metazoa > Chordata > Aves > Falconiformes > Falconidae > Falco > Falco rusticolus. Next base: position 5,714,368 of record NC_051197.1, on the reverse strand, counting down.
GTACAATATTGCAGACAACTGTGAAGTTTACTAACCCCTTGTTAAAGCGATCTCCTTGAAGCCTTTAGCTCACCAGAAGACGAACTGCAGCACCATGGCATGCTCCCCCTCTGAAGTACAGAGAGCTGTTTCCACCAGCAGAGATTATGCCCATAAACTTCTGCACTGGAAATCATCGTGCCTCTGCTTTAGGTCAATGACATTAAAACAAAGACAGGCAGAATATTTTACTCTTATCTGAGACTGTGGTTCATTGCCTTTCTGATTCCTCACATCTCTGTCTCCTCTTTTCCCTTCCTGCTCTTGGCACTGGGCTCAGTGCCCCTACGGACTGGCTGTCGCAGGGCAATGGCACGTGGCAAGAAGCCTTGCCACACTCGTCCTCGTGTCCACAGCCTGGGATTAGCCCTGGGGATGGCAACATATCTGTGCTTCAGCGGCACTCAGAGTGTGACCTGCAGAAGTGGTTTTCCTTGCGATATCAGCAAATTGATGCAGGGGCAATGTTCCTGTTCCCACTGTGCCATGTTTGCAAGTGTTACTGGTTCTTGCCTGCCAGGCACTCCCTGCCCACGGAAGGATGGTTGTGCTCACCCTGACAGGAGAGGGCAGAAGCATGACAGGCAGGTTTGAGACCAACGAGAACAGAGCTGGGACAAGACAGAGGGCAACAAGTGGTGAGGAGAATGGGCTGACCATGCCCAGCAGCATCTGTGGCAGTCAGCACATGGGACATTAGGTGAGGACAGGTTGATCAAGTTGGACATGCTGCTAATAGTGGCTGACCAGCACTATTTTTCAGCAAGACACATTGCTTCTTTAAAGCTACATAATGCAATATACAGCTTACATTTGATTTTTGACACTGTTCCCCCAGGTTTTCATCTCTCAGTCCTGTCTCCCTCCTGGCCCATCCTTCCAGGAATTCACATTGTACACATTTCTGCAAAGGGAATTAATGGTTTCTCTTTAAAGTTATGGGAGAAGAACATCCTTTTTATTAATGCTTATCATCATGTACTGCTTCAATAAAGATTCCTTGTAAACCAGAAAGAATGTCCTGAGTAGCGCTGGGGGCTGAATTGCCTAAGATGTTCGGCAGCCAGGGCCAGACCCTTAACATGCACAATTTAAACACAGAGAGAACACCAAGTATCAGCTTAAGTATTCAGTTGGCCCAGGGCAGTGTATTTTCTGTGCTACCCATTGCACAGCACTGGGTTTGTGATTTCTTTTTGTTTTCTTTGTAAATAAATCCTTATAATGCCTTTCCCTTGTCTGACTCCGATGCAACCGATGAAGCATAGATGACACTAATGATTCAGCATGGTGAGGTCCCTAGCCCATGTCTGAAACTTGTCTGTGCCAAGGGATCTCATGAAATGTCCCACGGCCCCCTCCTTCCCCAAGGCAATGGGGTGCACATGGGAGACAGACCACGCTCAGGTCAGACCCCAGCAAGGAGGCAGGACACGACCAACCTGTGCACCCCGAGACCAGGAGGGTGAGCACGCACCTGGCTGGGGCCCTTCTCTTCCATCATGGTCATTGTGCAGAAAGCCATCACTTTTCCAAAGATGTCACCATGTCAGCAAGCAGCATCACAACAGTGTATGGCATCAACAGCATCGGGTCTGCTGCTGCAAATGGCCAGGTTGTGTCCCCGATAAGAAGGAGACATGGGATCTATGTGACCAAAAGATGTAAGCTTTTGTCACCTGAGCTGTGGTAGCAGCTCCTGCAGCTGGTACCAGCGGTAGCTTTCTATCCTCCAGGTGCAAGAAGCGCTTGAGAGAGATACAAAGCAGATTATGAGCACAGTGCAGATGCATAACAGAGCGTCTGGGTTGACTGGCGGAAGGTTTTGCTCAGCTGCAAAGTCAGTCTTTCATGTTTCGGACCCTGTTAATGATATTTGATAATATATAGCATAGGAAACATGGAGCTTCTATAACCCAGACAACAGACTCCATAAATGCATTTCTAAAATAATTCAGTGAGAGATCATCTGTTACACGTGCACGATGAGAGGGAAATTGTCCAAAATTTGTATTCTAATGGGGAAAAAATCATCCTTGGAAGCAGAGAGAGGGAATCTGCTGGCTAAGAGACCCCAGAAAGCTTTCAGTGTTTCACAGGCTGTAAGTGATACTGAGACTTTTGGGCAAATGGACAAAGGAATTCCTGAAGGCAGACCTCTCTCAAGCCCTCAAATGCACACATTTTTATTGTGTGAAGAGACATCTTTAATGTTTTGGTGGAGGAGGTTGTTAGCCTGTCAGGGCTTCGGAAGGTTATTTAACTTCTTCCATTCAGAGTATTGGACTTCGTGGTCTTCTGTCTTTGTTTCTAATGAATTTCTGTCTCAGCTCTGAAATGTCTGGTTCCCATTCCAAAGATGTAGTTTGACTTCTCCTGTAAGAGGTCTGACTACATCCATGGGTTTACTGCAGCCAGAACTTACAGGCACTTCAGCTTCTCTTCAGAGCAAGTCTGGGCCTCAACGTACAGGTTGGGGCCAAACTCCGTCAAAGCAAAGTGCCCTCAAGCACTCGCAAGACCAGGCCCCTTGTAAGTTTGTTTCTGGTAAAACATAGAGAAGAAACTATTCTGCCGCCTAAAAAATAAAAGCAAAACAAGAGAAAGCTCTTACCGTTTCAGAACATCCTAAAATTGTATATAAATCTAAGTGTGCTTGTGCTCTCAGTTTTAGAGGTTGAAACCACTGGACTGGCTGGGGATAAGGAGAGTCAAGGGCTGCCCGTCATCAGGGTGGGTGGTGAGGTCCACGGTTAGTTTGCGGCCTCCCTTTCTTGGCTGGGTTGGTTGTATGCCAGGCCTCGGAGCTACTATAACATAGATACAGATGGTATCCAAGGGTGCTGGAGGTAGGAAAAGTGGAGGAAATTGGTGGCTCACAAAGAAACCCTGTTTATGTATATCCCTTCCTCCACTTACTCTGCTAACAGGAGTGAAGAGAACCATTTTCATGGGTTCTTTACCGCAGAAAGCTTCTCCCACAGCAATGTTCTCCTCCACCACCTCCACACCCCAACATTATGACTGTGTCTCGCTAGTGAAATGGCATGATGAATTCCCATCTCTAAATATCTTTAGCTGTTGGAGTGACTCTAGGCTTTCAAACCACCACATCCCACTGGATGAAGCTCTGAGCACTGCAAATCCCAATCTCCTTTGGTAGCCAGGGTTCATTCATGTCAGTGGATCCTGTTCAACGAGCGAGCCTTATTAGACCAGAACTGTGTGCTTGTTAACAAAAAAGGATAGGAAGAAGGGATAGGGCAAGATTCCTGAACTTAAGCAGCAGAGCTGGGCTGAGAGATAAACAAACTATTAAATCACGGTGCTGCACTGTTGCCAGAACAATATATCTCTCCTTTGAAAATAGTGACTGCAAGGAAATGACAAATAATTTTCCATATGCAGACCTTAAAGACTCACTGAAGTGAGTAACTTGGAGGACGTTAATATTTTCAGTATTCCCGTCCTTCCGGAAAGCTGTGGCCAAATCCCCACTGAGCAGAAGGAGAGCCTCTCACTCCTGGAAACCATACCGACAACTCGGAGAGCACGGTCTAGTAAATGAGTAGTAAAGACCCCGAAATGATGTGTAGGATTCCAGCAGTATGTGGGCTCACGCCTGGACTGCAGCCATGTGGAGGTCACAGAGGGAAATAAATCAGTGGCTAGTGAGCTGCGCTGGTGCGTTTGGCTGTGATCGCTGTCCTGGGCTCATTGTGGTGACTCCAGGACCTGGGACTCCATTCGTCAGCACGGCAGCGGAAATGCAAAATCCAGAGTGTTATAACGGAGACCATTGCAAGAAGGCTCTCGGGAGAAAGTGCTTAGCAAAGGGAGTCATCAGCCCTTCACAGCTGCAAACATGTTGTCTAGGACAAGAAAACACAGGGAAAAAGAAATAAATACAACCAAATCCTGCATTAAGGTCTCAGACCAAGTGAAGTCACTTCCAGAAAAACATTGTCAAGCACTTTGCTCGTGTAACAAGTGGGTGTGTGTGTGCTGCAATCACAGGCTGCAGCGGACGCATCAGGAGTTAGGATGCCATGTGCCCTGCGTGGTGTGGGGCAGGTTGGGGTGCCATGGAGGGGGGACGGGACACCTGCCAGGCAGTCCTTTCAGATGCCCCCAGGCTGATCAGGGCTTGTGTTGCTCTCTGTGTATACTGAGGGCAGGATCCTGCTACCTTTCCCTACCTGGGAAACCTTTCTAACGTAAACTAGGAGGTCTCCAGCTCTTGAAGGAGCCTCTGTGATGCTCATCACCTGTTGGACCAACTTGATACATTGTTCCTACTAAGCTTTCCCTAACCTCAGTTCTCCCAAATTTATTCTGCCCTCCTTTCACAACCTGGCTTTTGAAGGCAAATTTTGCACTCTGCCATCACCTCCATGGCTGTCATCCCTGAAGCACTGCATTTGTAAGAGTACATTGGAGAAGCCGTCTTCAAGGCAAAGAAAGTTTGTACCAGCATCTTGTAGAGGAAGCGCTCTCCCCATGGCATGCCTGACATCTCCGAAAACTCCAACAGACGTGGCAGTTTGGGAGGTTATGTTGTATCATTGTTGCTGAACCCTAAGCACAAGCTGTATTATGGGGCTTCGTCCTCATCCCAAGCAGTGAACCAGCGTCTGAGCCTGTACTGTAAACCTAGCTGCAAATTCAGATTTTAAAGTGCTATAAGTAGAATAACCCACGTTACTTTCTTATTTTTTAATAAGGCATGAGTGCAGAGAGCTGGCAGCAACTCTGGCAGCTCCTTGGTGCCCCGGACTGAGGCAGCTGGTGAGAGCTGCCATCACTCGCAGTCAGATGCAGCGTGGGAAGGTGCTGTGCTCCCTGCACTGGCCCAGACTTGGGGGAAGTTGGGGGTGGGGGGGGTGGGGGGGGAACAAACCACCCACTTTTGTCAGGAATATTTCACAGAAAGGAGGAATACTGGCTCAAAATCCAGTATTTACTTTTATGAGAACTGTTATACATTTCTGCAGAGAGCATTGACATTGAGAATCCAATTTCCCTGAGATAAACCCATTTTGGCAGGGGTATTTCTCTCTATATTTTTAGTATTAACAGTATATAACAGTCATTATTCAGATTTTTGAAAGATTCTCTCTGACTGTTTCCATCCCCACTTGAGCTTCAGTTTTGCAGCTAGACTAGACTTTCTTCTTCCTACGCTGAGTGAAATTCATGGGTGGGCTGAGAAGAACCATGTAGTTTATCAAGTTATGTCTTTAAGCGCTCTTTTATAAAAGGTCAGTGAACCACAAGCAGGTACCCAGCACAGAGCTAAGCCCCATGGTTTGCAGGAAGCAAATGGAGGTCAGGGAGGAGGAGAGAGGTTCTCGGGAGCAGGGGTGAGGGGGGTCAGTCCTACCAAAGCCTACTCTGGTTTGGCGAGGAGTACATCCTTACTAATACTGGTTGTAACAACACCCTTCAGCTGGTTCATGCCTGCAGCAGGTGAAGTCTGCTGGACAAAGGCTCTTTGCCTTGGAAAACTTCCTCTGTTGTTCTTTTATTTCCATTCCCATTTTCAGGAAGGATGCAAAGCCTGCCGTCCGTTGTGTGCTCTCCTTCAGTGTTTCTGCTTACTTCCCTTGCTTGCCTTGGGCTCCTGCTAGATAGCAAGATGTTAAGAATCATCATCAACAGAAAAACAGTGGTGGTCTTTTATTTTATTTACACAGCTGACATGAATTTTGTTATGCCTAAATCCTCTGTCTCTTCCTTTCTCAGTGGGTTGGAGAGAGAAGAATGGGCTTTTTAGCATTTGTGTTTACTTTTATTGCTCTTTAAAATATTTTATGGCCTTTTAACAGAGTGGCACAATAACATTAAAATAATGAAAAAAAAAGAAAACTACAGAAAATATATTAAAGCATCATAGAAATGGATTTAGTACTTCAAATACCCCTTCAAAGTGGCACCATGTCCTTGCTTTGAAGTGAAGCAATAAATTCACTTTATAATTCTTTATTAGAAGTTTTATTGGAAATTACAGTGCACGCACTAAACAAAATGTCAGCTTATCTATATACAAATATTTGCCTACAACTTGGATGTAAGACAACACATTGTACATTACAATGCAATTTGTATTACAGTAGCCAGCAGATATTCAGTCAAGGTCCACCCCCATGCCTAGCGCTCCATCTATCTGTATTAAAAGTCAGCCTTACTCTCAAAAATAAGCAGACAGCTGGTGTCAAATGGGAAAAGAGGGGAGGCGATTTTCTTCAGGTTTTACAGCAAGGCCATGGCCGATGAGCGTCCCTTTGGTACATCCAGCACTGCCTCCCTGGTGTTGCAGAGCGTGCTTTTCACGAGAGCACACAGCAGATTATCCTAAGCAGAAGCTGTGATGCACTGATAGTCCTATCTTGCTGGTGGCTGGAATTAAAACAATGCAGTGTACGAATGCAGGCGATTATCACAGACAGAGTAGACAAAACAGGAGGGATATAGGAGGAACAAGATGCTGGCACAGGGGAGGCATCCATCTCAGAGCAAGCATGCAGCAGGGGAAGGCAGAAGGTGAATGCTTTATTATAAAAATAGCCACATAGGCAATTTTTTACTGTTTTTGTGCTAAATTATATCCTGGGGAGCCCTGGGAGCCCACAACATCCTAAGGGAGGAGGCCAGGCCAGCACTTCCCTAGGTACCCAGCAGCTCAGTGGCATCCAGAGACTCTCACTCTTCCTCAGCAAGGAGGAGGATGACATCTCAGATGAATCCCTTAACTTGCTTAGCGCTAATCATTTTCCTTCCCATTCCCTTTGCCTTTGCAAATCTCATCAAGAAACTGGTGAATTAAGAAGTGGGGAAAGATGATTACGCGAACACATGTTGTTTATATGACATAAATAATCATCATCAGGGTTGCCACGAAGGAGACTGCCATTGGGGAGTCACGGGTGGGAGGAGACCAAATGGCAATTATGGCACTTGAAACAGTGACAAGCTCCCAGTAGCCCAGAGAGATAAATCTTCTGCTGCCTGCTCCTACTTGAAGTTACGGCATCCTGGATTTCAGGAGCTTCCACTCTTCTGCATGATCCAACAAACATCCTTTCAGGATCTCCGGTGAATAAATAACTCTTTGAAATGCATCTTCCCTGTTGTGGCACCCGTCCCAAGGAGTGCCTGCTCGTCTCTTTGGCTTTGTGTAAACATGCACGGTACAACCCGGAGCTATTTTTTTCTTGACTAGCAGCATAATTAGTTCTTCAAAGGGCCAGCTCCTCATGCCTGAGTTCATCAAGCTGTCACTCAAGAAAGTCAAATCTCAGGACGGGCGCTGCAGTCCTCCCATGGGCTCTCCAGTTTCCCGCAGTTCATGGGCTCAAACAGAAGCTGTTTGACTCAGGTGGCTGCTGGGCTGGAGGAGGGCACTGGTTCATGCTGATAAACAGACCTCTTTACAAGGTCAGCTCCTTCACAGCTGCCCCTAGCCCTGCTTTGAAGCCTGGTGTGTCAGCAAGCTCAGCTCTGCTGTCCCGGTGCACGAGGGTAAAGGGGTTTATTGCGCTAAAGGGACGAAGCCGAGCGTCTTTCTCCTGGCACTTTTCCTTGTTCGCTACAAACTTGAGATGCCAGATCCTGGCTCCCAGGACAAAACAGGATTGTGTTTAACTGAAACTGGTGTGTACAGGGGCAGTTTCGCTTTGAAGGTGCCTTTTCCAGTGCCAGATTAGAGCCAGGCTGTCCAGTGGTGTAAATCAATGGCGCTTCCACCAAGTTATGTGTTACCAGTGGAACTATGTCTGATTTACCTTCCCAAGCATCTGTCCCTCTGGATGGAATCAGAAACACTTGGAAGACACTGGCTTTGTCCTACCGTACCAGTAACAGCCTGATTAAGTTATAAATTTGCTACTAAAACCTCATTGTCATGTTCAAGTTATGCAGGGTGAACACAGTATCACACTACAAAGTAGCAGAAGGAGATTAAATATTAGAGCCAAATCAGTTACAGATTTATTCCATAAACTTCTCACGATTTCATTGTATTTTTCCCTCCTTTGATGAATGGATTTTCCCAAGTATGACAGATTTATTTTTTGTGGCAGGTATTTTTTTCTGTTGCCATGCTTTATGCCAGTTTTCCATTAAATCCAAAGGAACAAGATGAGGTGTGAAGTAAGTTTGTTTGTAGCTGCAATTTGATTTAGGTCCATGTAGTCCATATTTGAGAACTTTTTTAAACAACACAAGGACTCTGTTTCAAAAGCCTTTGTAGGGCTGTTTGGAAACATTGGTGTTCTTAGGAAAAGGAAGAAATCCGAGGGAAATGATAGGATCTGCAAATGGCAATTAAAAAACTTAAAATTAAAAAAGAGCCTGGTTTAAACATAAACTTTAAACTGGAGATTTTCTAAAAGATTGTGGAATATTTACATATAGTTTAAAGGGTTTTCTTGTAAAGACCTGTGGAGTATTTCTGCATAACCAAGAGGAATTTCACTCAATGTACTCAGGCAAGGCTTTAGCTTTCCTCAGATTTCTTAGGAGATTTCCAAACCTATAAATGCTGTAAATATGATCAGACACTGCTCTGTCTGAATTCTGTTAACCTGACACTTTTTTTTTTTCTTTAAAAAAATATGATCTATGGTTTATTTTGTTTGACCCATATTTGATATTTAGGGAAATTAAATAAATCTCATATTTAGTCTCTCAAAATAATACAGGGTGTCCATTAACACATGTTAAAATTAATGAAAGCTTGGTGGTGAACGTATAAATAGCACAGCTGCCAGGCTCTTTTGTACAACTAGAGTTGAGCTCTCTCTCCTGTGAAGTTTGCAGAGCGATTCCCAGAGATAATATTTGTTGCTATTTGTAATTGCTCTTTTGTTGTTTCTGCTTTATGGGCTGTTTGGTTGCACGCTGGCAGGCTATGCGATGCGGTAGCTCTGCGAAGGTGCTTGCAGGTCGCACAGTGTTTCCACGTTCAGCCCCATCAGGAAACAACGGGTCCTTGTGTCTGCGCCCTTGCGCAACAAGATCTTGGTATAATTGTATCACGTTAGGCTGGGAGATTTCCAGTGGCTGGTTCCCCCTGGCAAAGGTAGACAGTGAGTGACGCACTGAGTTAAGGGGGGGGGGGAAGTTAATCTAATGGTTCTGAGTGTCCCAACCCAGGCACTTGGATGCAGTTGTTTGTTATCCATCCCATTTTCCCCTACTATTAGAGTTCCTTATTTCTTTTTCCAAGATGGCAGCTCTCTTCCATTCCCACCTCCACTGATTTTTATGGGGCTGGCCATAATTACGTGGCACAACACCATACTTCTCCAGTGGCAAGTTTATTAGCCATTGACTTATGCCTGGTTTTACTAGCAAGAAATGACATCAGAATCTGGCCCTCTGCTTTCGTTTTGCTCTGTTGTTTAACAAAAAGCATTGCAGCATTGGCATGAACTTAGCATGATAGTTCTCCAAAAACCACCATAAGGTAGCCTGACCCCCAGTCACCACTCACACACTGGCTCCAGACAAAACCGCCTTAAAGTAGTTCTGTGGTTAAAGAAGTACTGCAGACCATGACTTCTCTCATCAGCCAATATACACACACTGAAGCCCTGAGAGCCCCCAGCATGGCCCAGGAAAGACTTTGTGTCCCTTTGGACTGCTCTCCCCTGCTCCCCTGAGAAACCTCCCCTGGAGGCCACGTGCATCTATTGCTCAGTGTGTCGTGGCATTGTTGCCGCCCCGGCACTTGCGGACAACAGTGCTCGTGGTACAACAGCAGTGCTCGTGGTACAGAGGCAGTGGCAGGGGAGTGGAGGCCAAAGTTTCAATTGAATATCCAGATAAAAGTCTTGAAATGGATCCTCCTTCCCATTAGGAAGCTGTTGAGAAGATTAAAACTTTAGATGTGATCTCATATGAGATTATAAAGTTAATCTCTGCCTCCTAAAAAAAATTACACGCTGTACACAAATAGACAAAAGCAGCAGGCGTGGGAGTTTTCTACAGAAAGTATTGCTGGACCTCGAGCAAGTATATGCATCCCCTGCAAAGGTGGTATTCATCTAAAAACATTTTCCTTAACATCTCCCTCACCATCCCAATTAAGCTTGGAGATTTTTTTCCATCAGCCTGTACCAGAAAGCATCAAAAGCTTGTTCCAAAATCCACTGACATCATAGGGAGCCTTTCCAAAGGCTAACGGGCTTTGGGATCAGGCCCCTGGTTTTTATTCCAAACATTCACAACAGTGAGCTTAAATCAGTTCGTGCGCTTGTATGTGCCCAAGAAGATTTTCCACCATTACGTTTGTTTGGGACAAAGTTCCCCCCATGCAGTGAACTTGAAGTGAAGCCCATTTAAATCCCATCAGTCACTGGAAAGGGGACGTGAGAAGGGCCAGGCCAGCTGAGCAGGAGTGGATTTCATTTTACACCCACTCTCATCAGCACAGCTGAGGGGAGGGACACCCCCGCCAGGCAGCTGCCAAAGCCGAGGTACTGGTGGCACCATGCTCAGGTGACAATGGTGGTGAGGCTGCCCAAAAAGAACTGAGATGTTTGCAAGGGAGAGAGTGGGAAAAGCCCATGGAAAAAGGCACCCAGAGGGTCTCTGCTCTGCGCAGCAGTTCTGCCACTGTTCGTGAAAGAAGTTGTGCAAGAAAGGTGGATCTGAATGTCTCTGTGCCTTCATTTTGGTGGTGTTCACCCATCCAGTGTTAGATGTTAATCTCTGCTTAATTGACCAGAAGGCCACAGATCCACAGTATGTGAGCATGATCCTAATTAGCTCACTCAGGTTGCACATTGATTTTCTGTGCATTGCCTTTTGGAGCTGTGGAGCAGCTTGTTTTTTGAGGAGAACATAAAAGAGAGAGGGGCAGGGGGGGTGTTAGTTACAGCTATAAATTTTACAGTTCACTGGAAACCACATTAAATGGCAACATCAGTTTATAGATCAACTCTGCAACTGCTTGGTCGTTAAAGTGGTGGTGGTAGATTATTGTGTTGTAGCCTTGTAAAATATGGGCACCGTATTTGCTGGGAGAGAACTTAAAAAGAACAATAAAAGTCTCCAGTGTCTTTGATTTCTCATTTCTCTTGTGTTACAGTAGGCAATATGATACGATCTGTGTGTGCGCTTTTCTGGGGTGTGAGTATTTGCAAGGCTTTTCTCTTATGCTCCAGAGGGCAAAGCTGATGAGTCTTTCTGATTTAAGTTTATACCGACTCCGCGTTGCTCTTTGCCTGGCCCAGACATGGAGGATATGGCCAGATGGTCCCCAAATTGCAGTGATCTTCCAGAGGCAGCAATTTCCAGTGCCACTGAAGCAGTGCCTCCGGCTGCACGGCCAGCCCATGCATAGGCGGTGCCCCCGCTTGGCTGGCCCTTCTGAGCAGCAGAGCATCATACGCCTCTTCCAGCTCAGCCAGACCCGAGGACAAAATTCGCGTGTAAAAATAAAACTTGGAAGTGATAAAAAATGGAATCTCTTCCCAGACAGTGCCTAATCTCTGCCTGTCTTCTCAAAATGTAGACATTTATTTTGGACTATGAAGAGCTTCTTTCAATGTTTGGCCACTGCTGGAGACGCTGAGCTCGTTGGAAAATTCCAGCCACAATATGCTGCCTGATGACCAATAAATTTTGCATTGATGTTTTCCTTCCTTATCGGAGTGAGAGAGCAGTTTGCAGAACTGGTGTGATGTTCAGTGGAGGGATTAGAGTTAATAATCACGGTTTTGTCTGCATGGGGCACAAAGCCTTCCAACCAAGGAACAAGTGCTGCCTCACCGCGGGCCTGGCTGATCAAAAAGCTTTTCTTTAAGAAAAGTGATGTTTCCAGCTTAAAATGCATTATTGTCAGGTGAAGTTAATTAGCTTTACTGCACAGTGAAGTGTTGCTGTTGATATAGGCTTTACGCTGGGCGTCTGTGAGGCTTCTGGTTGTGTTATTCCCCCATAAAGGCTGGACCACTAAAGCCACTGGTTAAATCCCTGCTGCAGGAAGAACAAGTGCTAGTCCGAATGGAGTCCAGTTTGGCGGTGATGGCAGTCACCAGCACAGGGCTGTCAACCTTCCGTTTGTCAAATGAGTCAGTGGGATTGACCTTCCCACTCACTTTCTTGGGAACAGAAGATGATCAATATTCTAGGCAGGTTTTTGGCAATTTCTTCAGAGCTCACATGACCACATGGGAGACCTCGCTGTGCTTTTGGTGCAAAAGCCAGAAAAGCAGTAGAGAGCTTTCAAGGACATGTGAAGAACCTCTTCTGTCCCTTTCCTGTGAATAGCAAGAGCTTTTGTTGCCTTCTTTTCAGTGGTGTAGACTTGTGCATGCTAAATTCACTAAATTCACTTTAAAAATAACGTAAACAGAATTTTATAAAAGTGATAGGCTACCTGATCTTCCTTTCAGGTTTGTTTGGTTGCTTCCTAATGGAAAGGACTGTGAAGGCTGTTGGTCACTCAGCCTCTGAGTAACAGGGCAAGCTGCACAGTTACGATTTCCTTAAGAAAGAAAAAAAAAAATAAAATAAAAAGGAAAGCTGCTGTTCATCTAACACAAAGGGAAAGGGCATTGTGTCTTTATTGTGTCTCTGTTTGAGACATGTCTACTAACGTTACATGATCTGGCAGCTCTGCAGTGAAGAACTAGGAAGTTTTCCTGCTTTTTGTTGGTGCTTTTTCTTAATATGGGGGAGCTTCTCTTGGCTAAGGGGAGCATAAAGACCAAAGACCCCATTCCACCAGGCTGCGTCCTGTTTATGGCACTTTGGCATATAGAACTGCTCTAAGCCAGCCACAGATCATCCGTGCTGATGCAAGAGCAGCTGCTGGTTTCTGTAAGATGTCATGGCCAGATCGTTGTCCTGGGGAACTTCATGGTGGGACAAAGAGTGTGGAATGTCATTAGTGCTTTGATATTTCAACAGAGTATCACCAGGGACCTTCTGTCATGGGACAAAGATGAAAGATCTGGCAAGGGCTTATCTCAGCCAGGGTAGTGGCGTAGGCCAAGGCATGCTATGCTGACCTGCTGCAAGGAAAGTAATTCATGAGCTGGCCTTTGGAGAGAAGCAGCTCAGTATCTCTTGGATGACAAATGCTTGAAACTGTCCGTATAGTTCAATCTTGTCATTATTTGGGTGTTGTTCTGTTTATTGAAAAATAAGGACCTTGTCAGGAAAAGGTCATAACACACCCCTAGAAAGATATTATTTTCAGTATAAAATTTCCTATGTCCCCAGCTTAAAATGTGAATCAGAGATAAGTCTGACACATTCTCACCATTTGTCTCTTTGGCACAAGGAAAAGAGGGGTCATTCAGTTCTGGGTCTGACGTACAGGATGCCACTCAAGCCATCATACTTGATAACTTCAACTTGAACTTGTCTATTTATATAAAAGGGGCTGATTTATAACTCTGCAACACAGACTCAGAGCTTTGTGCCATTTTCTGTGTGGTGACAAGCTGCCCTGCTGTAACGGCATTAAACACACAGGTTTTTGCTTACCAGTTGTTTAGCACCAGGGACCAAGGCGTTAAGGTCTAAAGGGCCCTCAGGGTGCACGAAGCATGTTGCAGACATGGTATGCCTGTGACAGAAGGAGCTCAGTGGGGTTTGGGAGTGATTTGTAGTAAAAGTCCTGATCCCTATTATGGAAAAAAATCCTTCCAAATCCCAAAAGAAAGCTGCAAAGTCAGGCACTCAATTTTCCTCTCACATTAAAGTCATCATAAAGAATTTATTTATTTTTTTATTAAAAAACAACCTTTACTAGATACCTCAATTGCTATTAAAGCCTAAGGAAGTGCTTCCCAAACTCCAGTTTCTTGGGATTTTCATGTGGTTCCTCTGACAGATCCAGCTGTAGTTAGACTATTTACGTCTCCTTGCAGCTTGGTGATAGAATGTAAACCTGCAGTCGCCAGCAACACGACCTCCTGCAATTCAGACAGCAGAAATTAGCATGAATAATCCAAATCACACTGCCAAATGGCTGTTCGTGAGCCCATCCCGGATCTGGATTTCAATTGCAAGGCTAGGCCACCCACTACTGGGACAGGGTTGTTCTGGCCACGGATGGGTGTGCTACGACAAATGTCTGTGACTTTCCCTCCACATTGGCACTGCCATAGCACGGGTGAGATTACATGAGCCCATCATCTGGTAGAGTCTTGAATGAAAGAGAAGGTAAGTTTCCTCCAAACCTTCAGCCCATGCCTCATGGCATGGAAGATGATGCTTGACGTCTGCCGACTCATCAGTGTTTTAGAAACACACGGCAGCAGGATTTCAAAGGTTGAGGCCATTTATAGGTGCTGGTTCTGGCAGTGCTTTGACAACGCCAAACTAATACTTTGTATTAGTCAGAGAAAAAATACATTATTCCTATGAACCACTCTGGATTTTGTTTGTTTGTTTTTAATGTCATATATTACATATAATTTCATGTTACATGACTGCAAAACAAAGCTCCTTCAGCCTTTATTTACTAACAGTGCCCTTGGCTGGATTTGAGAGACTTCAGCTGCCATGACAGAAAACAGATGAGGTGACTGGGAGAATCAGAAATTAGCTCTCATTCTTAAGAGGATCCTGCTGTACAATGAACCCAGCAAAAATAACACATCCCTATGGGTTCCCAGAGCTGTGCTGCATGTTCAAAGGCTCAGGGTCCTTTTGTGTCTTACCCTGCTATGCAGAGGCCATCCCATAACTCCATTTCCATATGATAATGAACCGCTCATTTAAGGCAGGGCAAGAGTGACTTTCAGGAACAGCAGCGTGAGCTGGACAGTGAATAGAAAGCAGAGGGTAATACTGTAGGCTGTGTCCTGACAGACTATAGCCGCCCCTGGGTGTGTGTGCCACACACCGATTCATTATCTTTCCGAAAAAAATAATGGGAGTGCTGTGAAACAGCCATTGAAATTACGAGCAACCACCAAACTTCCTGCCTCGCACGAGTTTCTTGGCCATCTCACCCTGGTGATTTCTGCTACAACTGCTGAAGCTAAAAAGTGCATGTGTTTATAATTCAGTTTCTTAAAAGCAAAACAAGTGACTGGCTGCACCAGCTTATACACACACACACATCTGGGCAGCCTGACAGTTGCACATCTACTGCTGCAGTGCCAGGAGGTTGGCACTTGCTTTTTGGGACTGTGCTTGGTGCTTAATAGCAGACAATGTTGTTCACCACCTCATCCTTATGCCCCACTGTTGCACATGTAGCTGAGATACTGTCAGAGGTATACTTGGATATCCTACCCATTTACTTTATAGGGAAAATATGTTCTAAATTGTGTGAGTGAGGAAAAAAAACACCCAAGCCCATGCTTTCCTGGCTGGATTCTATATCTTAGCTCCTTATTTTAACTCCATTTTTTCCCCATCTTTCATTTTCCCCTTTCAACCAAAAACGCATGCAGGGGTTATTTGGAATGAGTATGGGTGTCTTATATCGGAATGATTAATTATTCAGAAATGTTCTGTTTATAATAAAACTCTCTTACAATGCTTGGACTGTATCAAGACAGCTTAGAGCTGGCACAAATGAGAGTTATTCCCACTTTTAAGGGCTATTAATAGCACCAAAGAAATACAAAGGAGGCCCGTAGCACCTATGTACTTATTATTCATCACATTCATGCTTATTATATAGGTATGCATGAGATAAATAGACAGATAGATTTGTACAGCACAATGCTTAAGCTGTGCCAAAGAAATAAATTGTTATCCCCGGAGAGTCTAACTGCAAAGGCAAATAGGGGCTAGCAATGAAATCACAGATTACAATCACAGCTAAATGGCTTCTTTGAGCAAGAAGATGAGTTGGCGTATTTTCCCTGGGAGGCTGCTTCTGATATGCATGTCATTATAAATGAAGAGGCATGAACCAGATGCCAAGGATGTGAGCCAAAGCTGATAAAAGCCAGTGGGAGTCCTTTGCTGTCAATAGGCTTCAGAGCAGGTCTGTGATGGCACAAGCTGTCTGGAAGGAGCTGCTGCAGCCCGGCATCCCTCATCTCCCCGAGACACCGCCGTGGCCTCGTCACAGGGTCTGGACACTTTGTGCATTGCCCTTGGTGTCCTTCACCATCCCCGTAAGGAAGTATTGTCATTTCCGTGTTACCAACAGGTAGCTCAGGTTTAGCAGGACAGCTTCTTACGACGCCTCGGATGAGGAAGTGGTGGGATGAGCAGGAACAGCAAATGCCTGATTTCAGGGTGCTCTGGCCTGGGGGCTCTAGAAGGAGCCGTTGTGTTAAAATAATCTCCGTGCAGTGTGGCTGGAAAAAAAGGATGCAGTGATTTCATGATATCCCTTTTTGTGTTGTTGCCTCTAATTTTACAACATGAATGTCTGAGGATCCATTCTGCTCCTAAGTGTAAGCCAGTCCACGCCTAGTGAAGGCAAAAATACTTTTTAGCATTCACCAGGTGGCAGTTTATATTAACCAGATCCAGCTTGAAATCCAATTGCCTCCGTGTAGTCACTTCCCAGAAAGCTGGTGGAGGTGTTAGATAAAGAGGTCATTTCAGCAATATATTGATTTTCATTAGGGATTTTCTAATTCCTTCCATGAGAAAGGCACACAGGAGCTTTCTTTCTTAAAGGCTGCAGCTCAAAAAGCCTCTTTACTTGTGGGAATAGGTGGCGTTCCTTTCCTTACTCATCTGTGGAGGCTTCCAGCCAAGAACGGGGACACAACTAGCCAAAGAAAGGAGTCCACCCAAATAAACTAATGTCATGTCATTGGAAAACAGTGGAAAATATTCCAGAAATACTCTCGTCGTGTGTTCTCCTGAAGCTGTGTTTTCTCTCAGAGGATGTTGCCACTAACAAAGAGCCCATGAACACATCTTCTCTTCTGGTTCTACCTTTTCCCTTTCTGCTGTGTTCCCCAGCCCCCAGGGTGTGGGCTCCTGGAGTTAGAAAGATGAGTAGCAGTATATCTTTTCTTTAATCTTTTTTTTTTTCTTCTTTTTTTTTTTTTTTTTTTTTTTAGACGGTGTAGCAGGGAAGTAAATAATTATGGCCATTGCAGGAAGATTTTGCTGCCTCCAGCATGCTGGAGTAAAACTACAAACCTTAAAACTGTATTGACCATTCTTTCCTCTAGTCAGTGGAGCTCCTTGCATGTTTATGTAATTATGGGCAGAGATTATACTCTGTCCTTGTGCCACATTTGCTCTCTAAATTAAAACAGTGTTTTCTTCCTTTCCACTGCTCTTCTCCAGTGTATTTTTGGATAGATGTGTCCTGCTTAGATTTCATTTTAGTAGGCTAGAGGTACCACAGGTTTTAAGTTTCATCTGGTAAGAAAGGCTGCATGTTCCCTGGTCTTTCTAGTGGTCGTTCTGCATTTCTTCCGGCTGGGATTTGCCTTGCCTGGAAGTGCACAGCAACGCATGCCAGATCCCCGATGGGCTTTTATCAACACCTCTTGCAAGGGCTTCCCTGCTCCTTTGTGTCTGCTCGGTGCCTCTTGCCAGGATCAGATCTGCTTTTCTCAAGATCACACTGGTGCTGTTGAGCCATCCTGTGATTAATTAGCACAGCTGAATCTTTCCTCCTTTGTCGTTTCCCTCTGGTATCTGAACTTTACCAGCTGCCTGGCTTTCTGCTGCGGAACGGTGTGCAGCACAGCTCTGATTTGGGCTCGAATCCTGCCATCCTAGAGCCTCTGGAAACCCAGCATGACCCCTTGGCTGCTCCACAGCCTGGGAAGCAGGAATATGTGGGTTCCCTCAAGTCTGGTAGAAAAGCAGGGGCTCGTCCTGTGCTTCCCCAAAGCTCCCTGAAACAGATGCGGTTCTGGAACGCAGTTGAGTCTGACAGATCTTTAGTCTTAGCCGTTTGGTCAGAGTATGATCATCCAGCTGCATTCAGGACACAGCTTGCTGATTTTATGGATACACATATATCTTTTAGGACTAGAAATCAGCGTTGTTTTTGTCTTCATGTGTAATGTCTGACATATGATGTAAATTTACTTTTACAACGTACAGACATAAAAGCTACTGTGGCTTGGACTTAGAATTTATTGATTGTAGAAAACTGACTACCAGGTTTCTTGATGAACATTTTTCTGTACGATGGGAAAGAAAGATTTGAAGTACGTGAGGGCAAATTCTGCTCTCTTTGTTTTAAAAGTCTTTTAAAATTTCACTGCTGAAACTGAAGGATGAATTTGGTTTAGCACAGGTCTTTCCTGGAATTTTTAAGGTGACCTCAGTAACCACCTGCCTATCCATAGAGTCAGTTCTATTAATAAAATTTCTTAAATAGTTTTATACATGCCCAAGTTTTAAATTACAAATTTAACAACCGTAAAGCAAGTTTTGCCTCTTCTCTGGTACAAATATGCCGTGAATTTTTTCACAAGAGCCTACCCAAACATGCAATGGCAAACTCTACCATCAGTGGTAGAAGAGCCTGATCAGGAGCTACAGCCTGAGGGTTTTGGCTGTGGGCAGGTGGGTTTGTGCTCCCACAGGCTGCGTGTTTACTTTGCTGTGTGCTTGTCACTCGTGCAGTTAATGGCACCCATTTTGTCCCCAGTAGAGACTAGGAGGACACAAACCTCCTCTGCTCTCTTTGTCCTTTCGCGTTGTTGGTGCTTGTCTTTGGCTCAAACTTACTGACCTTTTCCAGCAAAACTTTATGACTGTTGTTTACATGTTAGAGAAGTGTATAATGGATGGGACCTGGACTTTAGTTGCTATCATGGCCTGGTTCATATAAAATTTTCTAGCCTGACTTTATAATTCAAACCATTTTCATACTACAAACACACAAATAAGCAAGCTGAAGCTATTGAGCCGTGCATGCAGCTGAGTGAATGTGTTTTGCTTGAAAGTATCATTAAAGCCATTTCCCATAATGTCTGGCAGGGAATAGGTTTCTTTTAATGATTTTATTAAAAAGTGAATTAAAGGCCAAAGGTTGCTTTCTTACAGCCCTTAATTTCCTGTTGCAGTGCCAAATGCCGTGCACAGAAATTGCTCGGAGCAGAAGACAAGGGAGCTCTCCCGCAGGGTCAGCCCCTGGCGAGGCTGTTGGAGCTTCAGCACCACACACGCGTGTGAGTCTGTTCTTGCAATGTGATTGAACACAGAAAACACAAGGACAGAAGCACGGGGTTATCAACTACAGATACAAGCCCATGGAAGTGGGAAAAGGTGGTATTGACTCCAAACAAGGCCCAAGTGTTCTGTTTAATATCTGGGGTATGATTTTCCTTATCCCGATGTCAGTTTGACATTGGTGTAACTCCAGGGAGGGTAGCACAGAGGAGGAATAGGTGGCGAAGGCACGCGTGTCCTTTGGCATGGCTAGACTAGTGGCATGAGCTTGAATTTTCATTGCATCTTTATGCAGCCTGAATGTTGCTGGTGCCTTATTTATGATTTTCAATTTGGCAACCATGTGGGCCCGCAGCTATGGAGAAGCAGGGTCATTTGCAAGGCAGCAAACAAACTGGTGCAATAAGGGCAAACAAAGGAACAGTAACTAGGCTCCAGCCTCCTCCTCCTCGGGTCTACCTACCTCACAATGCTTGGGAGAGAGAAAATAGGACACCCTCAACATAGATAACGGGTATCAAACATCAGAGATTCCGAGTCAGCTGGGACGTGCTTTCTGTGACATCCCATACTTGGAAAACCAAATCTAAATTCCCTTCTGGGATGCAGAAGGACTCTGTGGGATGCAACTTGCACCTTTGCAGTGTTCATGGGCCTGGCCAGCTATTGGCAGTAAGCAACATGTCGGTAAAACTACAGTCTTTTAAATACTTTAATGAAACAACCATAGTTTACCCCACTGCAAGAGCTATAAACTGTAATTTAATAATGTGTTTGTAAGGGGATGGCTTTTTTAAATTAAAAAAAAAAAGGGTTAGTATTATTAAAGAAATGTAGTATATAAAAATAGCTAATTGCTGAGGAAACAGCATTATTATGATTTTCAGATATTTAGTATGGGCAAATCATTCTAAGGAAGGGAGCTGTGTTTTTACGGTGGACTCTTGCAGTACGGGTCTCATTAATTTTTTAGGGAATACTGTTCCAAATCTTTACCACACTTGCAAATTATGTTAAACATGTAAGCTTTCATCCTGCTCCAAAGGTGGGTTCTCGAACACAGGTGACGTTTATTGGTTATCAGCATCTTTCAAGTAAAAGGAATCTATTTCTCACAGAAGAAAGCTTCGTCCTTTGGGCTCTTGGATTTCTGGGTTCAATTCCCATAAAATGCCCCTAAAACATCAGGTTTAAGATTAGTACCTGGAGTGGCTCGAACTCTCCAAAACCTCAGGCTCAGGGCAAGTTTGGCCAGGAAAAACATGTAATTTCTTCTCCGTTTTGGTTGCAGTCATCTGCTCTGACACAAAATAGGATTAAGAATCATATAACTGCTTCCAGCTAATAGATTTAGGCTGTGGTTCCAGGATTATTAATACCAGATCTGTGCACTACCAGCTCACCCAGGACTATAAATCTAATGTGGATCAGGCTTGGACACATGATTGTGTTTTGTCAAATTAGCCAAGGGACATGATATGGAATTTATACCAGCTTTATACTTCTGTGCTCGCTGCACCCCTGCTGTGGAGAGGCAGAAGGTGGCTGGTCCAATCTTAATGAAGTTAAGACAATGCTGATATGCTAAAAAACCTGCTGTTATAAAAGAGGGGGTTTGGGGTTGGTTTTTTTTGACAAAAGTGAACCATTAACTGAAGTTTGTCTATGCTCTAGCAGCGTGTTGCTCATCTGACACACGGCACTGGTGATACGATACCACAAATCTTAGTTGGGTGCAAACCACAGCCTTAGTAAGAATCAGCGCTGGAACCACTGTCCCAGAGCCGCCCTCTGAAATCTCTAGGACGGCACCCATTGTTTCCTTATCGCATGTGGTGGGATCAAGAGGTTTTATGCTGCTTAGTTGTATGCCTGTGAAGGCCTTTCCTCTTGAAAAAACGTGTTGTAGAGGACTCTCACGCATGTTTGCTACAAGGCAGACAACGCTCAGTTTTCAGTAGTCAGCTTCTAAACCTTAGAAGGAGGAGTCTGCATTTCCTCTTTACTCTGGAAATACATTAAATATTAAATCTTGGTGGTGTTGAGGGGTTGGGATTGGCAACTTACCTTGGCAGAAGCAAAAAGCAGAGCTGTCCTTAGCTCTAACGAGCTCGCATTGTCATCAAAGCAGCAGGTAGGGGACTACGAACGAAACAGCATGGCTATAGCCGATGTGATCTTGACTGAGAGGTGACACATGGATAACACATCATGAACAAACAATCCAATTTTTTTTTTTTTTTTTTTTTTTTTGTCACAGGGGATGAAGTTCTCGTGTCACTGCTAGGATGTGGGTAGGGCATTAGGCAAAGTCAGGAGGCTGGGGAGGCAGGGGGTGACCGTGGAGCTCATCCACATTCACTGAGCCAATGCGGGAGCATGGCCCGTACGATATCAATGGATAGCAGGGAAAGGGGGAAAAGTCATCACCCTTCAGTTTCTGGGTAAATCTCTGCTTGTTAAAATGGATCATGCTGAAGAGATTGTTTTGTTCTGGGGGTTGAGTAAAGAAGATGGGAGATCAGGAGTGATGTGTTTTGAAGAGGAGCTGCCCCAATAAATGAACACGATCAGCCTAGGATTTTTCTAAAGGGTGGAGCCCCGCTCTACAAAACACCTTTTTCAGGACAAGCTTTTGCAAGAAGGTGCATGGCAGGTGAAGATCCGTTCCAGGGAAGCCACAGCAATGTTCTTGAGGGCCTCCATCGTTTCTGAGAAATGCTGATGAGCCTTTCATGCTAACATGGCAGCTCATGGCACTGTGAGTCACTTCTGTGCTCAGGCTGTCCTCTCACCTCCATGAAAACAATTGGTCTTGAGGACTTCTCCATCGTCACACATGAAACACACCAGCAGCACTTCTGAGTGCTGCTGTGGATATTTGGTCATGTTGGAAACCAGGAACAGGGTGAAATCTGGAGGGTCCAACATGCTGTATAAGGGCTGCAGGTCAGGACTGATGCTGCAGGGTAACTGAAGTCAGGCTTTGACCCTTAACTTGGAAATACAAAGCTAAATTTTCCCCTCATTTTCCACCCTCTGGATCCTCCCTGGTTCCCTACATGGCTGTTCTGTATTATGATCCCTTTAAATAAGCAGCCTGTCATTAGCTTTTATCCCAGTGCTTGCTCAGCCGGACTCAAGTCTAGGTCTCTTTGTTTTTAAGACTCGCATGGTGTGTAAGTGCCAGATGTTTCCCATCTCTTGGCTCTTGGTGAAATAAACACGAACTGCCATAACCTTCACCTTTCAACTCTTACATTACCTATTCCTAAAGTACAAAAAATGGATGTGTGTTTATGCAGCAAGGCTTTGAACTACCTTCCAGGTTTATGTCAAAAGTCCTATTCTCTAGGCAAAGATAACACGGGAGAATGGACTTCGGTGTCACTATAAAATTCACCTTCTGCGCTAATGAAGCAGTAGTCTTCACGGAGGAAAGTAGTCTGGGGGGATTAGAGGCCACATAAAACTGATCTGAATTTCAGCCCGAATGACTCAGCTCCAGATTTCTGCTCCTGGAAAGTGCAGTTGATCCATGGCTGACAGTCCAGTTATTTTATATAAAAGCAGCATAAATGTGCAGATAGTCCCCAGGGATTTACCTGATGTGTCGCAGCTTTCTGCACAAACTATGGAGTTTTCCCCTTTAATGTATTTTGGTTGCCTTTACAACTTTCCCCTCCTGGCCCTGGCCAAAGCAAAGCTGATTTGGAGGGGTTAATAAAGGAATTTTCATCATTAATAAAAGCTCGTCTAAATTCATCCTGGAGTTGTTTTTCTTCCTCCCTTTCTTTTGCTTTTCATTTTGTAAAATCTTCCTTGAAGGCATTTGGGTGACTTGGCTTTTGGTGGGGCATAGAGGGCTTCTTCAAGTTAATACCGTGTGTCCTAAGGAGGAACAGAGAACATACAGCCTCGGGAGGCTGGACCAGCTGCCTGATGACGCATGCTCCAACCTTCCAGGAACAGCTGCCCAGGCTTAGGTGTCTCGTAAGGAAGTCATACAGCAGCTTTTCCTTTTAAACTTGATTCAGTAGCGTTATGCAATCAAATGAGGAACGAACGCTGGAAGTATGATTGCAAAAGCATTTCGATTAGAATTTCAAGAGAATTGTGCAAATAGAATTTTAATTTGTGCTAATTCATGTCTTCCCAGAAAAATGGAGCCTTCCTTTGGGGATGGCATTTTTTTTGTCATACTCTCAGCTGAAAGGTGAGTTAGCAGGAGCAGGGCAGTGAAATACTTTGGCCACTATTCACTTGTGCATACTGAAAAGAATGTATCTTCCCCACTGCAAACAGATGGATAGCCACATCTTTTCCCCACAGACAGCTAAAAACCAGCCTCCCTGCAGACCGGGGAAATACTTGCGGACAGTATCATCATCAGACTTTCTTTTGTGTTTTGAAATCATCAGAATATTTTCCCTGAGTTCTGTTTTAATCCTCAAGCCAGACATTTGGAGACCATCTCTTTTACTGAGTGCCCATTTTGCAGGGTGTCTGTGCTAGCCGTGGAGATAAGAAGAACTGTAGGAAACCAGAGCCTGAAGGATGGCTGTCTCCCAGCACTGACCAGTCTCCACAGCGTTATAGAGGGCCTGGCCTCTTTTATGACCTCTCCGTGCACGCTTCCTTAACCAAGTTGGCGGGTCACTGAAACACCAGGCATTTCAAAGGCTGGACCGAAGCATACGTCCCATGATCTTTTATAAATTCATACTGAACCACAGCCCATGGATCAGGAGCAGTTACTGTTGTGTCTGAGGGGGAATAAGAAAATGGCACACAGTGAGACTAATGGATTTGGGGGTCTTTCCGTAACTTTTGCAGCGGTGTCTATTAAGCTCAGATTTGTGCATAGTCTAACCCCTGTTGCATATGCTCAGGCCATTCATCCATTCAAACGCTTCCTGAAGATGCACTGAAGTACATTCAGAAGTTTCAGCTATGGCACACACCCTCGTGCCTCTATCATTTCCTTATCCCTCATCCTGGTGCCTTTCTGTCTAAGCTCCAATCTACCAACCTATACGTAAGTTTAGAATATTTTTTCCCTCCTCTAAGTTAACTTCGACCAAATGACAACACATTTTAGTGACATCTTAAAAATGCAAGGAAAAAATTCACTTTGAATGATTTGCCTAATGCCAAACTGCTCATTGTTCAGCATGGACCTTATTAGAGGTTACTGTAATTTAGGAAATACATCTGTGTTATATATGTGTGTTTAAGATACCTAGACAAGACTAGAAGAACTGACCTGTATCCTTAGATTCTGACAGCCTTGCTCCTGTTGGACAGTGCTTTACTTTACATGCGGTCTCTACTGAACCTAAAGATTTCATATGTCCCCTCAGTATTTCTGAATATCCTGCTGGGTAATTAGGTGTCTAAATATGGGGGGGAGGGTTCAGTTTAGATGGTGGCTTAGATGGTTTAGAAGACAGATAGAGGAGGGACACCCCTCAACCTTTCTGGGCAACCTGGCCCAGTGTTCAACCACCCTCGCTTTAAAAAAAAGCTTTATTTTTAACACATAAATGGAATTTCCTGTATTTCAATTTGTGTTCGTTGCCCTGGCACTGGGTGCCACTGGGAAGAGTCCACCTGGGCCTTCTTTAGCCTGCCCTGTCGGGTATTTATACACACTGACAAGGTGCCCCTGAGCCTTCTCTTCTCCGGGTTAAGCAGCCTCAGCCTCTCCTCGTGTGACACGCTGCAGTGCCTCGGCTGCCTCTGGGGCCCTCCACTGGACTGTCTCCAGGGTGTTCCTTCTCTCCTGGTCTGGGGAGCCCAGCAGAGGACCCAGCACTCCAGATGTGTCTCACCAGTGCCAAGTAGAGGGGAAGGATCACCTCTCTCAGCCTGAAGGCAACATTCTTCCTAATGCAGCCCAGGGCTCTGGGGTTTGGTTCTGTGCTCTGAGGATACATCTCTGGCTCCTCATTTTCAGTTTGGTGTCCACCAGAACCCCCCGATCCTATTCTGCCCAGCTGCTTCCCAGACAGCCCCCAGCCTATTCTGGTGCATGGGGTTACTCCTCCCCACTCAACATGCCCTATGTTGAACATCATGAGATTCCCGTTGGCCATTTCTCCAGCTTTCAAGGTCCCCCTGAAGAGTGGCACACCCGACATCCATTCTGTGTCATCTGCAGCCTTTCTGAGGGTGCTCTCTGTCCCATCCCTCGGTTGCTAATGAGGTTATTGAACAGTAATGGATCCAGTGTCAAGCCCTATGACACATTCCAGTGCTCCTGCTCTCCCTTGTCCCCTTCCTTGTTGCACCATCTTGTCCCACTACATCATCATTTAGGCAGAGCCCTTTGCCTAGTAGGTGGGTGATTGCTCTGATAAAAAGCACAGCAGTCACAAAATCAGATATTTTAGTGAAACCAACAGTAATTTTGCTCGTGTAGAATGGTATTTAAATTCTGTCTTGGCATCTTCCTAGCGTACTGCAAGACCAATGCACTTTAAAACACATTCTGGTTTGTTGGTTTTTTGTGGGTTTTTTTTTTCTGTTACCTGAAGGTAGTAAATCACAGAGTTACAGATGTTACCTCAGTTAGGAATAAAGCCATC
Source organism: Falco rusticolus (assembly GCF_015220075.1). Classification (NCBI taxonomy): domain Eukaryota; kingdom Metazoa; phylum Chordata; class Aves; order Falconiformes; family Falconidae; genus Falco; species Falco rusticolus. The sequence continues at coordinate 5,688,653 of NC_051197.1, read as the reverse complement.
ACCTTTAGCATTGGTTTTAGTAAAAACACAAACACTTCTGCAGTCAAGCGACAAAGTTATACGGCTGTGGTTCTTTGAAATAACTAATAAATATTTGTTTGCCATTTCTGTCTGGGGCAACTGTCCACTTGCTAATTTACACATCACCAAGAGGCCATTTAACTCTTGTCTGTAGGTATTAAACCCTATCCATTACTGTGTCATGGAAAATATAAATTGCCTGGAGGTTGAGGGGTGTTTGGAAAGAGCAGCTCAGCCCACAGCAGGTCATCCTGAAGCAGTGCTCAGGATCCCTCCAGGGTCTTGTAGTTTCTGATATGACTCACTAGCAGTGTTTCTGCCCTAAAGATTGTGTGTAGTGCTGTAGAACACTTCCATAACTATGGAAGTCCTTTGGAGAGGATGGAGCTCCCTAACACTTGGCCTCCACATTTCCAGGTATTCTTCAGCTTTTCTTTGCTTTCTTCTTCTGCCATCACATCCAGGCCAGCAGCACTCAGTCTCACTAATATAATCTGCCTTATTCAAGATTGGCACATACCCAAATTACCTCCTCAACTGTTTCTGGATTTAGCAGTGTGGATCGAGTCTTCAGACTATTATTCCAGCTCATAAACCTCAGCCTGGGAATCAGGTATCCGGCTCTTCCCTGGACTTATTTACAAATGTATGTACATCTTAGGGTTTTATGTGTTTGTGTTCTTTGAAAACCTCATCTGTTTCCCTGGAGATTTGTGCTTCATCAGTTCCTGTCTGTGGGTCCCTGGTTGATAACCTGACTTCTAAAAGCCTGTGAATTAGCTGGCTGTAGTTGTTTGTTTGTTTCTCTTCCTGTTTGGCTTGAAAAACCTGCCCTCTGTAATGTTTGCTATTAAAAACTTTAAGAGAAGTGCTCTCACGTAATTTATTTTTGTTGTTGTTAATTACAGTTCTCCCTTTCTTGCCTCTTTATGTTGATTCTGTCTGCTTATGTCCAGCCCTGGTAACCAAGATTTCCCTATAGATTTAGCAGCTGAGTGAGTGCAGTAGAGAAGTAAGTAACACAGACTCTCTGCACCTGAATGTGCATCCATGAGGGCGCGCAGCAGAGGCAGGCAGGTGGGTAGCAGCCCCTGCCACCTGCCTTAGGCCAGCTCAGCATGGCTTTTGCAGGTGGTCCCAGGTCACTCCAAGCCGGCTGTCCCCTGACCTGGTGCACCAGCATTAGCACAGCGCTGTGCTGAATTTAACAGATATTTCTCTTCCTTTGGATGGGGGTAGGAGGTATGCCATGCTCCCCACAGGACTCGTGGGCAGCTTGGATCAGGCTGAAAACATCCTGGAGATATTTTGCTCTTCTTCATACCATGGATTTCCCAAGCTTGTGGGTGCTATACATGGCCAGAATACGGATTGGAGAGTGCACACTGGAGGGTTAAGCAGCTTAGGGCTGGTAACTCAACTGTCATTGGTCGGTTATTCCATTCCTTGTGTAAGGGCCACAAAACCCAGAGAACAGGCAGCATTTAGAAGAATGCCATCAGCATTTAGACAGCAGCAAGTGCCCAGGCCTTAGCATAGCTGAAAGACTTCATAAGCTCCTCTGGAACTGAGTGCAAGGCAGCAGCAACTGTGAAACACTTGCATGACCTGCACATGGGCTTGCTCTTGCTGACGCCTTAGATGGGTGGAGATGATTCTGTGAGAGGTGCATGGTAAAAAGGTCTCACCAGGTCCCTTCACGTAAGGTTCACCCTGAAGACTCCTCTGACTTTGCCAGCAACATCTCCAGTAATGCCAGTGATCAACTCATGAGGTGGATACCTGGCCCTGGGAATGAGTGTTTGGCCATGGGCAGAGCAGGAGATAAGCCCAGTTTGATAAAGTCCTGGCCTGACAAGTGTTCTTCCCAGCTCTCTCACAAACTGCTGCTCTCTGGCCTCTTATTCCTGCTCAGACATTGAGGAGCATTCATGTACGAGTGCTGCAGAACACTTGAAAGGTGACATTATTTACAGCTTCTCAGACTGCCTCCCTTGTGCTACTGGCTTATGAATGCACCTATAAGCTCAACAGCATGTGTTTTTTCCAAAGGACAAAGTCTATTTGCACATGGGGAGCTCTCTCCCAAAAGCCAGAACTTTGCAAGCAACTCACCTCTACCCTACCGCTGCCCAACAACAGCCCGTGAGCTACAGATTCAGCTTTTGTCCAAAATACCGACACAAAGCTGGCCATAAAATAAACATTCGTTATGATATTTTTCTTTTATAGCTCCCAACTATTGTAAACTGTGGAGGAACAGAGCTGCAAAGCTGGCCATTAAACTGTCTGCTCTTTCCTGTTTGAACAGGACCTCTCCAGGGTTTTAGCTGCCTCAACCACCATGGGTCAACATCCAGGAAGGAAGACGTTTCTAAGGAAACCGCGGAGGCTTTCCACCAAGGTGGTTGCATGAAAGCACTGAAACTGGTGAGAGTGACAAAAAGCAGTTCATTGGATAATGTAGAAAAAGGTAAAAAGTTATTGCACGCAGACTGTTTTTATAATGAGGCCATTCAGGCATAAAATCACTTTAAATAGGTAGTTTGTTTCCACATTGCAGAATTATTTTCGTCCTACTCTTTCAAGGAGGAGTTTATCTAGGCACAGTGGTGTATAAATAATAAATAGCCTTGGGGGCAAGGCATTTTTACTTTTTTCCCCCCGCTTCGTATCCTGTTGCAGTTGGTCTCAGTCTGCAAAATGAATTTTGTTTTCTGAAATAATATTATTTACTTTGAGTGCAGTCCTCTGCAAGAGGCCATGAATTCTCTTCTGCAGTTGCAATGTCCCAAACCAGACAGGAGCTTTATAGTCCAACATTTTCATTAAATGGCTTTTCTGTGGGTTGCAGAGCAGTTTGCTATGAGGATCGGTACAGTCCCATTAGCTCAGGGACCTCCAAGAAAGCTCTGTGTGTGTGTGCATCCAGTGTTTGGACTAGCTGCACACTGTGAGATGCGAATGGTCCAGGGATAACCCCGTGGAGATCAGAGGTGCAAGATCACCTGAAGGTGGTAGATTAAAGAAGGAGGTAACAGCCACCGTGCTGGAGACACACCACTGTGAGACTCTCCAGACAGACACAACAGGTTTGCTTCTGTCTCATGCAATGCTAAGCATCTCAATATATTTCTAACAGTAAGCACCTCTGATATGGTAGCCAGCAAGACCAGGAGGTCACACCAACACCTGCTTCTTCTCCCACAGGGTCTCATCCTGCCCACTGGGAGCCTATGAGGTCTGCCCCCATGGCAGTGTAATGAGGGCTAGAACGAGCCTACCACCAACACCTGCTTGGAGGAACCAATTTAGGGTCTGACCCACCAGCCTAGGCCTTCTGATGGATGGAGGTGGTGACCAGGAGCCCCGGAGATACTCTACACCTGATTCAGACCTAGGAAAGGAGGGAAGCTGGAGCAGCCCTGGGACCCGCTCTGTTCACTTCTGCTCTCGTGTAAGTTTTGTGGGCAGTTTTGGGCACGTTACCAATGGCTTTCCACAATTCAGTCACAAGGGTTCTTGGTTTGAATCTCGGTCTCTCTCAACTGGCTATGAAGTTTGTCATGTTCCTGTGACACAAGTTTGTGTGTTGCTTCCCTGCGCTTCAGTCCCTGCAGGGAGCCCTTGTTAGGTTGAGCAGAACTGGACTGAATACACAACAAGTATTTTGGAGCCTCAGGGCATGAAAAAATGGAGATTTCCTTCTCTAATTTGCTGTAGCCTCAGACTTTCCCTATAGGCTTGACGGGAGAGAAAGAAAGTAGGGGAGATGATTCTTCTCACCCCTTCCTTGGATTGCCAACTGTGCATCATCAGGGATGAATGATAGTAGTGAAAGAGGCAAGAAGACAGGGTTTTGGTATGAGCTCCTTGGGATTTGGTGGGGAGATCCCAGAAAGATGAAACGCGCAACAGGTGGCTCACGGAGGAGGAAAACAGAGACCTGCAGTAGGAAAGGGGTTGGGTTCAAGGGGCTCAAGTGAAGAATCTTCCCCACATGTGCTAGAGAGGTCCAGGGATTGTATCAGACCTTTGAGCCTGGGGGAAATAAACAGAAAAAGTTAAGGAAGGATCAGCCTGAAATGATCCAGACACACAATAAAGTCCCAGGTTGCTGGAGGGGGAGGGAGCAAAATTCCTGCTTTCCTCAAAGCGTCTGAGTGATTAGCTCTAAAAGCCATGTGCCAACGCTCCTCTGCGGCTGCCGCTGTTCAAGATAAAATAACAAGTCATCTGTTGGAGCAGAGGTCCTTCCAGACTGAAGTCTAATTTCTGTGCTCCAGGGGCTTAAGTGCTGGTTCAAAGGTCACCAGGCAATCCCAGTCGCTGCGCCAGGATGAAGCTCATTTTCCCTGAAAGCAGAGCCCGCAGAGCAGGACCCTGCGCTCAGCCCATCGCATGCGGTTGGGATCTGCATAGTCTCAGCGCGAAGGAGATGTTTGGAGATCAATAGCCTGGACGGGTGGTGCCGGAGCAGATGCTGGTTGTGTCACTGTGCTGAGATAGGGGCTTACCTTTGCTCACATAGCCAAAAAGCTTGAAGCACAGAGCTGCAAAATAAACCTCAACAGCTAACGATAAGCCCGGGGGAAGCCCACGTGGCGCCATTCCCTTGCACCAAAACTCTCTCTCTCTTTGTCCAGGAGCCATGTTATTGCTACATAAACTGTGCCTTCACCTGCATGGTGGGTGATCTTTGTCTTGGCAAAAGATGCAGAATGCTTGCAAATAAGTTTAGGTCTCACTAAGCTCTTCACTCACACCACCACCACACCTCAAAAAAAAAAGGCGCCTTTTCTCTCTCTTTTTTTTTTTTTTTTTTTTTTTTTTTTTGTTAAATGGAAACATTCATATTTGTGGTTTGAAAGGACCTTTCATTTTGGTTGCATGCCTCTGGTTTCTTATTACTGGAACAGCAAGAGTTAACAGGGTTAAAAGGGTGAAACACAGTGGGGAGAGCAGCACCTGAAGCACAGCAGAGACCCAGGGCCTCCCTGGGGCTTGGCACAGTGATGCCCCTGTCCTTGCTGGAAGGAGAACTGCCATCAGCTGAACCTGGCGGTGGGCTGCCCGAGAGCTAGAGCAATGGAAAGGTCACACACTGCTAGCCTAGAAAACAGATTTTCTCTTTTTTTTTTTTTTTTTTTTTTTTTCCCCCCAGACAGCATGGAAAAACACAGTGCTAAATGCAATGTAAAGTAAAAACCCCTTTATCAGCCAGGTAAAGCTATAGGGAGAACCTCTCATCAATTCAAATGCTTGAATTAAAGGCAAAACTTTGAAAAATAAACTAAGTAGCATGCTTAGGAACCTGAACCCTGTTTTAGACTAGATGTTAGCCCACGTTTCACCTGGGCCATGAATTTCTGCCCTGGCCTCTTCACTTATACACGGCTCTGGTTTTCCTCTAACAAATCACATTCTTACAGTCCTCGGTTGCCCTTGGAAAAACCACTGCCCTTCCCCAGAAAGAAACAACCCACAAAACCCAAGAAGCAACTGCAACTATGCAACTGTAACACAAAAGCTCTCCGGGGCTTGTTGAGGTGCCCTGCAAAGCATTCAAGGTTTTAAAATGTTTGCTCATTATAAGCAGGAGCAGCTTTTTTCCATTACAAAGTGATCTATTTCACAGCTTTCAGCCAAAAATGTCAAGCAATCAAGCTGCAGTTATGCCTTAACAATTGCTAATATATTTCAGCACCTAATGAATCTATGCAAAAAAGGCAGGTAAAGGATAGAAACAGCCTACAGTTAACTCCTGCCCTCCCCTTGCAAGGATTTTTATCCCTTGCCTCCCAGTCTTGTGTTTTTACTGAGTGGCAATTAATTTAAAAGATCAAGATAGAAGAAAGATGGAAACCTTATTACTGGTGTTATATTTCCATACTAGTTTTGCCCAGGGAAAAGGTTTCCCAGGAGATTAGCTAATAGTTAAGCTATTAAAGGTTTCTAAACTGGAAAGGTTATTTGCAAGGTCAGACAACTTTACTAAGCTGGTAGTTTCAAAATTATCCTGGGTTCCTTTACTAATTCATCGATCAAAATGACACGTTTTAAATTATGGATGAAAATGGAACAGATTTAAGTTCCCGTCATGTAACCCTTGCATGAAAACTACACATTACAAGCCTCTAACCGTAGTAATTTTTAAGTGAGAATGAAACATTTGTTCTTATTATGAAGTGCTGATTTACTACAAATTCACAAAGAGCTGAACCAGCCTTCACACTGAAAACAGGCAATCAAACCAGCTTCTCCCAGGTGTTTGGAGCAGTTAATGCACCGCTATTGCCCCACTAGCTTTAGTTATATTTCCGATTCCCAGTTAAAGGTAGGGAATGCACTTCCATGAGATGGGAAGGAAATGCAGAGGAAGGAGAGATATAAAAGAGGGCTTTTCTCACAGATTCACTAATGTAAATTTCTTTATGGGAATCCAAGGGAACTGCAGGGGACAGCTGAGCTCCTGTGACCTGTCTCAGGGCAATGCTAAATCCCACCTGGACTCAAGGCAGGTCAGCTGGGTGCCATGGATGAGAGCTCTGTGTATTGGTGTCCCAGCAGAAATGCTCTGGACCAGGCCAAGGGCCTGTTGTTCCCCTTCTGCTTCAGCAGAACTCCTTCATCTACATCAGTATCTAGACCATCCAGGTCTGATGCCACCTGCTAGGTGGTGTATGGGGTTTCCAGGCTAGCTCTGTTGTTCAGCTGCTGATCCGCTTTGCAATTATTCTTTATGCCAGGACCACCATTTGGGGGATGACTCCAGATCGGGCACAGCAGAAACTGCATGTAGATTAACTTGCTTTGGAGAGGTTGAGCACCTCTTACGTTTGAAGTCAGGTGCAGAGAGGAACATCAGCTACTTTTCATGAGAAGAAAGTGGGGTATGAAGGCAGTAGGGGTTAAATGAACCTGCAAAGCATTAGCAGGAAGACAGGTCCAACCAAGACTGGATCATGCAGCAAAAATCCAGGCTATGTCTGAGATGAGGCCATAACCCGTCAGTTTTGTTTACAGCTGAGGTTGTCACTGGGGTTTCACCTCTGTACTGAAGCAGGAGGAGCCAGATCCTTCATGAGCAGGACAGAGCTGCTGAGCCTGGTGCCACTGCTCCCGGTTGTCCTCTGCTTGGACTGCTGCCCTGGCTCCCTGTGCCACACAGGTTCTCCCATGTCTCTGGAGCGTGGCAGATGCATACAACGTGTGAGTCTGCTGATAGACCAGTTTAGGAACGGCTCTAGAGGTACAGTCCCAGTTACAGTCCATGCTGCTGTGATAGTGGCGCTGGGCAGGGGTTTGCAGAGAAGCATCACTCAGCCTTCTCCAGAAAAGAGGGCCTTCTAAGGAGTATCGAAATGGATACCAAAAACCAGCTTGGTATTCTGGAAAAAAAAAAAAAATATCTTGAGCATTAAAATCGGTCCTTCGTCACAGAGGAAGGAGACGTCCCCAGCTTAAACAGAACAACTTCCAGCCTCGTAGGGAACGCTTGGGAGGCCCAGACTGGCAGAACTTGCGGCTTTTGCATCCTGTGCACAACACTTGGAGCTCACAGGAGCCCTGTCGCCCCCGGAGCTGTGCTCTCACGGCCAGTTACGTGCTGTCAGAAGTATGTGCGCCGTTTCATCGCTGGCTGCCTTGAATCGTCCGGTTTTGTGGGCAGCAGTGGCGGTGTTGCTTTTCTTTCCATCTGGCCCCTCTGTGTCCTCCAGCAAAGGAGTCAGCACTTGCGGCTGCAGCTGTAGCAAAATCCATATGTCGAAGCTTGGATCATTTTCTTTCCCAGCCGAGGCATCTGGATCTGTGGCTTGTTCAGCTAATAGCCTCGCTGGCAGGGCTGCAAGCAGCTCTGGAGCTAAATAGTCAGGGGGAGGCCTGGGGAGGAGCTCACCTGTCCTACAGGGCACTTTTCATTCTTTTATTTGAAAGGATGTGACTCATTGACATAAATTTCATAGACATGCAGTGAAAAATGCTACTGGATAATAATGACCTCCTTTCAAAGTCTCTGCTATTGTATCTCCTGCTACTTCCAGAATTGCTCCTGTCAAGATAATGTGTTTATAAGGTTTTTTTCATTGTGAATCAGTTGCAAAATATTCAGGCACCAGGACATATGGAAATCATATGAGGTTTTACTGCATTACACTTGAAAGTGATCTTTTTAATAACACAGGGGCTCACAAGTTGCAGGATGCTGTTCAATGCCTGACTGCTGAGGCATCAACCAGAGGTGGTGCATGGGAGGAGGGGAATCCAAAATTCCTCGTTCTTTCATCTTTGGGGGATCACTAAGCTATCTTGGTTCAAAGTGTATTTGGTGATGGTCAAAAATCTCCCACTGAACTTTTTTCCAGGGAGAGCACAGGCTTTGGTTACGTCAACACCATCTGTGTTCTCAAAATGTTTATTTTTTCTCTCGGAAATGGAAACCCCCACTGATGAGCAGCCCTGTTCTCTGATCCAGTACCTGACAAGGGGATTTGTAATGATGATGAGCATAGTGTCACCCATCATGGTGATGTCTCCTGAGCTGGCACCTCCCTGCTGCCACAGAGCTGAAAATAAGACATGAATGATGATGTGAGCAGGAGGTGCCAGGGAGGGGACTTTCTGACTATGGCTGTTCCCACCCCTCATTTCTTGCCTGGCCCGTACCTGATTGCACAAATTACTCCTTATGTAGCTCCAGCCATGCCTACTGTCACTGAATTCCCTGTTTCTTGGACTTCTTTCCACCCTTAGCATCCTTATGCTTTTTATGGGGGGTAACAGACCATCATTTCTCTAGCAGGGATCAGCTGTAGAACCTGCCCGTGGCTCTGATCGTTGTTTATATGGTAACTTGAAGGACCATACAAAGAGGCATTACACAAGGCCAGCTCACTGTTGCTGTTTTTTGGCAAGCTTTTTTTGCCTTTGCTGTTCTGAAGGTGAACGAAGCCTTGCACCCACAGAGGATTCAAGGGGTAAGAAAGTGCATCAACCAAGCTGATAGAAAACCAGTCCAAACCGATGTGGGCAGAAAAGTAATTTACTTTACAGAAGGCCTGAAGCAGAGAGGGTGGAAGAAAGAGAGCAAGAAGGACAGACAGACATCTGCCACGCAGCTCCGGCACTTGTAACAGAACCGATATGTTTGTTCAGACCAGAGCACAGATTCGTTTACCCAGGCAATTCTGCTGTCACATGCCACACGCCAGACAAAACCATACATCAAAGTTACCAAGCACTGCTAAGCAGCAAGCGTGGCCGTTTATCATGGAACGTTACATGTACGCTATTTCACCATGGAATGCGGTATGTTATGCTGGAACACAGTGGCAGCCACCTTCAAACAACGCTGAACGATCAAGCCTTCCTCGTGCCAGGGGAAGACATCAGTTAGCTATTATAGTGTGACCATCAAGCTCACTTTTTTTCTTATTTAAGCTGCTCCGCTGAAGCTGTATCATTAAAACTTTCCTCAATTGCTCTCTCCTTGGGGGCTAAATTGTTTGTTTTTATATATTAAGAGGATGCACTTCATACTGGCGCCTTTCTTAATTTCACCTCTGAGATTCACCGGTTCAGCTTCTGGAACAAGAAGTGGCCGAGCAGATGTATTCTAGTTGACCATCATGAATCCTGTAAACTGCAAGCTTTCTTTAGGGGACAGCATGTGCGTTATTATTAAATCAGAAAACATATGTGAATAATTGAGGAAAGGGATACAGCATTTAGCTCAGAAAATGTGAAGTCAGCTTGCTGTGAATAACATATCTCTGTGTTTTGACCTGTTGCTGACAACAAATATATTTCACTATTACCTGGATAGCAATGACTGGGGTTTTTTCCTCCACTAAATGAAAGCCAGTTGAGAGAAGCTGGCAACAGACAAATGATGCTCATTCCACCCCTGCTTTTACTTAATGGGTAATATCAAGATCCTCGGCATTCGTTGGTGACATTACTATTAAAAACATATTTCTTATCTGGCTCTTTTATTCCTACAAATCGAGCATGGAAATAAATCTGTGCTGATGGAGCAGTCAGCACGCAGCTGTGGGAAGGAGGAGAGCTGGCCCCAGGCTTGAGTCCACCGAGCTGTGCACCTGCCCGGGCTGAGCTCGCCCAGGCATCATCTTCACACGGGGAACCCCAAAACCCTAATCCTCAAGGAGCCAAAATATGCTGGACTCAATAGAGAGGATGCAAATCCCGAAGGGAGCGTGTGACACCTCACTGCAACCACCCAGCCCAGCACTGGTGCTTTCTGGGGAAGGACTGGGACACCAGTATCCGTGTGCAATACTTCATGTGGCAATCCCAGGTGGAGTGCCAAACGGCAGCAGAGTGTGCTGATCCACCGTGCCAGGCACTCCAATCGTGGCTGGATCCTATCCTATTAATTCAATATATAGGTATTTTAATATGTCAATATGTGGATGAAATAAATTGCCAAGTGCAAAATAATCCCTGGAAAGTTGTGTGTGTGTGTGTGTTCTTCCAAGCAGCATTTTCTCTATGTGTGATACATGATAGACAAACACCATCCTACCCAGATCAGGTCTCTATGATTAAAAATATATGATTAATTAAAATTTCATATGAAATTCTAGCTTTAGTGAGTACTGGAAAACATTACTTTCCTCATTTCCCCTTCATTCCCAGAAAGGCTTTTACTGGGGAAGACGAGTAAACGTTTCACAATCATTTTCACTATGAAAGAGAGTTTTTTAATCATAAGTGTTGCTGAGAAGAAATGAAATTGCCTTACAAGGTTGGTTTAAGGTACTAACCCACCCCACCCCCACCCCCCGTAATTGTTATTAATGTCGTACAGGCAAGGTGGGACAACACAGTGGATCAGCTGAAATTTAATGACAAATGAAAATAACACCTTTATTTACATTAATCAAACATGAGTTTGAAGTTGTTTTGCCTCCAGTTTATCTGAATTTCTCTGTTTATATTGTTATCTGTCCCTAGAGCATGGCCAAAGCTTTACCTGGTTGTCTGGAGTCAAGAAAGACATACCTTCAGGCTTCTGAAGATCTACAGATGGGTCACTTAGGAGTGCTAGCAGTGTGTGTGGACAAGGATCAGGTAACTGCCATCGGGGTTAGGGTATCTGGTGACCAATTCTAATATTGACAGGAAAAAAACTCTGATCTGTCTTTGTAATGGCATCACCCAAGGACCAAACGGAAAAAAGACAGAGGGCTGGAAAAAGAATGAAAACACTGGGTGCCTCCAGATTCCATGCCAGTTCAGATATTGCCCCCGTCTTGTTAATTTGCTCTTTGCAAAGCCCTTGAGTAGGAATAGGCTCGGTCATTTAGCCACAGGAGGAGATACCATGTCTCAGAAAAGGAATCCCATCGCTCCTGTTACAGGGTGGCCAAAACCCACCGAGGTCTCCTAGGGAGGTACCTGGCTGCATTTCTCATTCATGAATTTCAATACAAAAGGGAAATTCTGAGGTCTCAGGAGCTGACTGATGGGTGTCTCTGGGTGTGCAAGAGCCACACTCACTGCTGGGACTTCAAAGACAAACCCTGAGATATTCCAGCCTGCGCCCTGCAAGCAGCCCAGGTTAGCAAGGAATGATGTCCCCTTGTAGGACTCCCTCAGAAATAATGAGATATGGCATCAAAACAATCCCTTATAGTGCCATTTTGCTCTCAGTTCTACAAGGACAACATGGGACAAATCGGTCATAGAAGATTGATGAGGCCACCAGGTGAAGTCTGGGTGAAAACCAACCATTTCCAGATTTAGCACTAACATTGCCTTTATACTTCGACCGAAAGCACAACTTTATTGCATGAGCATAAGAAACTGGGGAAGGTACTAAGCACTTTGGAGCCAGGTTCTTTATGCAGTTCTTGTTTGTGATATTTTTCCGTCATGACTGAGCATGGTTTTAATTTAGTGTCAAAGTGAATCTGAGACTGATAATTTTAATGATTTTTTTACTGAGAAAAGACATTAAGCTACTTACTTTGGCTGCACTTCCTACCCTGCAGAAATTATTTATCCGAGCACAGCAGCAAAGTGGGTCAGGAGAGGAATAAAATAGAAGCTGCCCACAAGAATCTTGAATCCCTTGCAAAATTTGGACTAAGACTTAAGACACTGGGCAAAAACCACTTGCCACATTCTCCATTTCAAAGGAAAGGTATCAGTTCAGACAGCAAGGCGAAAAGGCTGCAAAGTTAGAGCTGCAAAATCTCTCTCCCATGGTTCGTAAGCCTAGCCACAAAGCAGGCAGCGCAGAAGATTCATCTCTCAAAGCTGCTCTGCCCTTTCCTCAAAGGCATGTAAATCCCAAAGAGCGAGTTGTTTCCGTGACTCCATGAAAATAAAGCAGAGAAGGCACTTGGGAAAATATGAGTGAGCAACAGCGCCCACGGGGAGGAGAGGAGGAGGGGGGGGGAGAGAAAGTTTTTTTTCCTGCAGTTTCTACCACACACTACTCTCTTTAGGTCTAGTAGGAGAGTCACATCTCTTCCCAGCTCCCCGAGATGAGGGGAGCTATGCCGAGCCCTAGGAGCGAATCGGGAGAGTGCACAGATAGCATCGATGGCTGTCGGTCCCCTGCGAGAAAAATAAAAAGCTCAAGTTGCAAAGAAAGGGCGATCTAGGAGTGAAGCAGGAGAGAAGCACGCAGGCTGCCAGCAGCTCCATGTAGCTCCAGCTTCACCGTCGAGGCTGCAGCAAAACCTTGGGCTAACTTCTTGCTACAGGAAAAGTCACTTCAGTGCAGCTGGGAGGACTGGAAAACATGCCCCTATAAAATTATATTTGCAGGGTAACCAGAGAAAGAAGAGATGGCACCGTTTGTGAAAGCAATCTGAGCGGATGAGCAGGGACACACAGGGAATGCTGGCAGCTCAGCTAATCAAGCAGGATCCAACATCGATAACCCAGAAGCGGAGGATAGGAGATAAGCCCTGGCACAGGTGTTGGCAGAAGGGTGTTTTTCCCCCATCACCAACAGAAATCCAGCCACCCACAAACCCCCAACATATTCCTCCTTACAGTTAGCCAATTAAACCCCCAATCTTAACACCGATAAACTTCAGGTGGTACCATACACTGTTAGATATTTGTGCCTCCCGGTGCTGACGAGCGATCCTACAGGACTGCAAGCAAGCAGTAAGGCATTTCCACCCCCAGAGCAGGCAAATGAAGTGATATCCCAGGAGGAACCCATGGACCAAGAGGATGAGACAAATGGGATTTTCAGAATCACTCTGAGCTGAACAAGGCCTGATCTCACTGAGGTTTATTCCTGGTATCTGTAGGAGCATCGTTCTTGGGGTTAGTCGCAGCCGAGGCAGAGATGGGGGCTGTGCAGGCGCAGGCAGCATATGCCGAATGGATGCAGCCAGGCAGGCTGGGAGCGATGTCTCCTGGATCCCAGCCCTCCCAGGGAATCTGGCCTTGAAGCACATCCTCTGGGGTGACATCGCTAGTGACTTCCATGGGCCACCTGGGGCATCAGAGACAGACCTGTGAGCACAGTCCACCTCTCCTCACCCTCTGAGAAGTGTCTCAGAAGACAAAACTCACAAGCAGAAAAGCTGAAAAGTGCCTGAGACAGTAGGAACAGACCTTCAGGCAGGAAAGCAAGTGACTTCTGGGGTAAGACAACTGGTATTTGCACAATAAAATTCCAGAATGACTCTAGATTCACCTGGCTGAGGCCAGATTTGATCTTTCGCTTCCATGTAAGTCAGCTGTTAGGTTGCTTCTTTTCCTTAGGTGTTTCCATGATTATTTAATGAAGCCCTCCCACTAACTCCTCACTTGAAAAGTGGGAATTCAGACAAGTTTGAAGAGCCTTTGGGGGATAAAAAGATAGCTGAGTGAATCTGGCTTCTCCTCTGATCATACACCATAGGCTATTGGTTTCCATGAAGCGATTAGAACCCGAGGTGAGACCTGTGGGCAAACTGGAAAATATCGTTCAGCTCATCCCACATGATCTTTCCTCACCAAAACATTAGGAAGCCAAGCTGTGTGGTATGGAGCAGCCTCAGATTGCTCACAGATGTCAGATGAAGAGAAGAAGTTCATTTCCGTCTGGGAAGGAAAGGTCACCAAGGAGCACAGCTCATGGCAGCCTCCACCAGCACATATGTACCCACCAAACATGACACAAGGCTGCTGTCGGGGACGTTTTCCATGCAGGCAGCACATGTCACAACTCTGGGTGAGGTTAGGTGTGTGTACTCAACCTCAAACACCCGCTGCCTTCCAAAACTTTTAAAAAGTATTTTCTCCCTGAGATTGTCAAAGAGCATCTCCTCAAGGTGGGTGTTTTCCAAAGAGGCTGATTGTGCAAACAAGTCGTGGCGGATGGTTAGAGTGGGAAAATGCACAGCTGGAGGAGCGGTGGGGCTATATATTTCGCAGTGTTTGGACTGTTTGTACGCGTAGCCTGAGTCAGCAGTCTGCATTTTCTCCCGGGCAAGAATAGATATTTCATGCAGACTTTGCCATCCTGTTCTTGTTTCCTGCATATAAGAAATGACCCGAAGGCAGAGAAGGAGACAATGCAGAAGACTGCGATGCATGAAGGGTACTAATGAGCCAGGAGCATTTTAAAAGGAAGCTTTTCAGCACCTGAATTATTTAGCAGAAGAGTTGGAGAAGAGGAGGGGATTACTGGCTGACTGCACCGTGGGAGCCAACGAGGAGGTGCGGTTGTCACAAACACAGTGAGGAAGAGGAAGACAGAGTTTCTGCCAGCGTGTGTTGGTGTGCAATGCCCTGGGGACAGGTGACCCTCTGGAGCAGAGCGAATGGCTCTCCTTGGGCACACAGGATTATGTGTCTGCATAGCTGCCTCTCGGCCCGATGAAAGCAAGAGAGGTCCTGTCACCACAGCCCGCGTGTGTGCTGGGCACCAGTCCTGGCTCCCTTGGCAATGCTTCCCTGCTCCGTCTGTAGGTCTGACTGAGCTGGACCGGGCATCTCCCATACAAGAGGTTATGAATTTGCTCCTGGAGTTGACCCTGAAGGCAGGAGTTCAAGAGTTTGAAGAGTGCAGAGGGCTGATGTCTTTGCTACCAGCAAGGCGGTTTATCCACAAGACTATCTCGCTGTGGGTGCCCCCTGTTAACACTATTTCTGATATTGGTCTTTCTACCCCTTCTGTCCTTCCATTGCATGCATGAATCCTTTAAAAATCAAGCAGTTTCAACCAAATAGGAATTGTACTTTTTTAAAACAAAAGCACTTTAAAAAGCCTGTATACAATGTACAACACAGAATTCATTTCCTTTGCTGGAAATTTCTCTCTGAAAATCACCTCAGCTTTTTGGGGTCTGACTATTCATGAGGGGGAATGTGCAGCCTGAATCTGAGCCAGTCAAAGCTCAACACTTCTGCAAAGTCAGCCTTGGCTCCTCTGGGAACCAGAAGCTGAACAGGCCACATGAGAGCTACCAGAGTTGTCCTCTGGAGGAGATGCAGAGCTGGTATCTGGCTCACATATGGCTGGGACCATCCCAACGGAGGCTTGCAAAGCCTGGTAGTCCAGACTGAATTTCAGCTGGGGATTCGTATTAGCAGGTCTGGAGCAAGCCTATTCTGCTGGCTCAACTACTTCCCATCAGCGAGTCGCTCAGTACTTTTCCCCTTCCTGGTCTATGTGCCTCTTTTGAGACAGCCATAGATCAGGAATTCATCTTCAGATGAATTGTTGCTTGCCTGGAGTTTGTCACTGCTTTGGGATCATCAGCAGAAAAATGCCTCAAAACATTCATCATCATTATCATCATTATTACTGTGATTGCTGCTCATTCCTAAGAAAGCAACAGAAGTTTGTCACACAGAAATCCCTGATAAACCATCAGCGAATTTTTATTTATTTATTTATTTATTTATTTATTAAAAAATAAAATTATTTCCAGGAGGAAGAGCAGGGCCCTTCCTGCCCCTTTGGCCGGTGGGGACTCGGAGCCGTGTCTATGTGCAAGCCGCACGCTCGTACAAGTGCTAGTGCCGGGCTTTGTATAACCCGAGTGAAAACAGCAACAGGTAACTGGGAAATAGATGTCAGCAGTGCTTCTAATCATTGCAGGCCTCCTTTGACACATGTTTTTAATTGCTTTCAAAAAGAAAAAACAAAAAGGAAAGAAAAGAAATAAAACCAGTTATGAATAATCTAATAAACTTACCAACCACCTGTGAAACGTGGCTTCCCAGCTGCAGAAAATCAAATGCAAGAATAGAAAACAGAGCATTCTCCGAGGCAACACACATTCACATTAGACGCGCGTCATTCCAAAGCCGCAGAAGAAAAATGCATTAATGCCATTTTTGGCTCACGGTGCACATGCCACTCTGTAAAAAAGTATCTCGGAGGAGTATTTATGTAAGGAACACAGGGAATCTGCTTTAAAGTCAAAAGGTAGAGGGGGAAGATGGAAGAGGGAAACCTGCTCCTTGGCATCATTTCAAATGAAAAGAACATCATCGTCAACAAAAATCCCACACAAAGTTAATTTAAAGGATCACAGTCCAGCAGGCAAAATTACTCAGGAATAATTAAGCATGTTTCCCTGATACAAAGATATTCAGGAGTAAGTGTTCAAGCAAAGCTAAAATGCAGAGCCGTATAGGCATGGCTTTATTCAAGAAGTAATTTGTTTTCCTGGTATGAAAAGAGGGTTGTGTTCACTGCATTTTGGAGCCACCCAGCAAATGTCCTCATGAAGCTGTTTTTCATGGGAAAGAGCTGTTTCACGGAGGGGAAAAAGGTAACATCCTGACATGGAGGGGAAAAAAAAGTAAACTGTATTTTCAAGGCTGTTTTGACATGTTTTTCTTCTACACAGAACCAGACTTCAAATACAGCTTCTTAACCACGACAGCTAAATGACCCACCCGGAGAACTCTTTTTCCACAAACAATATAGCGTCGGGAGAAGGAGCCTGAGAGGAAAAGCAAACAGTCCTTAAAGCAACTGCTTTATTTGGATAGTTCTGAACCACTGGTATTGGGGGCAGATTTTAAGTCGGTGGGCGTGAGGAGAGGAAAGCTCATGGTTTTGATTTGAAGTAGCCACATCAAAACCTGTTTTAGAGAAGGGAATGGCAGTGTTTTGAAAAATACATCCTTCTTAAGGGGATGTTAGGGAAAACAATTCCATAGCCTGTTGAATGATAAAAGCCAACATGGTGGCTGAGGAGGAAAAAAAATTGCCTGTAAGTGAGGTTCTTGGAAAAGTCCAAGGTATACCTTCTTGGGTCGCAGCAGTACCTTTAGGAGAAGGCAATTGTCCTGCACACGTGTTGCTAGTGGGCAGGGAAAGGCCAGCAAGCAGGACTGGTGTCAAAGATGTTCTTTCTTTGCCACTGAATGGACTGCAAAGCTGCAATTGTACACACAATGTCAGCAAGAAACTAAAAACTGTCTGTCCCGCCCCAAAGAGACTTGGAGCCCCCCGTTATGGATCAGATCCATCCACCCATCGTGTCTGGGTACCTCCCATCAGCTGAGTCCCCAGGTCTTTGCTGGTGCAGCAATGATGGATGAGAGACCAATCTGCGCGCTGGTGGCCGTGGGATGGTGCTGAACAGTAACAGAGAGGGGCTGCTGAGAAATTCTCAGACTCTTGTGGAGCCTTCTAGCCTTGGACTTTGCCTTTTTCATGCACTCCTGATAACTGTATTATAAACCTACTCTGTAGTTTTATGTGGCGATAGTATTTCATTTCCCCTGCTACCACAATGATGCATCTCCCCCAGACGGCTGCTCCTAGATGCAAAGGAGCTTTTCTTATATTCTGTGAACAGGTGAAGAAAAGCAAGGCAAAGCATCAGGCAATTCTTCTGCATTGCCAGAGGCTTCTGGGCAAGTGGGGGACGAGAGCAGCCAAGGATGGGTGATATTCCCACCAAAGTCCAAGCATGGGGTGGTGGCTGGACCAGCAAAGGCCCAGTGTGCCAGCCCCTTCTCCGACAGGCTGTGGCGTTTCTGGCTGAGGCACCCAGAGATCAGCAGTGCACTTTCACAAAGGTTTCTGAGCCCTGGAAATGTGTTTTCATTCCAGTGTGGAACAAGAACCAAACTTTTCAAATGCTTCCCTGAAATGGATTTGTTTTTTTGTTGTTGCCATTGAAACATCTGTTTTCAGATTGAGATCAGGGTTCCCATTTAGATCTTTCTCTGCTTATAAATCGACCCCAGAAACTCTGAAAACTTTCCCATGAAAATGTTATTAATGGGACTATTTCACTGCAAGACGTTTTGGTTTAGATGAAGCAGTGTTTTCTAACAACAATGACAACAAATCTCATTAAAATGTTTGAGTGGCTCCAGTCTCCAACAGCACCAAGCGGGTTTTTGAGCATCTTCGGCTCCTGCAGCATAAAACATGCAACAACAAAGTAACATTATTGTCACCCATCAGATAGGCAATAATACGGTATTCACTATGCATATCTGTAATGGACCTACATCAATGGATCTTTGTTTGCAACAAATCTCTTACAAAAATGGGGAAAAGAAAATGCCATGAAATACCTCCAGACTCTCAATGCCATTCAGCGAGGATGCATTTTGGTCATTAATCACTCACATTTAGGCGAGCAGTTAGAAAAGCCCAGCTGTTCGGGGCCACAAAGCTTCCCTTTATTACATTAACGTCTCCCTACTAACAAGACAACTTCAACACATGATCTCCAAGAAGGGCCATAATGCGTTATTCCCAACATGGTCATTGTGACATTGTTTTAAATTGAAAAGTTCACTGACTTAATACCTTTTAAAAATCCCAGCTCAGCCTAATTATCTTCTGAAGAGTTTTGTACAGGCGATATCTGATTTCAAACCAGTGCCGCGTTTATCCGGCAGCTCCCAGGACATTGTGGAGTCTCTGGGGAGCATGAAAGTGAGCTCTTGTTTTCCCCTAAAAAACCTCCAGAGAAAGCACATGCTGGCAGCGGTTATGGATACGCTCCCTCCAGAGATGCACTTTTGGGATGGGGTCAGGTACGGAACAAGGTCTGAGCTGCAAACAGGTGGGTGCTGATAGATGTAACCTGTGCTTAGCGCCCCATCCTGCTAAAGCACTGACCGACTGACACCTTACTCCTTCCCCATCCAGTAACCCGTGGTGCAGAGTTGCTGCATTTCCTCTGCCCGTCTCTCATTCAGACTTTTTTTCCCCCCTGAATTGGACATCCTGCTAGTGGCCTCACACCCACTTGTCCAGCAATGTGGTCCTTTCTGCTTCCCACTGTTTGCCCTCCTACTCGCTGGCGCCCGACCGCTTCCAAGTCTGGGCTTTCCCAGGGGATTTGGTGCTGGGAGGGATTCAGGCAGTGCTGAGCCACACTGGGCTGCTGAGCACCTCCAGGTAATGCTGGATCCGGCCCACGAGCATCCTGCCGTGCAGGACCACGCTCCCTCATCCTGGCCCCGGGGCCAGGGCTGCGCATCTGGAGCTGCTCGCAGCCGCCCCCTCTTTTGGCAGTACCTCTCCCCATCGATGCCTTCCAGGGACTAAATCCGCTGCTGTTCAAACCCACAGCTTTGGAGTGGGTTTAAAATTTCCCAGGGCACATTCCTATGGCCTCTAGTTTCCAAATTCCCAGGAATTTGCCACACAGACACGCTCCTTTCCTTTATTTATTTCTTCCAAGTAATTAGATGGGGGATTGTTTGCTACCTGTCATACCTTGGTTTAAGCCATTTGGGAACAAAGTGAGGAAAAAAAAAAAAAAAGACTTGCAGTGGATTAAGGCTGCTGATTGTAGTAACAAGAGGAGGTATTTTAATGACAGGTTTAAGACTTGCTAAGTAACTGCCATGAGGATTATGAATACATTTTGTAACAGGGTAAGATTAACAGATAATCCGTTTTAACAAAAAAACAAAAAAAAAGAAAGATGGCGAATGGCTTTTTTAAAAGAAAAATAAACTACAAAAGCACCAAAAGCTTTTGGAAATTCCACATGAGAAAAATTTTCCCCACAAATGTTGACATCATTAAATATTTTCAGGTCAGTGTCCTCAGCAGGATTAAATTGGCCTGTCTTAACGTGAGTGGAACGTTGTTGATTTATACTTCATTTAACTTGGGCATTTTTTAAATGAACTAACAAGCTTCTTGCCAAGGAGCAGCCTGGCATCCTCAGCTGCAGGGAGCACAGTCCGCAAGGAGCAAGCCGCCTTTCTTACAAAATGAGCCCTTGCTCCCAAACAATGCTGTTATTGATACCTAAATGTCATATGGAAATTTCGAGGACACTTGGGGCCTTTCTCTTTCCTGACTCCAGGAGACTTGATCTTAACCCTCGCCAAACTGAGTCTCTGACCAGCCGTTAGCTTTTGGATTTGACCCTTTCATTCTGTATTCATCACGAGTAACACAGAAAAGGCTGTATTTTCATTCATTATCAGCAGTGGGAACGCACTGGCTGTAACACCTTCTCAGCCATGCACGCGTGGTTTTATATCCACAAGACCCATGCAGGCAGATCTCTGCTGACAGCGAATGAGTTTCTGGGCACGTTTTGGAGGTTCTGAAGACTTGGATGCTTGTGCTTGGTGAGGGATGTGGCTGCTCAGACATCTGCCAGCCGTAACGCAAGCCCAGCATTGACAGGAACGGCTACGTCTATTCTCTGGCCAGCAGAAGCTGGGACTGATTTCTCCTTACTATCATTTTAAAATGCCGTTTATTCCAGTATGAAGAAGAACATAAATTTAGAAATGAGTTAAAAGTGTTCTCAGGAGATGTTACGGGCTCTTTCGGTTAACTTGAAGCTGAGCTTCACCAAGTCTTTTTTCCAACTGCAAAATCAGGGAGCCACTGGATGCAGCAGGACTTGGACTCCATAGCAGGAGTCTCTGGTCTAAAACATTTCTGAGCTGTACCTTTGCAAATAACACAATCATTTTTTCCAAGAGGGAAGTACTGGTATTACCACACCTCGTAAGGTGCCCATGAGTGACACACCTCAGCAGCCCTCCGCTTAAAAGCAACAGAAAACAAGCACTCCGTGACAATAAAAAAAAGAATTAATAGATCATTTTCAGTAGGAAGTATCTTATTAGCCTTTCATTCTCAGTCAGCAGAGAGAAATGAAGATCACTGCCTGTCACACTGCAGGTTAAATCCCAACTGCCAAAGGCATCACCCAGGGATGGGTCTTTTCCTGTCTCAGACACAGGGGCAAGACCGAAGCTAGGTTGCTGCTGTGACATTAAATTGCATTTTAGGGCTGCAGAAGGGCTTTCTAAGATTACACAGAGACAAATGAAAGCAAACTGTGATTTAAATGAGGGTCGGAAATGTAGCTGAGAAGGACAAAAGAGTCTGGACATAACCTTCCTCAAGACTTACTGAAATCAGTGCAAGCCATTTCACTTAGGACAGGTTTTGCAGCAAGATTGTGGTTAAGTGTCCGGTTATGGTCTTTGTTTGGTCCATGGCCAGAGAGAAGCAAAAACTGCTTTTTCTCCCAGAGAAGCAGTTTCTTGCCAAGTATCCCCACACAAAGAAAACAAACACACGAGAAGGCACCATCACAGATACCTAGGGAGATAAGCTGCAAAAACATGTGCTCTGGGCAAAAGTGCAAGGTGCAGAATGTGAGTTCATGATCTACATGTGTTCTTCACTCTGCTTTGTTTATTTTCGCTCGGTTTTGATGTGTTAAATTACGGGATAGTTCATGGCCGTAAGTCATCTTCTTACTGTTGGAAGCCAAATAGTGGGAAGCAGGTATCTTGCACATCAGAGGCCAGCTGTTTCACAGGGAGACTTCAAATGGCTGGAGTGAGAACATGAGCAGTTGTTCTGTGGCTTAACATGTTGAAGTAACTCCAAAGTTTTAGGAACAAAAATTGCCCTAGGTCTCAACTGCAAATTAGAAAGGGATGAAAATATCTGCTCCTCAAAGTGCTTCAATTATTGAGAGCATTAAACTACCGGGGGTGGGTCTGAGTTTCCATGATCCTTCGTGGTACAGTTCCTGCTCTGAAGGCTTTGCTTGGAGCAGGACCAGCCCGTGCAGCACACATGGTGCTGAGGCTGGAAGGGCCGTTCTGGCCCTGCAGTGCTGGAGGAGGGAAGGAAAGATAACTCTCCTTTACCTGCCTCTCGCACGTGGGGAGCAGAGACATGTGCTAGCCCAACTGTGTCCCCACAGATGGCTGTGGTTGTCCCCTCTCCCACTGCCATTGAAAGGAGAAGGTCGCCATCCCCCATTGCTCCTCTCTCCAAATCCTTTTTCCTCCTGCCCTCTCCCATGCTCCCATCTGCAATAGCCCACGCTTGGCCATACTCTGCTTTCATGCTTATTGGCCCTGTTGCCAGATTTTTTCATTTGAGGTGGGGACAAAAAATGACCCATCCTTTTCTAACCAGATATTTCCTGCTAGTTCAGTGAGTCAGACTGGCTCCTGAAGACGCTGAAGCTCTGTGTGCCATACACAGAGGGAGAAAGTCTTGTGAAGGCACAGGTGAAGGAACCCCCTAATTTGGAGAAGAGATGGCTGCTGTCAATGTACAAATGGTCTGTTAAACATTTTTCTTTCCCTTTTCCGAGACTTCTTTTCCCATGCAGCAGTTGGCTGCATTATGAAATTAGTGCACTACTGATCTGGTAGTGGTCGGTCGCAAAGGCACCTGAAGGAATTTTAGATAAAGTCACAGGGGACTGCCCTGCGCCTCCAGAACGCTGGCTGTCGGTGGCTGAGAACCAGCATGCGTTTTCCCGGTGCGTGTTTTCACAGGGCTGGTGATCACCAAATCATTGAACAGTTTTGTTTGGGAGGAACCTTTAAAAGTTATATAGTCCAACCCCCTGCAGTGAGCAGGGACATCTTCAACTGGATCAGGTTGCTCAGAGCCCCATCCAGCCTGACCTTGAATGTTTCCGGAGTTGGAGCATCTACCACCATTCCGGGCAATCTGTTCCAGAGTTTCACCACCCTCATTATAAAAACTGTCTTTCCAATATCTAGTCTAAATCTGCCCTCTTTTAGTTTAAAACCATCACCCCTTGTCCTATTGCTACAGACCCTGCTAAAAATTCTGTCCCCATCTTTCTTATAAACCCCCTTTAGGTACGGAAGGGTTGCTATAAGGTCTCCCCGGAGCCTTCTTTTCTCCAGGCTGAACAATCCCGACTCTCTCAGCATTTGCTCACAGGAGAGGTGCTCCAGCCCCTTGATCTTATTGACAAGGGTAACTTAGGCAGCAAAGCAAGACAAAGAAAAATCAAACTTTCTACAGAATTTTCTCTTGTCACAGCGAAAACCCTGACGATACATGACTCCCAACATTGACATCCATCATCCTTACAGTGTAGTCATCCCTGCTGAAGCAGTAAAATCTGTGGGCTGTCACAACCTGGCTACTAGCACATCTGGCAAGTGTGCTGCCAAGCACCAGGCTAAAAGCAGCAGCAAGCAAGGCTACAGGATGATCAAGTAATTTCTGTTGTAGGTTTCATGTGATCAGCATTTTTATCTTTGTAATAGAACATTTAAGGAGGCAGCGAGGAAACTGCTGAAAGCCAAAGTCATATCACAGTGGTGGACTGCACAGACTGTGGCTGGGAACCCAAATATTCTCCAGTGTGTGTGAAACAGGGAGGGCTGGATTCAATAGTGAAAAAAAAAAATATTTCTTTTTCCCCACAAATAAACAGTGAAGTTCTCAATTTGTTATTTATGGGTTTCATGGTTTCAGCTGTTCTCTGGCAATGTTTCCAAGTGATGAGGTCCACCAAAGTTTACTATGAAGACAACCTTCCTCATAAAATTCCAGAAATGAGATATTGATTCCTGGTTACTCGATATCCAGTTCCCCAAGCAAGAAACAGTGTTCAAATCATCAGTGGCACACTGGGACTTCAGACAAATTAAGCTAAGCAGTTTTTTAACACGCCTCAGTCGCCAGAAGAGTTTGCATAAAATGCATACCAATAATGAATGCTTTCATAGACTCATCCATCATTGTAAACAGGGATTTAATTCATCCGTTGATTTATTTCCAATGAATAACCCGATCTATTCAGAACAAAAGAAGGTCTTGCTACCCTGTTTTTCCCAGCCATTGAGTATTTCCCTTTTACGTCCACCATAACTCATTGGTACCTGCGATACCAACAAAACCACCACCAACCACATTGCTAATGCACGGCTCAGCATCAAGCTTGTAGCTCTTCCGTATGTTTTTCCAAATCCAATTTAAAGTCGTAACGTACTTTATTAGCTGCAGACAGAATATTTAAATTCAAAATATTTTTTTTTAAGTTTCATCTTTTGAAATGGCAATTGGCGATATTCAAGCCACATGTTAGCCACTTGTTTTTAGGATAGAGGGTGTACCTTAGTACAAACCTTTCTCTGTTTCTTGAAAAAACAACAATAAAACACCCTTTGCCTTTTATCCACATCTGGCTGCAGCAAAAACAGTGACCCATGGAATTCAAAATTTCATACTTCACTGCTGCAGGCGAAGTCCAGAGGTTATTCTTGCTGTGTTTGTGAAAGATGTAGCACTGTCAGAAGGAGAAGTGCTTATTGAAAAAACACATGGGGTTTCTGTTCCCCAAAATGGTGGAATTAGTCAGTGATAAGAGAGTTTTTAATGCCCTCTAGCCATTCATGGGACTTAATAGGGAATGACTCAGTTAATTGCAAGACAAGAGTAAACAGTTCATGTCAGATCTTATGCACGGAGAGTGCTACCACCACAGCTCAGCTGATCTGTGTTGCAGAAGTAATATCTCTCCAAGGGTCTGCAGTTCCAAGGAGACTGTTAGACATAAATAATGAAATAATAGTAACCCTGAATTTAACCTTACGCTAAGGATGTTGTAATACCATGATGACTCAAGCCTCCTGCAAATTCAAGGAGGGAAGGAGTTATCAGAAGGAGGAGATTGAATTTAAGCCCAGTTGCCCAAAGGTCCCAGTTGCCACCATCCATATAGATCACCACCCTCGTTCCCAAGGGCCATCAAGAACTCATATTTGGTCTGAATTGAGAAACTGGGAGTAATACTCAAATCCATATTCATCAGAGCTCTTCCTTTGTCAGGCAGAGCAAGCTGCGATAGTTACTACAAACCCCACTTGTGAGAGGTGTGAGTCCAAAGGCAAGACCACCACTATTATTTTATCATCCCTTTAACTTTTGCTGGAAGTGCCCAAACTCATCGCTCCAGTTGCTGTCCTCTGGTGGAAGGGGTTCCCCACGCGTAAAGTTAGGCGTTATTGTGGATGAGAAAATACAGTTGGGTGAACACAACTCTGGGGGAACAGAGATGTGAAAAGGCTCTGTCAGCCTCACCATTCCCACGTGAATTTTCCCTCATGTCAGATATAGATGGGTGATGGAGCGGTGAAGTAGGCAGCTGCCCTGTGCTGCAGCAGGATTCAGGAACATGTCCTGTGGAGGAGGTTGTGCTCCGGGAGGGGCGGGGAGCAATGCTGGCGTAGGGTTATCCTCCCACGCTGAGCAGGTGGAGACCCTCCTCTGCTCAGGTACTCGGGGGGTGTCTAGAAGAAAGGCTGTTGCAATGCGACTGACACTGGCAGTTCTGTACTTGTAGTGAGCCCTCTGTGCAGGAGGGACCGGTCAGGAAATGTATTTCTATGCAGCAAATGTAGATCTTTGGAGAAAGTTGCAATCAAACCTCTTTTCTATTTATTTTATACTCCTTGCGTGGGAAGGGGCAGCCAAGCAGCAGCCCTGGCCCTGAGCAATGACCTGGCCCGCTGGGCAGCCCTGTCCCCGTGGTGGGGTGCCTGCACAGCAGCACCATGACAGAGGACGAGGAGCTGCCCAACATGAGTGGGTCCACGTTGTGCTTTTCCCCTGTGTATCTGCTGCAAGATCAGCATGCTGCTCCTTTGTCAAGGTTATGCAGCTGCTGGCTCACTCCCCCCCCAGCCCCTGGTGGGATGGGGAGGGGAATCAGAAAAAAGGTGAAACCTGTGGGTTGAGATAAGAACAGCTTAATAATTGAAATAAAATAAAATACAATAATAATGTTCCTACTACTAATTGTAATGAAAAGGGAGATAACAAAAAGAGAAGGAGAAATAAAACTCTTGAAAATAACCAGTAAGTGATGCACAATGCAACTGCTGACCACCCGCTGACCCCTGCCCAGCCGGTCCCCGAGCAGTGATCGGCACCTCCTGGCCAGCTCCCCCAGTTTATATACTGGGCTTGACATCGTGTGGTATGTCATACCCCTTGGGCCAGCGGGGGTCAGCTGTCCTGGCTGTGTCCCCTCCCAGCTTCTTGTGCCCCTCCAGCCCTCTCGCTGGCAGGGCAGGAGAAGCTGAAGAGTCCTTGACTTAGTATAAACACCACTTAGCAACAACTGAAAATGTATCAACATTACTATACTAAAACCAAAAGGCAGCACCGCACCAGCTAGTAGGAAGAAAATTAACTCTATCCCAGCTGAAACCAGGACATCCTTCGAAGGGAAATGTCCGATTCCTCAATCTGGTTTTGGCTGGCATGCAAACCCCATCATCTTTCATGTGTGCGTGGGGCTGGGGGGATGACTTTACAACTTTAATGATTGCAGAAAGATATTCATCTGCCAGTGGGACCTTTAGGAAGCACATTTCCTTCTGCCTTGCATGTGATTCTGAACAACATTTGGTTGACATCTTTCTTTGAAGCTTCCCAATCATCCTACAAATCTACAAAACCCAAACAGCAAACCATTGGCAGAACCACAGTTTCACAATATTTTGATTAAGGAACAACTCGTCCTCTCCACTTTGATGCTTCCCTGTCTGTGTTTCCTGGAGGCAGGATTTCAGCACTGAGAAGGCAATTGGATCTCAGCCATTTAAAGAGATGATGGTTCCTCTTTGTGGCCTGAGTTCAGGAAAACACTCTGAAAGCAAAGTATGAAGCAGGTATTTAAATGCTTTCCTTTCTTGGTGCAGACTTATGGATGTTTAGGTCCTTTGCTGACTTACCAACATAAAGTCTCAGCACGTGCCAAAATAACTACATTGAACATGCTGCAAGTAGATGCAGGATAAAGACAGCTAGCATCCTTGTGGTAGCAAGTAGGTGCTTACAAAGACATTACGCACTACAATAACCGTTGTAATTCAAACATTGACAAATGAAACAAAATGGCATACCAAGTTAAAAAACACTTTATATACACAGTGCCATCAACCATTCCTATTGGAAGGAAGGTCTGGGTAATAAGCTCCCTATTATTTCTTTTAAACCCCAAGCTAAGTAATACACTGTATCATATTAGTCATATGGGAGCTATAGTAGAAGTATTTCTTTCCATTTGGATTGCCTAAGAGTTAACCTCGGAGAAAGACAGAGCATGCTGATAACACGAAGCCCATGTAGATAAATATCATATGCTTTCCAACCCCATCACATTTGGTTTATATCAGCAGTGCTAAATTCCTCCGTAATTCCCAAAATTGCATTCCAACTGGTTGACATCCACATTAGCTGGATGTTAATCCAGATAAAAATAAATGCAAATTCTGAAAAGCAAATGAACTCATATGTGCTTGGAAAACAAACTATTCCCAGTTTGCTGCCTTTTGGGAGGCATTAGCAGTCTTTCTTCCCCATTCCTTTCAAGACCATTTGAGAGGGTTGCTTGAATAAGATATTTTAAAACACAAAGCCAAAGGAAAATGCAAAGGGGAAAATGACTCACCACCTTCTCTGAAGGTCACTTTCACCCTCACCTCCAGAGCAGGTCCTGTGGTTTGCATAGCAAGCCAAGGGGAATGGCGTTGCCACCCATCTGGGTCTCTACCGCACGCATTATTTGGATTCCAAGCCATGCTGCTGTAGCTACAGCGTTATTCCAGTTGCAGAGAAGTCTAATTAATGAGAAAAGTTTTCCTGGTGCATTACCACTATTTCTAAAAATAAAAGTAATCAAACTGGTATTCTTGCTTTCCTTGCCATCCCCAAGATCTGCTTGCCCATCCATTCAGCCATACTCTGATATCTATACTAGCACCATCTGGTGAGTCCCAGAGATATTACAGGATCGTTTAGAAAGTATTAAACGGAGAGAAGAAGCACCAAAGGTGCGAGGGGTATTGGCTCCCGCGTGGTCTCCAAGGAGAAACTCCCAGTGATGACAGATGAGCTGGGTCCATGCAGCACTTGCCCCCCAGCCTTATTTACTTGCCCAGTTTGCTCCCCAAAGCTCCCAGGCAATAATGCACAGTGGCATTTCCATAAGCCTGCAAGGGGGCTGGCCCATGCTGGGTCAGAGTCTGTGTCCCTGATTACAAGTGCTTTAATGTCCATTTCCCCACTCCTTTGATCCTGTCCATGGCATGCAGAAGAAAGGAAAATCTGGCTTTTGTCTGAAGCACATTTAACCCTGCTGCCCAGAAATGGGACCTTGTCAGTCAGTGGATTTCATGGGTGGATGAATGAGATCACAGCAGTCTTCAGTTCATTAAAAATAAAAGGCCTTCCTTGCTCTTGCTTTAGATCTGTTAGGAAATTAATGCATTTAACGTCAGACCTTAATTGCAACAGAACATGCTATTATTACTTTTATAAGACAAATACAAACAGTGGCTAAATAGCTCATCGGCTCCTGAGCTGGAGTGGACTTCAGATGAGCTCCTGTTGCCCAGCTGGTATGAAATCCCTGGTAATAGACCACAGATGCAACCAGGGGTCGAGTGGTCATGCTGCTAAACTGCTCTGCAAACAGCGGCCTGGATGTTGGGATCGCATGTCCTTGCCTCCAGCCAGCATTTTCAGAGGAGTTTGATGTTAGGAGCAAAGCCTGGCCATTTCTTTTTTCTTTTTTCCCCCCACTTTAGTGACTTGCAGAATTCAACCTTGTTTCCAAACCTCTGTAGGTGGTGCTTCTTTAAAGAAATGAAACATTTGTCAGAGAAATGCATGTGTCTCCTTATCGTTGTTTATAACAAATGCTGATCAAAGTTTGAGCTCTGCAGAGATAGTTTCCCAATAAACCAGTGATGCTGTTGAGCTGGAGGGTGGTGCGTTCAAATACAGTCCCCCAGAAACCTGCTCTAGCACTCACGGGGTGGGGGGACTGCAGGATGGTATCCTCTCCTGAGAGGGAATTGTGCCAGAGGTGGGAGGGAAGGGAAAAAATTGAGCCCTCTGAACTTGTAGTGCTGAGGTTCAGGGGAAGAAAGACCAATTGCTGAGCAGAGTGTTATCTGCCGCTGTTCAGGACCCACCTGCGCAGAGGCTGGGGGGGATGGATGGAGCAAGCTGCCTTTAAAATCCATCCATGGCATGGTGTTGGTCTTCCCCTCGCCTGAGTCTATATTGTTGCGCAATCTCACGTATCCATTACCGCAGACGTGAAGGGCGACGCTGATTTCAAAACAGGCAAAACAACAACAGGAGCATTTCTGGGGCTTCACCAATTTTGCACTCAGGTCCCACCAGAGCCACCAGAGCGCACGTCTGAAGAGCACCAGCGGCTCTCCCCACACTTGGCAGTGCGCTGCCAGTTCACACGGCATCCAAGCGGTCACAAAAATAAAATAAGACCCGCAGCAGCGGTCAGAACCAAAGGGTATTGCCATGCTCATGCCAGGACCGCTGCATGGCAAGGATGGAGTTTCCTGGTGCCAAACATGGAGTTTCCTGGTGCCAAACTCTTTGCCAGTGTCAAGGTATATGAGCAAACAGCTTGCTACCAGGAGGAAAACTGGGATAAACCAGAAAAGCCTCCATGGTTTGTCTGTAATAAACAGGCTGGAATAATCTCTGTGACAGATCTGCCCGTCTGAAATTTCCTGGCTTGATTGCTGCATGCTGTGTGCACTCACGGGGAGTAAGCAGCTTCTTCCTGACCTGCTCGCTGATATAGTCATCTACCAGATAAAAAGAAGCCCAGGTATATCCAGCAGCTAGAGTAGAAACACTTCCAGCCAGAAAATAGTCATGTTTTGAGCTGTAAGTGTAATTACCCACTAAGGCTCTCCCAAGGGATGTGGTTGACTCTTCATCGCTTGAAGATTTCTGATCAAGATTGGTGTGGGTCCCAGAGCATCGTTACGCTCCTGCACGTGGGCTCAAGGCAGCGCTGCAGGAGCTGTAGACAGTGAAGAGCAATCCCGTGTGATCTTAAAATAGGCAGCTCTAGGAGGGATCAGATCTCAGAGTTCATGTGTCAATGCATCAGCACTGAATTAAGCTGGTATTCAAATCTTTCCAGTAAATCCAGCAAGTGTTAACATTTATTGACGTTAATTGAGACACTGAATGTATGACTGCAGAAATGCTATGGTTGTACAAGGAAAACTCAGCCTGGCACTATCCAACAGGCTTAAGAGGCATGATGCCTCATCCTTTGTGTAGTCCTACCTGCCGTGTCTGAATCATGGCGAAGAGGAGGTGTCTGTCAGCGCTTGCCTTCTGTGCTTCCATAGGTTTTTCGCTGACACAGAGACAGCCTTTACAGAGACAGCGCTTTAATTGCAAATAGCTAAAACATCTGATTCATACTTATCCTAATTATGCTAATCCTAAAACAAATAATCCTAGCTCTTATGTTGTCAGGGTATAATTTTGCTGTTATTGTGAAATCACAGAAAATGGAGCTGGAAGGGAGCTCGCAAGGCCATGCAGCGTGACCGGGTGCCAAAAGCTCTCTGAACCATCCCGGTGAGGCGGAGATGCCCTGTGCAGCCGCCTTCGCACCAAGCAGCAGTGGCAAATACACAGCCTGCCTCAAAAATCCATGCCAGAGCATCCCTATCTTTAACCTAAATCTCTTTTGCTACAAATTGAGCCTGTGATTTCTCTCCCCATTCCTCAATGGACACAAGCCCGGTTTATTCATTTCCTCTCTATTTAAATACTTGAGTTACAATATCATGTCTTCCCCCTCCATCCTCCCTGCTGAGGACAACACGAGCTCAGATCTTGCCATCTTCCTGCAGAAAACACATTTTCTAGACCTCTCATCATTCTTTGCTGAATTCTCTCCAGATCTTCCTTGAAGGCTGGATCGCAAAAGCAGGACTGTTCCCTGCACCTGAGGCTTTTCCAGCCCCAAGCAGAGCAGAAGGGATACGCATCTGTGAGTGGTGGATAGACATGTATGTGGTATATAGACATGTATATGCTATATGACACTCTGATTTACACACTCCAGAGCGCTTTCTGCATTTTATACGAGTCATTTGGCATATTGGACTGTCTGTGTGGCATTTCTGGGACAGTCATCCCAGTCTGGCCCACTTCAGCCCTTCCCTGCAGCAGGATCCCAGTTTCTTGCCCGCTCTCCCCACCTGCCCTAGGGAAGTGCCTTTTTCTGCACTAAATTTGATCCTTTCTTTTTCAGATGGAGCATCACTTTGTCCACATTGTCTGGGGCTCTAGTTTTGTCCACAAAAGTGCTTCCAACACCTCTTGCCTTGGCATCACCTAAGCATCATTGTTTGAAATGGTAAAAGGGAAATTATTTTGTTTTCTTGTTTTTTAATAAACTAACAAAGAGAAAACCGAAGCAAACACCTTCTGGTTTTCCAAACTATTCTGAGTGCTTGATGTCGACATACCAGTGACAAGGGTAGATTTTCTCAAACTTACCCAGCACCTCCAGGCTTTGGCTTCCTCTGATCATTCTCTAAACAATTAGTCCTGACGATAGGAAAATGTGCCTTATTTCAAGGCTGAGCAAGCCCTGAGGGCTTAGGGCTGTTGCAACAGTGCCCCATCCTCCCTCGGTGAGCATCAGGATGGAGGGGTTCCCCACCGCGGGGACAAACAGGCCCCGTGTGTACACGGAAGGACAATAGTCCTTGGCTAACTCAGCAGAAACCACCCAAAGCCCTGCGAGTTTCCAAACCCTGATCAAACGCCTCATGTGCACTGCCAAAGGAGATCTCAGCCCAGCTGGGGCTCTAAATGAATTTTCTTTAGCTCTCCCGCAACCATGAGGGCACTAAGGTCAAGAAGAGCCTCACAGGAAGGACAATCATTTCTGAGCCTGCTTTTAAAATAAAATTAGATCTATTTAGGAAAGAAATGAGGTGCGAGCACGCAATGGGCATTTCAGTCTTGTGGTCTGTCCACCGGGCAGAAGCAACGCTAAAGCAGCATCTGGTAAAAGAAAAA
This sequence comes from Falco rusticolus, assembly GCF_015220075.1. Lineage (NCBI taxonomy): Eukaryota > Metazoa > Chordata > Aves > Falconiformes > Falconidae > Falco > Falco rusticolus. Next base: position 5,656,507 of record NC_051197.1, on the reverse strand, counting down.
AGAAAAGCAAGGAAAAAAGGAACTAATATAATAGTACTCTTGTGATTCACTATGGGGTAAATACACATATTACACAATATTGCATTCAAAAGAAAAAACTCTTCCAAAACAAAAGCCACTGTCAAGGCTCGTGGGTTACAGCTGAGCTTTGCAGAGCTGTGTCCTCTGAATCCACAGCACCAAGTCGCGGCATATACATCTTGGCAACTGTCACGTGTATTATTAACCCAAACTGGAGCGGATCCTGGCCAAACTGTCCCGCTTTCCTGGCTAGGTATGAGCACCAGCCAAAGCTTCACAAGCACTTACCATGGTTTTGATGTACAGCCATAACCCAGGTTTGCCAGATTTGCAAATCTGAGTGAGCTCCTAGCTGGCCTGGGATAAGTCTCACGTTTCCCACTACCCAGCAATTATACTAATCCACGTTGAAAGCTTCAGTCTTTACCACCCGAAAAAATTCAGCCTTGTGATTTTGTTTTTATTCCCTTTGTGCAATAATAGTATATCCCAGAGCTAAAAGCAATATTTGCTTCCAGGAAACAACAACTACAACAAAGTCTTCATTGAATTAATTAATTCCATGTGCATATCTGAAAGAACATTCATCTCAGCAGCTAATTGATGTGCAGCTCGGTGAAACCGACTGCCATCGCAGCTGGCACAGCCTCCTGGGCTGGGGTTTCTCCTGGATGCTCCCTGTGCCTTAGACCCCATAAATGCTACTGGGGCATGTCACAGCTAAAAGAAAGGGGACTCTGAGTCCTGGAAACCTGTATGTGGGAGGGAAATCCCTGCTGAGACACCCAAGTGAACAAGCACTGGGTCCTCAGCCCTGCCTGGGCTTCTCTGCATGGCAAAGCAGACAGCCAAGGTAAATGCAAATGCTAAAAGTGAAGCTGTGCTTTGGGATTCCTCAGGGTAAGATGCATTTAGGGTGATATGAAAAAGTGATGCAAGCATGGAAGCACACGTAAGAATAGAGATTATACCTGCAATTATATCAGATAGGAGAAAAAAGCAAGGCAAAGAGCCAAGATCCAGAAAAAAAGTATACCTCCCTGTGGTATATTTTTGCACAATTAGGTATGTGTGATAGGTAGCGGGTGGGAATCTATCTTGCTATGAAACGCTGTAGCAAAGAAACCTTTTAAGCCCAGTAAACTGTTCCCATATGACAGTCCCTAAATTCCAAGACATGACCCATGTTCTGTCTTCAAAGATACATCTGCAGAGTGCACAAGTATTTTCCGCTGTCACCATGCTTGAAAAATTCCCGCTCATGCTGCTGTATGAAGCCAGCCACGATGCATTCATCAGGAATATGTTGGCGTGCTGTCTTCTTACATGGGAGAAAAACATTTTTGGGAGGCCAGAGGCACAGCCTAGGAATGGACACAGGATGAGAGCAGTCCAATAACAGAAGGCACAAACCCGCATTGCTACACCACCAAGTAATCTCCTGTACCACTGGGGGTTCGTTTTTCTGCTAACCATCTCCTAATTAATGCAGTTAGGCACTAATTCCATGCCAGCATCACAGTCTGAGCCTAAGCCTACTCCCACAGACATCAGTGGCAAACCTGCCATTTATTTCACTAACAGCGGGACTGGACCACAAATATCCACCTTCACCTGACTTCAAGGTGCAAGGGAGTTAAAGCTTCTCTGACTCTGGTTTTGCTCTTCTCCTTCCCCTGCCAGAAGCAGTAGGAGGTCAAAAATGTTGCACCTGAAATGCCACCAAGAGCTGCTGCGTGTGCCATGCCTAGCCCTCAGCATGAAAAATGCATGGAGGGCATTTTAAGAGAGGTATCATTTAATGAAAGTATAATAAGGGGTTTCCAAAATTAATAACATGGGAAAGGTTTTGCATGGACCCAGAAGCATGCCGCGTTTTCCAGCGATGCGCCTCCCGTACTCTGCAGAAAACCAGCCCGAGCCCAGACTTTGCCGCCTTTGCCTTGATGTGGGTGAGCCGTGTGCCCACAATTTCTCCCTCCTGCCCCAGTGCTGCTGCACATTTACCGCAGCAATCCAGCAGTACTGAGCAGTAGCAGTCACCCATCTCCCCTTTACTTCTCCCAATAACGTGTTTTGAGGGATCTCGGTGGCTTCAGGTGGCAGCAAGTATGCTTGGGGCAGCAAGGGAAGACGGTCAGAAAGCCCTGACCGTGGTCTTCAGGCATCCACATCTCAGTCCCAAATCCAAACCACTCTGCTGTGACCTTATGCCCTGGTGTATCAGCTTACAGTCTTCTCTTAGGTGTTTTTTTTCAAACTTATAAATATTTGTAGGATTGAGTTTAATGAGCAGAAGCGTTCATTTTCGTAACTCTAGTCTTCCACTGGAGGCAGCGGAGGGGTCTGCACAGCTGCAGCGAGACCCAAATTGTTCTTTTGCTTGAAACACCATCATGAAATAATAAAATGGGTTTGTTGAAAGAATAGAGCCCAACAACCTCCACGACAGATCATTAGGGCCGACTTGTCTTTCTAGTGGCATTGACGCAGAGGAACTTGAGCAAAGTCAGACTGTGGTGAACTGGAGTGAATTCTGTGCCACTGTCAAATAAATAGACTTGAAATGGGTAGGTTTCTTCTTCCTGCAAATGCCATTTTTCCTTCTTTAAAATCACTTTCATTAAAACCTCCCACTGAAACGTGCTTGGTGTTTAATAACTGATGTATTGCATGTTTAAAAGCAGCTGGTTTAGTTAGATTACTTCTACAGAGATTTAGCACATTTATAACAAATATCCCAGTACTTTCTTGTTGAGTGTTGAAGAGGCCAAGAGTATCTGACTCTGTGCCCTATCGTGGTGGCAGAAAAAAAAAAAAAAAAAGGAATTAACACAGTCAGAATCAGGCCCAAAGGTTTTCGGTACATTTAAGACGATTTATGGATAGATTTTCCTCTCCATTCGTCTGGTTTTTGCACCCCAGAAGCCAGGAAAGAAACATCTTTATAAGAAAGAAGAGATCAAGCCTGGGTTAAAGAACCAGATGCCATTTATTCCCAGTCTGGCAAGTGACCCTAGAGTATATGGTACAAAGTGTGAATAAAACGACACAGACCTCCTCACCAGAGACTAGTGAGCCTGTTTATTTACTCAGCTTATACAGTCCTTGTTTTATACTTGGATGCATATGAATAACAACAAAATTTTAAGCCTGTGCCAGCTGGTTTGTTTAAGACTTTTAACTACTTTTACACCCAGGGCATGCTGAAAGGAGTCGAAACGCCTTCCCACAATGAAACCAACACACCCACCAGTCCCCTTTGGAAAGCATCGGCCCCTTACCCTAACCTTCTTTTGTAATGAACTCTATTCCCTTTTTTAAGCACTCTACAGATGATACTAAGGTACTGAAAAGGCTTTACACAAATGACCAGCTACATTTTCATAATTCCCTTGTGTTTTTTAAATGGTAATTCCAATAGATATACCATGATACAAACAGAACTGGGTTTTTTCCCAGGGTTTTTCTCCACTGCACCAAGCATTCAGCTGGACCCATCTCTTCCTCCTGTGCTCTGCACCTCTCCCAGTACAGCACCATCCAATTTTCTTTTCCAATGCCAAGCCCTGGATGCTAGCAACCATGCTATGCTGGAAAGATAATGGCTTAATGGCTTTTAATATTGGCCTTTAAGAAGTCTTTTACAGGTTTTACATGAAGTTTACAGGTTTTAAGCGAGGAAGGGAAAGTTGCAATTATCAACCGCTATTACTTTTGTCAGCCCCTTTATACATCTACACTTCATTGCTTTGAATTCTTTCTACCTGTGGGAGGACACATCTTTTTTTCTTCTCAGTCTTTCGTGCCTCTAAAGAAGCAAAGAGTCTTGATGCCACACTCCTTTTTTTTTTATCTGCTGTATAGACTACTTTGCTGTTACAGCTTACAGCAGCTGTGAGGTCTGGGGATCTGACCTGGACCAGCTATTTCACTGCACAGTATGTGTTTTTCTAACAATTTTTTTCTGGCAACCTCAGAAGCAGCCCGAAGCCCCACACCTGCCTGTGGACACTCCCTGCCTGCTTGGTCCTCAGCATGACAGGCATCATCTGCCCTCGCAACACATCCCATTGTGGTCTTTCTGCATCATGCAATAGGACCAATGGGACAAGGGGAGCAGATGAAAGCAGGTGGGCATGACCTGCCTTGTGTCTCCCATCCACACCATGGGGAATGTCCCTGGCAAACTCATTTTGCTGAACTTGCAAGTGAAATAATTTGATTGTTCAGTGGAGTAATGTAGAGGAATTCTAGAGGAATGAAGGCAGGTTAATTAACATTGATAATATACAGCTGTGGGCTTGCTTCAGGGGCGGTTGGCTGACATGGATAATGTGCAGCTGTGGTTGGTTCCTGCTAAGTAGTTAAGTAGCTCTGAGGGGTATGAAGAGGAGCTCTGGATGAAGAGAGACCTGGAAGAAGCAGAGAGACTGCCCCTGATGTAGGAGGCTTGGAGAAAGAAGACTCTGGATGCAGCAGAGGCAAGAAGCAAGGTGGACTGGCCTGAAGAGGATGAAGAAACAGCACAGAGGGTAGGTAAACCTTTGAAACCTTGTGGGGTGGGGTTGGTGGCTGTGCCAGGGCAAGGTGGGGGAGCTACTTACTGAAGTTAACCTGGTATGGGATGGTAAAGGCCTTGTTGCAGCTGGCTGGTTTGGATAGTGCTGTGACAGAGTATTGTGAAGAAAAACAGGGTCAGGGTGAAGCTGGGAAAAATACCTTGGTGAAGCATTAGAGGAATTTGTATTCACCATCCTTCATTGCTAGAAAAGAGACTGGATCCAAACTACTTTGTTTCTGCTTATCTCTTGCTTCCTAATCCAGAGTTTCTAACACTTGTAATATTCTCCTTTATTATTATGCATTAGCCTAAGCTTATAATGAGTGTGGTATGAGATATATGTGGTGCAGCATATTGTGCATGGCCTGATTGACGGTGCCGTGCAGTGATGACAGCACTGTGTTTTGCTTTCATTTTTGGAGACTAAGTGGCTTACACGTGGTCCCATTTAAAGGATATCTGGGTGGCAGCTGCCTTCTCCTATGTGCTTATGAGAGGGAAATGAACTTTTCAGTCCTGAAATACTGTAAAAAGGGGTTGTGTAAAGAGGGTGCATGCAGCTAGTGAGGGGGGAAAAGATCCTCTCCAGGCAATGTGACTTCCTGTTTACAAAATACAAATGTGTTTGGTATTGCCCTGAGATGTCATGCAAGATTTTATTATGCTTTCCAGAGCAATGTCCAGCTTGGGATCAGAATGATTATTTTTTTTCTTTGAGAACACTATCCTTTGAGAATGAGACTTCCTTGAAACTGTATATCTGAAATCACCAGGCTGTTTCCCAGATTTCAACCTCCCACTTTAAATGCGAAGACCTTGCGTTCAGGGATGTCGAGCCTGTGCCCACAGCAGCACCCTTCCAGTGATGGGAAGCCTGTTGCCCTTGTCCGGGAGGCAGCCATATACCCGTGACTTCTTTCTTTTCCATTTGAAGACACTTTGCACTTTAAAAACAATGCAATGCTGGAAAAGATCAAACACATATACCTAATGTAGGGTTACGATGGGGAAAAAGCAATTCTGCTTCTGAATGCAGGAGAAGGGATCAGCCAGTTCACTTTCTGGACACAAAAAGAGCCTGGGAAGTGTTGTGAGCAGCCACGGCTGTTCCATGAAATGCCTCTCCTCATCAGGGCCAGCACGTATTTAACTCTATTACTGTGTAAGGGCACCTTAAAGCCCATGTGGGAGCCATAAGCACCCCCTGCAGTTCTTCCTGCAGGCCATAGGTGAACAGGACCTGACCATGTACACCTCCTCTCTTTTCTTGGGGTCTGGCAAGCAGTAATTTTTTCCCCTTTTTCCTTTCTATGGTATGGACTGTCCCCACAGCTCAGTACTGCTTTCCAGAGAGGAAACCAAGGGCAATTGAGGAGCTTGTGCTGTACTTTGGCACCAGGGCAGAGCTGAAGGAGCGAGTGAATAAGCAAACCAGTCCTGCCAAGACAAAATGGTCACTTTAATCAGAGTTGTGGCCTCCAGTGACAAAGTACAAGGAGGTTGCCAACAGAGGGCTGACCCAGCAAAATGTTGGTTTATTTATACATTTCAGCGTATGCTGAATCTGTGCAGTGTACTATATTCCCTGAGGAGAGAGAGGCGTGGAAGGAGTAAGGGGAAACTGAGTGATGAAAAATATACTCTGTAAAACATGCGTTGGGGTTGTGCATCCAAGGAGAAAGTATCCCAAGGGACACCAGACGTCCCTACTTTCTGCTTAGGATTCAGAGGCTGGCAGTACTGAGGGCTGGTACATGTAGTATTTTTAACATCTGGTACCCGGGGGGAATGGTCTGTAGGCACTCCTTACATGGTCTTCTCATCCCTGGTGCTGGATATGGATGTGAACCACCAAGGTTCCTCCTGCACCCGCCATCACCCGGGGCACCCATGGATGAACTGCACAAGGCTCTTCCCTGTGACCCCAAAGCTGAGTGTCTCTGCTGAGTCCCCACCATCAAAGGCCCCTCATCTTTAGGGTAAATTTCATCTTCTTTCAGCCACCTCTGTTGTACAAAGGGGATGAGACGGGGAAGAAGATTTGGTGTCTGTGGTGTAAAACCTGCATTGGTTTGGAGCCTGCTTATCACAAATTATACAGATAAATGAGAGAGTTCATTTTTGTTGGTTTCTTTGGGATTTTTGTTTGCATTGTTGTTTTGCTGGTTGTTGGTCTGCTTACTGTGATAAGTTGTCTGTGAAGCAGTTAAACATGATGCACAAGTCCCTGTTTGGGTCGTTCCCAGGGTGCACACGATGTACCTCAAATGCTCCTTAGATAGTCAGAAAACACAGTGTCCACAAGAGCTACATTTGCCTTGTTTGTTTGTTTTCATTAGAAGGCAGACATGGAGGAGACCTCTCTCAGGCTCTCTGCTTCTGTCTGATCCCTAAATAACATATTTATCACCCAGACAATGTAACTGAACTCCAGGCTGCTACTTTCTGCCTTGAAAAATGCACTATCATTTCTTAAATATTAGTATCTGGGAAGCAAGGTTGTTGTGTTTTTCTGAAATCTGACATAGTCTGGAGAGTCTCTCCTCTTAGGAGTGCTGACTGGGTCCAAGGGCTTGTCTGAGGAATGCATAACATCTTCCCTGCTGATAAGCTGAGCAAGAAGTGCAGTGCTCTGTCCTCCACCAACCTAACCTGGATGAACTTTGTGTTATGGTATAGACAAGCTAGTTTGGGTCAAAGCAGCTGTTTTTATTGTTTAAATTTACTTTTGACGTTTTTCACCCTGACCCCGTTGCATTTCTGCCCATGTCACCATTAAAGGGCTATCTAATTCCACTCAAGGCCATGTGGGTTTCTCATAATGTCAGGCTGAGATGAGCCATGAATGGTCCGAGCAGAGTATTAAGCTCTGCTTGTAGTAAGTATTAAGAAGAAAACATCCTTCTTCTGACAAATCCCAGAACCAGCCTGGTGAGGTTATTGACAGAAAAATCAAGCCAAAGCATGGACAGTGTTGCATGGGGGGGGGGGGGGGGTGGGTGGTGGTGACACATACCATGGGGTTCAGTGAGAGGAGGAGAGGCATGGCCTTGGGGTGTCCCGAAGGACCTTGGCAGCCATGGGCTAGCTGCAAACTGGCCCAGTGAAAGATGATCAGGGAACCTGTCCTCCTCACAGAAGGAACAAGAGCAAAACTGAAAATTAATTTAAAAAATTGAGTTTTCATCCAGATTTCGGAAACAATGAATGGTGGGAAATAACCACCCGCAAATGCATTGCCTTGCTAAAGGTCTGCTGGGGTCAAGGAAAGCACATGTCCGTGTGGCCTTAGGGTGTAGTATCTGATGAGAAAGGGAGATAAGGGTGAAAAGAGAGAAGGAGGAGGCATAGGGGAAACCTGGAGGCATCAGCCTCTTGGATGTCCTGTTTGTTGCCCTGGGCTCTGTGCTCCAGGTGATGGAGAAAGCCACACAGCTCTCACCTTCCATCTAATGGGGCTGCAAGTCTTGGTTTAAGGTGGCAGCTAAAACCACTTCCTCCAGTCTGTGGCAAGCCCGCTCAGCTCCAAGGTGGGATGCTGAGACATTCTGCAGTGAGTGTCACTTACTTTGACTGGAAGGCTGTTGGAGAAATAGACAGCTGATTTAGCCCAGCACCCTTTTGCAGAAGCAAAAAGGTAGCTAAGAAAAAAGAAAATTAATAGCAACATGGTATCTGTAATAGAGGCAAATGGAAATCTTCAGTAGAAGCTCCTGAGCAGGCTTTGCGGTCTTTGGCGTATTGCTTCCCCCACAGATGCTGATGTGGCAAGGCATCTTGCCATGGTGCTGGGCTAGACGTGGGTGAGCTGAGTCCTTGTGTCCTTTAGAAGTGGCACAGGCTGCAGCACAGGGTCCTGCGGTACATCACTCCCTGAGTGACACTAACACCTTCCTGGGGGTAATGGGGAGACGGCAAGGCAGCGCGCAAAGGGGAGTGTATTGTTCAGATCCACAAACATGCGCTCATCTGTCGTGACAAGTCTACTTCATGACCCCTACTTCATGATCACATCTGTCTCCATCAGTCTTCATTTGGCTTTGACCATCGATAGATGGCTCAGCAGGTTTTGATTACGGCAATGCAATCAGCGCTAGGGATGAGCTGTGGAAAATTCCCCTTCCACCTTTTCCTCTTTATACGTGAATGGCTGGCTGGGCATTGCTGATTTTCACGGTGCCAATGGGAGGATCAGACTGGGAAGGCTGACCAGAGACTGGCATGCTTCGAGGGAGAGGGGAACAGATTTTCCCTGCCATTTCTTGCATTTGACGCTAACAACCGGGTAATGCCTCCCAGCTCGCTGCTGCCTGCAGCCAGGCCTGTGCTTGTGGTTAGTGCTGAAGTTCGTCCTGCTGGGCAATTCCATTTCGTTATTTTAAAACTATAATACAACAAAAAGCATTGGGTGCAATTTTTTAGAGCAGGGAAGAAGCCAGTTTTTTCCATGTTTGATGAAAATGAGATGCTTGCTCTACCAGCAGTTAGGGGCATGATGCCGATGCTGCTGAGTGAAGCTGGATGCTCTGTGTAAGGCAGGTGGCTGCACTGGAGGGTCCTTCTGGCCCTAAAATGGTTTAATAACCCTTTTTAAAAAATAATTTTTTCCCCTGCATATTAAAGAAAGCTGCAATGAGCTGAAATGAGCCTGGGGAGTACCCAGGAAGTATTCGCATCCCTATGGTTTTGTGCAGCCAGTTCATCTCACTGCCAGTATTAAACTGGCAGCATTTATTGCTTTACAGTGATGTCTGTAGATCTCCTGGTGCTGACGTGCTATAGACCACTTGCAGCCTTGCTGGCCAGTGCTTCCCTGCTGTTTTCCCATCTGGTGCACATGGCTCTCAGACAAACAGAAATTGCTCACTCTCAGCTTACTTCCCAGCAAGGACCAAAGGCTGTATGCTCTTCCCGTGGTACAGAGGGGCTGTGGAGCCACTCAACTACCTCTGCTGTATTTTAGCAAGGCGACCTGTCCATTTGTGCAGCACCAGCAGTGCAGGAAGGGCCTGAGTGCTTCCCTGGCAGAGGAACTCTTGCTTTATGGTCAGGCTGTCAAAAAAAAAAAACAAAACAAAAAAAACAAACCCTGCTAAAATGCTGTGTCACCTAACATCAGGCTGTGATGTATTCACTCAGAGCAGTGTTGGTAAGAGATTGCTCCAGCTTCTAGGGAAGTGCAGTGCCAGCATATTGGCTCAGCAGTGCTGCTGCGTGGCGGCATGTGTTCAGAAGAAGGGAAGGATGGCATTTGCTGCTGCTCACAAGCACTAGCACTGCTTCATCGGCTTGTGTGCAGCATCTGTTGGTCCTTGGTCCAAGTTTCAGCAAAGAGAAATACCTCACATACTGGTTATTATGGTGATTATCATTTTCTTTTACAGAATAAAAAGAAACACCAAAGCTTCCCTCAAATGAGTCACAGGATGCTGGAAATGCAGCTTTTTTAAATAGAGAAATATGCAAAAATTGGCAGTCTTATCTTTTCTTGGATAGTCTAGTTTTTTCACAAGACTGGTGTGGCTCAAGTCAAACTTGCTGGGGGAAAAAATGTACAGCTCCCCCAGGCTGGAATGGCAGTGTGTTCCTGAGCTCTGAGTCAGAGCCCTTGATAACAGGGAACCGATGACACGTTTGGAGCTGCGCAATCCAGAGGCTAAAGAGCAGCTGCAGACCAAAGGCCACTTCAGTGCTTCTAGGCAGACCACAGGCTTGTCGCTGAGCAAGTCTCATTGTTGTTCAGGGGCCAACTCAAAAAGCTTCCAGGGAGCTGCTCTAAAGATGATGGAGGGATGCTCAGATGCCTTCTCCATGGCTTCAGTATCTCCAGGACATCTCAGTGACATCCGTGCTAATAAATAGAACAGGACCAGAGCCAAGCATCCCACAGATGCCCATGTTAGTCTGTACTTTTCAGTTGCTCACATGCTGCAGTTCTACCTTCACATGGGCTGCCCAGTGCTCCTCCAGGGGGTTCAGCACAAGAAAACACAAATCATGGAGGCTGTGGATGTTGTCCCCCTAGACTTTAGTAAAGCCTTTGACAGTTGGATCTGCAACTTCTGCCTGCTCTGGAGTGAATGTAATGCTTCCCTCAAACACACGCAGCCTAGATCAGGCAGAGAAGAGACAAGCTCATTCCTTTGAGGCCACTTGGCTGGGGACTCTGACAAATGCCTGTGATGGTGAGGAAACATGGAACAGTCCCAGGTTTCTACGGGGACTGCTGAGCCTGCCCTGCTCCCTTCAGTGAGCCTTGCTACTTGGGTGCTTAGAGCTGGCTGGGGGCTGATCCGAGGGGCACCCTGGTGGGCTGGCTGCTGGCTGGCATCGTGCCGCAGATGGCAGGGGTGTGACAGGCTTTGCCTAGCCTTCTTTTATTTCCCTTTTTCTTCTCATTCAGTGTGGATGACAAATAATGGCCTAAGCTCATCGAGGAAATGACCTCAGATTTTAAGTTCTTTCCTGGGGCAGCTTTGAATATTGAAATATATGAGCATGCTTTTCTGTTTCTTCTCTCCTACACATCCGATACACAGCTTCCCCTCTAGAAAGGAATAGAGGATGATATCATAGCTCAGTGAAATGCACTTGTTGCTTTAGCCCTCCTTGTGTTTCTAAGGGCTCACTCACATTTCACTGAAGTTGGCTTTATTTCAAAGCCTTGGATGATGGATCACTGGGCCAGATTTCTCCTCTTTTACCATTCCAGAAGTATATAAGGCAACGAAATTAATAATGTTGTGATTTTACTAGGGAATGTTATACATTACCAACCATGCGCTCTTGAATGTAGGTATTTACCATGACCGCCTTGCTGGTTCATTTAAGCACTTCCTTCTCTGTAGGGTCTGGGTCCTTACAGCAGCTCTGTCAGGTGGAGATAGATTCCTTCCTACTTCATGGAAGGCAGGCAGGAAGGAAAAAAGCAGAATTTGTCATAGTCACCTCCCCTACCCATAGCTACCCATACCAGCCAGCTCCCATTCTGGTCAATGAAGAGACAGTGGCACCTCCATGGTGCAGACTGTAGGTGCCCACAACGCGCTCTGGAAAATTCTTCCTCTCTTCACAGAGTACAGGTGTAGCTGGGGTGTAGTGAGATGAAATCTGCCATAGCTGCCCTTGCTGGGGGTCCACATCAAAAGCTTATGGGATAAAAAGGAATTAAATCTTCCTCTCCCACACCTCTGAGCTTCACGGTCGCTTCTTCAGAGTTCCAGCACTTGCCTGTGAGATCAGCCTTACCTACAACTCAGTAAAGAGCAGATCTCTGGGCCATCTACAGAGAAGCGTTTTCAGAACAGAGACTGAGGTGTTACATATTGTAGGAATAATGGTGCTCAGGATTTCACTGGAGAAAAAAAAAACAGCTATCCAAACCCAGATAATTTCAAGCTGAATATATTTTTGGAATAATTAATGTTATTAGGGCTACTGCGATATTGAGTCTCTTCTGTTGCATAAAGCAGGGGATATTAGGCAGCTTTGCCGTCTCACAGGCCAGCAAGCCAGTGTTTCATGAAAAGACATGTGATACTTTTTAAACACTGGTCATCACAAACCACTTGATTCCTTCTGATCCTATCCAAAGGATCTTTGGATCCTTCTATAAAAATTGTTCTTCTATAAAATTGAAGATTTAAAAACCTCATTTGAGAAAGCTTGACACTTAACAGTTTTTCTTTTAGGGGGGGAAAGAGATTTACTGTCCATTATAGCTTCCCTAATGTGATCTGCAAATCCATCCTGCAATCACCAAAGCAAAAAGAGGGACACCCATGGTGCTTGGTGTACTTTGTCTCAGGGATGTTGATTTAATCTGTGTCTTGGTAAATGAACTTCATTTCTGTAAAGGCTCGGAGTACCTCACACGCAAAAAGTCAGAATAAGCCTGTTTAAGAGTGATTCTGAAGAAGATGGATCTGCAGGAGCACTAAGGAGGGCTAGATATCAGGTTTGCATCCAAACCTCGGTCAGTGGAAAAAGGATGACATCTCCATGATTACACTTCTCCAGCCGTTTTAGTAATCCCTTTGCCACATGGATGTGAAGTGCTACTTCCTCCTTCCTCCGGACAATTCAATCATCTGGTTTTGCACCAACAGCCATAATAAATGCACCGTTCAAGTCAGGCTCAGGCTGAAGATATTTAAAGACAGGCAGACAAGCTGAGGCAAAGGTGGTTAGTTATGGGAGACTGCTAAAGGCCCACAGATGAGACAGGCTTATTGCTTTGAGACGTGGTGTGAATAATGTTTCAGGGTTTGTTTGTTGGAGATGATTTTTTTGAATGACTCGAATGCATTTTTTTATATGTACAGGCACCATTGTGCTCCATCCCACTGGTCCACACACTGCACCCGCGAGACAGCATATTGAGGCTACTGGGACCTAGGACCTCATTCATTATCCAAACCATAACTGAAGAAACCTCACTGCCAAATCTGTGCAGCTGACTCAATTTGACAGTTTAGACCAGGATTAATATCAGTCCAGGGTGGTGGGAATGGAAAATGGGGAGACTGATAAAGTAAGAGTTATGCTTGAAATGACACCGTGCTATGCCAAGTCTCACGGAGCACAAATATTTATGAATAGAGGAAAGGAAATAATACACCTGAAAACTCAATGTGAAGAGTTTCCAGCCTGCAGCTGGAAATGCTGGTTATTTCTGCACTATTTAGGCATGTTGAGCACAGGACAGGTCCTAAATCTGAAGGCACACACCTGAGAATTTATTTTAGCATAATTTTAACAAACTGATCATATCATCAAGGAAGAAACAAACCAAGCCAAAAGGCTGGCAAGCGAACCCTTGTCCTGGGACAAAGCAATTAAATCATAACTGGAAGGAAAAAAAAGAGCAGTAGATGTCAAAGTAAGGATGATATGATTTTTGACACACCTGGATGTCACATCACCCCCTTACTCACCATCAATGTTCCATGTCAGCAGAAACACATTGGACCCCTCCAGAGCAATAGCAAAGACTTGGGAACAGATCCAGTGTGCAGTGAGAGCTTTCAATAACCGCGGTGATCATGAGCTCAGGCTCGGTGTGATAAAGTATTGGTTTGCTCATTTGGGTTTTGTTTCTCAGGTAAAACTTTTCACCTCCTCGTTCGGTGAGAACAAGTCATTAGACTTTTTTAGGATCTTGACTTGCTTGCAAGAGTTGACAGCCCAAGAGTATTTGCCAAAAGTTGGGAAAATGCCAAGTTTTCATTAAACCTCTTGTAAACCCCAAACTGCCGTCCTGCGAGGCTACATCTGGCAAGGAAGCCATCTGCGATTCGTATAGTCTTGCTCCAACAAAACGACAACAGTGTGAAAAACTCTTTTCTCTGGTCGGCAGTGAACTGTAAAAGTAACATTAGTAATAGCTTCTGCAGGCTCAGTAATGACATAATTGACATTGGCTGAAAGCACAAGCCCCAGCCGCGAGGTCTTGCCAAGGCTCTGGATTGATTCATATCATCCTTCAAAAATACAGGTCATAGTCAATAGCCCTCTTGGACGCCGCTTCTCACGTCGGTGTTGAGACTGCTCTCCTCCTGAGCAGCGTCGGCAGTGAACTCTTACAGAGCGTGAGCCTCCTGACCCCGGCCCTAACACACACACATACCACCCCCCACACACCCCCCCCCCAAAAAAAAGGGCTGTTCTGCTTGACTGAAGCCATTTGCTTGATCCATAAACAAGGTCTGTATTTCCAATTGTTTAAAAACCTGCAGTTTCAGAGAAGTGCACATTGCACCTAGTAATCTCTTATATCTATAGCAACATGACCCGGTGCATTTTATTTAATGCAGAGCCCTAGTAAGGAGACTGGGCTTTAAGCCATCTGCACATATGTTTCTTGGATGCCTGATATTTTCATTTTGCTTCAGATGAGCTGCACTGTTAGGGGGCTCCCATTTATAGCATCCGGGATTTTTTCCAGTATATGTTGTGCTCACCCCGTCTGCAAACCTCTCTTTCCCCCTCAACCCCCTTCACCCCCATGACTCAAAAAATACAAACCCCAGCAGATGTCCATTTAAAAAAAAAAAAAGTGAGACAAAAAGCACTGATTTGCTCAAATCTCTTGTTATAGAAACCATTCCCCAGCTCCCTTTGTGTTTAAAAGCTTGAGGCCCCTGTTTTAGAGAAATCCTAGAAATACGATTTAAAGACCTCCGTGGGACTGTGCAGCACTGAGAGGCTGCGTGCTTACTGATGGGGAATGTTTAGAAAAACAACACCTAATGCCACCAAGGTTTCCATTCGCACCTCTCCTGTTCTACACGTTTCATGGAGAGCCTGGCTTGCAACGCAGGAGCTTTGCCTGCATTATTTAGAAAAGTGACAGAACCCCCCTGGCCTGTAGCCTGAACTCTTTGCTAAATCTTTAGACCTTCCTGAGGCAGCAAGCAAGTGGGGGGGTTAACTGGCTGAGGGAAGACCAAAAGAAGATGAAAAAGAAAAAGATAGCAAAGGACTATCAGATAGCACAAACCCCAGTGCCTGATTCTGACCCTCCCCTGCGGTGCAAGTGAATCCACATTTGTGAAGATCAGGGGTGGCTCTTTGCTGAGTGATGGGCTCCAGGGTGCAGAGGGAGGCCAAAAGACCATTGATAACATGATTTTTCTTTTAAAGCATGTCAGGGCCAAGCAGCCAAATCCAGCGCTGGTGTCAAGGGGTTTACCTGTCTCAAATTCCCTCCTGCTTAGAGTGCCTGGGAGTTTGATGGGGGATAAGGTGAAAAAAATCAAAGCCCGCAGCTAGGCTGAGATGTGAGGAGCCAGCTGTTGTTCTTAGTGATATTAATGAGGGTTGGGCTGGCTGGTGAGACATGTCACTGTGCTGCTTAACATCCTCATGAGGTCACCTCTGCTCGCCCTCTGCAGCCACCTCATTGCAGCCCAGGTCTCCGTCCCTGTGCTTGCAGGACTCCCAGGGCCAGAGTAGCAAAGGAATTTCTCCGAGCTCCATTTCTCCTGCAGTTGCGTCCTCCTGCCAGCCCTGATGCCAGCAGCAGAGCCCACACAGACTGCCAGACTGACTGCGTTTCCAAAGTCAGCCCTTGAAACCAAGGTCGGGATGCTGGGAACTGACTCTGAGTATGCCCTTCTATGGCTATAGTGTCCACTGGCTCTTGCCTTTGGCGTGGTTTGAAGCTCCCACGGGCCACAATCTGTGGTCTCTTTTTTGTTTCACACTGACGCTTCAACATGAGCCTTTGGGGTATGTTCATGGCCAGCTTGTTGGGTGGGAGACGGGGAGTTCATAAGCTGGCTGGGGCTTGTCTGCCAGAGCTCCCGGCTGGCAACGCAGCGCTGCTCCACAAAGGGAAGGTCATGGTCCCTTTTCAACACCAGTGCTGCTGGAGAGTTACACAAGCCTGTCATGAGGCAGGGATGGGTTCCCAACATAGTTTTGTAACATGGATAGGCTGGGACAATAGAGCTCATCTGATGCTTTCCAAAAATAAAGCCATCCTCTCCCCAGCATGGCCTGAAGGATGCAAGACTTGAAAGGCTCCAGTGCCTCCTGTGCAGCTGCTGGCTCTGTTGAACAACATGTCTCTGCTGCTGCAGAGGGACCAAAGGCACCGGGAAGGCCAGACACTCTCCGTGTCACAGGGACAGCCCAAAGACAGCATTTCTTGGTGTGCTCTGGGGCACCACGGGCCAGATTTCCTCAGGCAACTGGTACCTGGGACTGGCCACCCAGAGCTGCCTTCCTGGTACCTCGGCAACTTTTCTGCACGGGGGATTTCAGCCCGATGGCAGCCTGCAGCCCACTGCCCGGGGAGCCCCTCGGCCCCTCCAGGCCACTGTTCTCACAGGCTGGCTGAGTGTTAATCCATTAGGCGTGCTGAAGCGGTGTCGGAGCTGCCTGCAAACAAGAAAAATGCGTAATGCAGGCAGGGAAACAGGCAACACGAGCAGAAATCTGGTCAAGGGTGGTCACTTCCTCCGTTTGTATGAGGATTCAGGAAGTCCATTACAAAGTACTCCATCACTGTCACTTAATTCCAGCTAGATTACAAAAGATTAATAGCTGGGCTCCTTCTACCCCCTGCCAGCATGTTGCAGAGGGTGCTGTTATCAGCCCCTCGGTGTGTGCCAGGTGGAGTTTTCCCAGGACTTTGAGGAGTTTTCTTTTACTCTTTAATACCTTAATATTCTGAGCCAAATCACCATGGGAGCCATTAATGTCCTTCTAGGTATGTTGATGGAGGAAACATACGGTGGAAACAGCAGACGACCAGCATCATGTCTTTGGGAGACAGGAATGAGGTTGCGATGCCTACAAGGGACGTGGCTGTAGTACCTGGAGCAGGGAGCATCTTTTTGTTAGGTTGTTCCTCAAGCTGTTGTCACTGTCACTGCACACCAGACGCCATTAATAACTCTGGCATACATCACCAGGGTGATAAACAAGGCCATTACACGCTGCATTCCTGTCTTTGGCCCTAGCCTGCAGTCCGGAGTTCAACCTGATCTCCAGATGATTTACAGCCTCTTCTTTTGCTTTGTTTACTCTTTTCCCAGGTAACCTGACTTTGATGTGAATTAACTTTGAGTAGGGAAGCCATGTGAGCAACCACAAGCAAAAGCAAAAGTGGTTATTTGCCAGAGCCTTCACCCTTCCACTATCTATTTACACACCTTGGACCCAAGCATCAGGTAGCCTGGTGTCATTAGCTGGGCATCTTGTCATTTTTCATGTGGCCTCTGTAATTTCAGCAGCTCCTCCTCTTTCCCTCAGGACTGTGATGTTACCCACCATGTGTAGTACATCGGGGGTTCACGGTGGGGTGTTGGGTCACGGAAGGGAAGGGGAAGTAGGGCAGATCCAAGGGCTGATGCTCCCTGTCTGGGGCAGTTATAACTATAGAGGTTGGCAGGGAGAGTTTCTACCAGAAGTTCATCCCTCAAAATGGGGCTTTGGGAAGAGAAAGACTGTGAATGAATTCAGATCTGGTGAATACTTTCCGTGAGAAGAGGGAATGCTGCTCCTGGAAAACATCCCTATTTTCTATCAGTGTTTCTTAAATGCAAAGATTGGCCATGGAAATGCTGCAGTGTTTCATTTTGTGGTTTTCTGAACATTCACGTTTCAGATCTGCTTTTCATAGTGCTTCGGTTTCAGAAATTAACTTGAACCAAAGGAAAAGGTTATCCAAAAAGATTATATAGCCCCCAAATGAAGTAAAACATTTTATCTCGCGTTTAGCCAAAAGTTTCAGATCAATCCATTAATGAAAGTCTCTAGTGTTGTTTCTTCCATTTCAGTGCTAAAACAAGTAAGATACGATCACTGGGCGAGACTCGAACTAGTATTTCCTCCCGGACAATCAGTGGGCTGTAAGAACTAACGGAGAAGAAATAAGCTGAGAAGATGTGTTATTAGTATAATTATGAATGCTGCTGCCATAGTGACTACTTGTCCTTGAGTATATGGGCAAATCTTGGTGGTAAAGGTGGTGGGGCCTCCCTGGCCTGGGCTCCAGTGGCATGGACTGATTTCTGTCTTTTTACTTCAGAGCTGGTCTGATGGGGATGCCAAAATACCGAGTGGCCCCTTCTGGGGCTCCCGCACAAGGTGGCGAGCAGACAGATAATGAAAAAAAGGGTAAGAGAGCTGAGAGAGCAACGTGTCAGACCAGACATCTTGGACAGAAATGTGCAGGTAGTTCTGATCAACCCCTCTGAGAAACTGTCTGCTGAAAGACTTGGGAGCTTCTGTACCTTATAGCTCACACGTAATGCTTTATGTACGTTGTCCAGCATTTTTCACTGTCATAATCGTATAAAGGGTCTTAGTTCACCAGTGAATCTGGATTTTGTGGTCATAGCAAATGCAAGGATAAGCCCCACAATTTAGCAGAATAAAAGCATGGTCCTAGAGCCATTTTTCCCATATGCTTCTACAGGGCTGGCCCTTTTTTCACCGCTGGCCAAAAAAACCCCACAAAGACTTTTTTCTTTCTTCTTCCAGAGTTTCTTATTCCACTAAGGATGTATTATTATTTTAAACTTAATGGGAATTTAATCAGAAAGGAGTGACGCAGCGACTAGTCACCAGCTGAGCTCTGCAGAGCTCTGACGGATGGGGGCCAAGCCCCGTCCAGCCTGCCAGAGCTCTTTTTTTGGTTTGGAAATCATTACTGCTGCCTCCCGCGGATGGCTCCGTGGTCGGGGCAGCTGATTACAGTAACCGGGGAATTAAAACCCTTCACCTGCTGTGGCTCTCACTCAGCTTCCCTCCCCGCCAAGTGCTATCTTTGCTGGTAACAGCCTGCAAAAGCCCAAAGCATCTTAAAACCGTGGCAGATGTTTTGCTTTAATAGGGGGAGGAGGAGAGGGGGAAGAAAGGGAATCGGTGACAGGCCCTGAAGAAGAAAGGTGGGAGGAAAAACAGCAAAATGGAACCATCCCATCTGCTTTTATCCTACCATTAGCTGACACAGTAAATAAGGGTGGTGCAGACTAGTTTATCTGGGAGGGATGCAATGCTGCCGAGTGGAGAACAAGCTGAAGGTGTCCACTGAGGAGTTCTAACTAAGTTAGAGCACTTAAAAAAAAATCCAGAAAACTCCCTAGATTTGGCCCTAAACTAAACTCAGACCCATTTAGTGCCTCATTAATATCAACCTAATTTTCTATCCTGTTCTCAGGCCTCTGAGCTCAGCCTGAGGTTTTGTTTTAAATCTCAGAAATCTGTAGTTGTTCAGGTCAAGGGTTTTGCTTTGGCACTCGCTTAACTATTCCTGGCTGTTCACGTGCCATGGGAGGTCCAAGAGTATTTCCAGGTTTATCAGCACCATTTCTCTGAAAGCTGCTCCTCTAACCCTGCATTTTTGTGTGCGTCACTGATAACCCATGTCTGAAATAATGGTGTGACTGTGTGCTTGGCTGCGATCCACCTGGATGTTAAAAAAAAAGTACTTGCCAGAGTGGTCCAGTTTTGCCAGCTACATTCCTACTGAGGCGGCTTCTGAGCTAATGAAGACATTCAGCAGCAACAAAGCAAATCCTTAGTGAAATACCAGGGAGCTTCAGACCCCGAGTCCTGCAGCAGAGACTATTTTGTTGAACATTTCCCCCCTCCTCTTACATTCTATATTTCTCAGGTGTCTTTTAAGCAAACAACAACCTCCTTCTATCCCCATCCCCATCTCTGAAGATGTCCTCTGTTTTCTTCTTCAGCTTTGACGCTCCCAAGGCCAGAGCAACATCAAAGAAATCTCCAGAAATTCCCAAGTCAACAGCAATGGGAAGGAAAGATGGGGTGCTGAGGTCACTGTGGTACGGTTGGAAAGTAGGAAAGTTTTGTCAATCCAGTTAGAAGAAACTATAGACACATACAGCAAAGACAACGCACCAAAGAACACTTCCAACAGATCTCCAGCTCCCAGGACTCTTTTAGGAGACACACTGTTTCTTTGTAAACAGAAAACAGGGATGTAGCCTATTTGTTCTTGTGCAGAAGCAGCAACTTGATGCGGAGAACACCCACCTGCTTTCCATTTTTAGGGCATTTTTCCGTTCTTGGGAAAGACTGTGGACAATTGTGTAACTATATAAAAGCTGTTTTATTTCCCCTCAGTCAGAAAAAAAAAAATGATATGCAGAATTTGCAACTGTTCTGAGGACAAAATGTGTGACAAGAATGAATGACTCTTTTTCATTAATATGTATGTCTTTTAGCTAAGCTTTTAGTGGAAAAACTGCTCTCAAGAAGCCTATATGTGACTTGAAGTCTGATGCTCTGCTAACTTGGCAAATACCTGAGGATGAAGTATGGAGAAGAACTAACCTATAAAGTATCCTGTATTTTAACAGCCTGTTTCTCCATTAAGCATTTTTAGACATCAATAGAACAAATTGTCCTGTATTGTATGTTACATGTCTGTGTGCTGTAAAAACATTAAGGCTTTTGTCAGCTTGCTACTTTAACCCTTAAAGACGTTATGGATGGCTGGTGCTCCAGCAAAGTCATTGTCCTCTGGCTTTTGTTGGAAAGCGGCTGTTGATTTTACGGCTGTGCAGCCACACACACCATCATTTGTTTTCACCCTCAAGAAGATCCAGATGCTGGTGGTGATTCTATTACAGTTGCCATCATTCTTTCCTTGTGAGCTCCTCCAAGGAGCGGGATGCTCTCAGATAAAGGAATATATAAATGCCAAGCAAAAGGTCACCAAAGGTTTTCAACATTTCAGCCTGAGCAGGGCAGGTTCTACAAGGCAGGAAAACTCCTGCAAAATGTTGGCAAAAAAACATCCGTTGACCATTAGTTATATGCTGTCCTTGGGCTCCTTCATATGAAAATGTAATGTTAATTCAAACCTTGGCACCTGAAGGTATGGGAGGGGTGTAGGGGTAGGTGGGGTGAACCGTGTGTGGTGGGAAGAGGAAGCAGTGGGGTTCTAAGCTTCATGCAAGGGCGAGTTCCAGATGGACATTGCTGCAGCCCAGCTCTCCCTCTGCTGACAAGGGTTGGTTGCTCTGGCCAGACTTTGAACCTTCTCGCCAGGATTTTTGGCGCCATCTTCACCTCTTCCTGCTTCGTTCTGGGGCCGGGTGACTCCCTGCGTGTCCTGCCTGACCTGGGAAGCACCGATAGCCCCGCCAGCAGCTCCCACTCACACAATATTCATGTCGTCCCTGTTGCTTCCTGCACGTGTGACCTTAAGATAACCACCGTCCACTCCATGGGTACAGCCTCTCAAGCAGGTTCCCACCAGGCAGGAAGGGCACTAAAATTGTCCATGTTCTCACCTTAATCCACAATAAAAGCAAGTTGACTCGCTCCAGCTTCACCAAGTCATGACGGGCCCCAGGTCCCATACCCATTACCCCAGGACCATCACCAGGGCAGGGCTGCCACACTGGAGACCCCCCCAAGCTCAATCCTGCAACTATGTTAGCCTTACAACATGCCTCTGAAATACTTGGTTTTGAGCATGGTTTCATGGTGGCTCTGCTTGCAAAAAGAAACCAAGAAACTCCCTCCTGCCTTTCCCCAGTGCCTAGGCCTTGCCTGTTCTTCACACCTGCGTGTTGGGCCATGGAGAAATTATCCTCACTGAAATAAATTCTCTCTTTCTCCCCTTAAAAATATTGTTTATAGCCCAGATCATCTCAAAGACCTGGCTCACACCTTGGCTGTATAATTTGGGTGAGGGGGATGGTGGAGGCAACACCATTGTGAAGATGTAGAAGGCGTTTAAGCTGATCTCATATTACAACAAATAATTCACTTTAATGATTCAATCATTCACGACAACCTGCTGGGGTGAGTGCAGAAGGCAAGAGTCCGTGGCTGGTCGCACTAACCACCAACCCAGCGGTCCTCAGGCTTCAGCTGTGGACCACCAGGGCTGTAAGACACAGAGAGGAGAGCTGTGAAATGATTGCCAACTTTCCTTCCCATGCTGGACAACCAAATATAAAATCCTCTCCATGCGTATGTTCTCAAGAGCACAAGCAAAAACAAAAAACAGATAGCCTTTTACAAAAAATGGTGCAACAAATGGATATGTATCTTAGCTGCATTTTTTACCAGTCATAAAAAAAAAGGGAAACATGATGACACATGCATAAGGTAGACTCTGGGTCCTCCTCAGAAAGGCTCTGTGAATCTTTAGTTGAAAAAAATGTTAAGGCAAACTGAATTAGTCCAATATTTATACCAAGCTTTTAATAAGCAAGGTGTAGCAGCTGCAAGACTAACCAGGAAATAACCGAGTAGCCGGTGCTTGACCAGCTTGTGGAAGGTGTTTGTGAGGAGCTGGTGACTGAGCCCCATGACGTAGGTGGTCCCTTCCAGCCCTACGTGCCTGGGAATGGCTGTGGCTCTCTCCCAAGCGCCATCGGCACTAATGTATTTACATTCCTCACCATGGTATGCGAAGCAGCTTCGCTGGAGCCAACAGGTTTTATACCTTGAAGTCCCAGAAGTGACTCCCACACAAGTCTGAAGAATTCACCTAAGCACGGTGATGATGGTAGCCGCAGCAGGGTCTGAAAGCACTGCCACCCTGTTGCTCAGTGGGGAGAAGCCCAGCACCCCAACGGCTTCCATCCCTCTCTCCCCTACGCTTTTTTGTTAGTGTTTTACTCCTGAATGCATGGAAACCTCTCTGTCTGCTGGGGAGCATTTATAGCAGGAGAGTAAACAGGTCCTCCTTTCTCTCTCTTTGTGTTCAGACATGGGAGTTCACATCCTCTGCCTCTTCCTCTCCGCCATGGCCCCCTGGCAGAGCAGAAGCACACCCCCGGGACGGCACAACAAATAGCACCGAGGGGGCGGTGGGGGGAGAACAAAGAGCCCTTCAGCCCTGTGAAAAGCTTCTCCTGGAAAAGGGAGTCAATCCCAAGGCAGTACCGGTACGGGGATTAAAAAAGCACCAGGAAAGCAGAACAAAAGCGAAGATAACGAGGCTTCAGTGGTCTTCTCATGCATGTCTTAGCTTCATGTATACGTGGGTTTCCATATATATATTTCCAGAAGGGAAATATGAGCCTTGTTTATAAAAATTACAGGCTTGCTTCTGAGTTTAACCTCTACCCTATAAACAGCAGCCTAAGCCTAGGAACTGCTTCTTCTGGCCCAATTTGGGTTTGAAAGGAGTAAGCAATTCAAGTTTTTCTCACTTATCTGCTATCTGCTTTTGTCTCCCAGGATCCCGGTGAAAGGCAAGAGCTTTGCAAAGAGCTTCAAGATGTGCTGCGACTGCGTCATTCCCATCCTGGCACCCACACACCCGCTCCTCCTGTGCCCTTCACACTCCCAGTGCCAAGAGTCTTGCACATACCTCTGGTACTTACCCTTGTAGCTACCACCTGTAGTTGTTTTACATAATTACATTTGGTTGCCCTTGTACCTGCAGCTTTTGCCGGCTGTAGACACAGCTCCCAGGCATTATGTGATGCCTGTGATAAATACATATATGTCTAAAAGCCATGCAGTATAAATCAGTGGAAGGGTTAGGTATTTATCTAAGTATTAGATACATATGTGTATGTATATGAATTTTAGTGGTGATGTCTCTACCTAAGCCTGGGATAAGATTTTATATATATATATATATATATATATATATACACACATATATATATTAGATAAACACCTAACCCTTCCACTCATTTACACTACATGGTTTAGGCAAGTAGACACACATGGTGGTGGACAGGAATTCAACCCCAAAAGGACTACCTTTGCAATACTGTTGAATTTCACAGAAAATGCATACATTGGAAGAGAGAGGCAGGGGAGCTAACGTAAGATGCTGCCCATAGGGATGTCCTTGTGATGTTGTGGGCAAACACAACTGTTCCAGTCAGAAGAGAAGGTGAAGGACTATAATTAGGTGTAGGCTGTTGGCCTCTTGTCCTGAGAAAAAGCAATGCCAAGTTGGGTTATTTTTTAATAGCTGAGCTGGTAAGCACATCAAGGTATGAGGATTCCAATTTCTCATTTGCATTTAATCTTTGGTTATCGCCAAGAAATGTAAATTAACACCATATTACGCCGGGAATAGGAGCCCTCACCCAGCAGATCTGTTTTGGTACCCACCCATGACAGTCCACCCCAGGCTTAAGGAGGGACACCACCATCAAAATCCATTAAAAGTCTTGGCTGAAAGAAATCGGGTGTTGTAATATTGAACATTGCCCTGCTCTCAGGCCAAACTCCTGCTGGGAGCACCCAACATTTTACACAATCTTTACTGTTGCATCAGAGCATCTGGTAACAGAGGAATCAAACTAGGCAGTTGCATAAATGTGAATTTTCTTGCCCTGAATCTGTTGTTTCAGTTTGCATGATTCATTGGACAATTCCATTGGAGCCTGTAAATAACTACCCCACCTGCCCCCCCCCCCCCCTTATTACCGTAATAATTCTCCTGAGACTGAAAATGTGTTTATTTTGACTCAGAGATTGTAAAACCACAGGAATAAAACAAGTTTAGGCTGCCAGTGCTCTATTTAATTTCTTGTTCTTTTGCTGAAGCTCTGAGAATAACTTCTGTTTCCTGCCGAAGAAGGAAACAGTGTTTTCCTTGCCTTATGTAAATATGACTTCCCCGCTCATACATTTTCCCACTGCTGGAAATAGGCAGGAATTTTCCCAGTGTTTGACGTTTGCAGCCCATGCATAAGATTTTGCCCTCCACCCAGTTCACTTTGGGCTGGCTTGGAGGGGTTGGAATTTTCCTGGATGGATGTGAAATCCTTACGGGATTGCAGAGGCTTGGCAGAGCGAGAGGAGTTGCCCACCGGCTCTCGGCAAGGACCTGCCTCCCGACCAGAGGGCTCTGACTGCATCTTGACCTCCAGGCAATGCTCCTCTGCATTCATTTTTTTTTTTTTTTCCCTGTGATTTAAGTCATTTGGCCATAACATATAATCAAGACTTCCCTTACCGAGAGGAGCTTCAGCAAGAACAGAGGGAGTAAAATATAGGCTAGCCATGTAATGGGAGCGTGTGAATGTGGGATGGGAAAGGCAAAGGGAAGGACAGGGAGGCAGAGATGTAGTATAAAAGCAATGCTGACATCGGGAGCTATGTCTCTGGCACGTATATAATCATATGATAATATTCAGTTGGAAGAACGTGGTAGAGAGTTCCAAGCAAAGGAAATGGATGGTGCCTGGAGCTCCCCTGCATATTTATTACATCAACATAATGATATAGAGAAATAAAAGAGAGGCAGAGGCTGGTGTTACAAGCGGGCGAGCGCTGCTGCCGCTGTGCGTAGCGCAGCGGGGATCATACCAGGCTTAGGCTTGGTGCGGAGGCCAGACTTTGGAGAGGATGTCAGTGAATTATTGAGGGTTTAGGAAAGCGCACCTGAAAAACGGTGTTTGAAAACCTGGCTGGGGTGATGTCTTGGTTTTGGCTGGGATAGAGTTAATTTTCTTCCTACTAGCTGGAGCAGTGCTGCCTTTCGGATTTAGTATATTAAAGTTGATAACACATTCAGTTATTGCTAAGTGGTGTTTATACTAAGTCAAGGACTCTTCAGCTTCTCCTGCCCTGCCAGCGAGAGGGCTGGTGGGGCACAAGAAGCTGGGAGGGGACACAGCCAGGACAGCTGACCCCCGCTGGCCCAAGGGGTATGACATACCACACGATGTCAAGCCCAGTATATAAACTGGGGGAGCTGGCCAGGAGGGGCCTATCACTGCTCGGGGACCGGCTGGGCAGGGGTCAGCGTGCCCAGCGGGTGGTCAGCAGTTGCATTGTGCATCACTTACTGGTTTTTCCAAGGGTTTTCTTTTTTTCCTTTTGTTATCTCCCTTTTCATTACAATTATTAGTAGGAGCACTGTTATATTTTACTTATTTTCAATTATCAATCTATTCTTAACCCACAGGTTTCACCTTTTTTCTGATTCCCCTCCCCGTCCCACCAGGGGTTGGGGGAGGAGTGAGCCAGCAGCCGCCATGGTACTTAGCTGCCAGCTGGGGTTAAACCACAACAGGCAGCATCTCAGAAATTTGACCCATTGAGCTCCCCAAGGAGGCGGGCAGGAGGCAGCTCCATCACAGCTGGATGGTCCCCACAGCAGGGAAAGGGTTGCTGATGGCAAATCAGTCTTTCACTGAGCCAGCAGAAATGGTGCCAGGGCTGGAAGCTCAGTCCAGATAAGATCAGGCCAAATAGGAGGTGGAAATGTTAAACCATTTCTAGTCATGACCCTTTCTAATAGGCAACTGCAAAGACTGCTCAGGGACGCAAGGCGCTTCTCTGGGCATTTAGGTTGGGGCTTTTCCTCAAAGACATACTCTAATGCAATCAGGGAATTACAGGCTTGATGCAAAGATTATAAAATGTAATTATCTAGCCTGTTATGCAAGAGGCCAGGAAAGATAACATTCCTGCCAAGTCTTTAATCAATGATGTGCCTGTTTGCAAGAGCACTGGGTGATTTGGGGCTCCCTCAGTTTTCAGGGGTCCTGCTGCAAGAAACCTGACTTTCCCAGGGGAGGTACCAGCATCTTCCAAGGTTTCTCCATCTATCTACCCAGAAATTAGGCCACTGAAAATTGCCGTTCACTTCTGAAAATGATGTTCCCATCATTGCGCCAACAAATGAACTCCAGATCTAGAAAACTTAAACCCCTAGAAACCCCTAAACCCCACCTTTCCCATAAAGACAACTACTTTCCTACAGCTTGGCTCTTTCATACAAAGATTTCCCAGAGTGCTGTTTCCATGAATGAATCTTTTTACCTGGGGAAGATATCTGTCTGCTTCCCTACCAGGGCCATTTCTCTTCTCACTGTACTCCCAGCTCTCTTGCTGTTATTTATCTATTTATCTTTTTTTTTTTTTTTTTTCTATTACTGCTGAGGTGATGGCAATTCCCTGTAACAATATAATCCTATGTAACTTATCATAAGTCTGTTCCGCTAATGCAATGGAGTCCCTGTTCGCTGAAAAAAAAAAAAATTACAGGCAGAAAAAAAAAAAAATCAGTGTAAGCCACATAGATCTTGTACACTACCGCAGCTAAGGAGCTGACGGGGAAAAGCTCGCCTGCTGCTGATAATCAGTGCAATGTATCACTGCTGTGGTCTACTTGTAACCCTTGCAATGAGGTTTTAATTCCTGAAGTCTTGCACGAACAAAAGAGTTGCAGAAAGAGACACTGGGGTGGGGGGAGAGGAGCAGTGACCTTTGCAAGTGAACTCGCGAGGAAACAACAATGTTCCTCAGCCTTAGCCTGATTTTTGAATTATTCCCCCCCCCCCCAGAATGAAGTTGGCTGTTGGAAATCCAGAAGCACTGGCTGTCAGACACCAGCCAGATCCTGTGTGCTTCATCATTCCAGTGTCTAATCCCAGGTGAGGCCACGTCACACTCAGATTTTAGATGTGACAATTGGGTATGGATCATCATTGCTCAGGGCTGTATTTCTGGCTGGTCAGCAGATTCAGAAGCTCTGCCCCCCTGGTACCCCAGAAAATGGAAGGAGGTGGCCCAGGTGATTAGCAGGTTTTATCACTGGAGTAAACCTCACCCGTACTCTGACCCTGGCATCCTTGTGCAGTGCACAGGTTTCTTTAAAGGATTTCCTTTGTCCAGAAGGCTACAAATTAAAACACCCAGAAGGAATAACAATGAGGAATAAGGCCTGTTATCCCATATATGTTATGTATATTATATATCATATCATGCATGCAATATTATGTTGACCACTTTTTGATTGTGATGATCCATGAAAAATCATTTAAAACCCCCACCGATTCCCCAACTTCTCTGCTTCTTCAGCTTCTTTCTCCTTTTTAATCTTGCTCAGGAAAATGTGAAAAACTGTGGTGGGCTGAGGCTCCAGTCTGGGGGTTGTTTTCCCATCATTTTGCTTTTGCCATCTTCTAAAAAGCCATTTATTTCCCCCTTGCTCCCTTTGGTCTAGGCTGCTTGTCACGAACTCTATTGCCCAACATCCCCCCACCTCCGCGGCAGAAACCGCCGTTTGCTGCTATCGTTATTGTGTGAGATCCTGCACTTGAGCGCCAACACAAAACACCCCAGTTGCCATCTCTGGCTCCGAGCTCTTCCCTGTCAGCTCCCTGGCTCCGCAGAGAGCACTCCCATTTCAGCCCTTGCCGGAGCTCCTCGGGGTAGGATTGCAAGCGCCAGGGAAAGACACATGTTTCCCATTACACGTCTAAGTCTTCACAGAGCCCTGGTGACAAGAGATCTTACAAAATCACACTCGGTGGAAAGGGGCCACAGGTGGGGGAGGGACTCCCTCGTTAGAAGGGCAGATCCACAGGAGGGAACCCCATTATTAATAAAATAGGGGGGATAAAGGATAATAGAAAATCTTGCAGTGCTTAATTTTAGCAGAAGCAAACAGAAATAATTAACTTTATGAAACACTGTAAGCTGGCCACATCTGGGGATATGTTATTTGCAGCATTTATTCAAATGCCTGCTATATCATATGAAGCCACTGCAAGAAAAAAAAACCACCACCCAGCTAACACCTCTGTTTACATAAATTACTTGATTTAACCCAAGAGCCATTCTCAGCACCGCTCTCACATGCGGCTGTCCTGTTCCCTCACCCCACTTGGAAGCACTCCCTTGTTTCCAGGGTTCTGTTACAATCCCATTTGTTTCTCACTATAAAACCAGCTCATTACGTGGCTCTTCCCATCCCTGCTGTTACAATACAGTATGCAATTTTGCATTCGCTTATGACACACCACGATCCGAGCAATATAAATATCATGGCTGATCTGGTGTTAATCATCTCGGTCCCGTCTGATGGGAGGGCAATTGAAACTACACTACAGCTCTGCAACTTATTCATAGCATCAGCTCACTAATTTTTACTGGAATACATTCGCATTTGAATGACATGTTTATTGGAACTTCTTTTGCAGTCAGAGAGAGTTATTGTGGGCATGGGCTAGATGCATTCAGCCATTATATTCTGCAAGCCACAGCTAAATGCCAGACCAGGGTTGAGCCGGGTTTGAACAGCCCATCTATAAAATCTCCTTCATGTGTCACCAAAACAGGCTGGCTAAAGAGTCTACAGGCTACCAGCTTAATATACCAGCCTAATACATTAGCTCTTAGCCTAATATTAAAACAACAATAATTGTCAGAGCTATAGATGTTGTGGCCAAGCAGAGAGCACTTGGAAAATGCAGCCCTCGAAGGGAGCAGTTCAGCCGAAAGAAAGAAGTTACCTTCGGCTCCCAGCTAAATTGAAGAATCAGTCAGCAATATACAGGTGAGCAGAGGTTATCTTTATTTGGCAGCGCTGGGTGCATGGGGGATGGCTCCACCAAAGTCATGCACACCGAGGGGACTTGTCAGTCCCCCCTTTATACAAGCTACTCATACCTACTCGTTAGTTTTCCAAGAAATTGTTTACATATTCATTACAATTCTGAGAATTCATGTACATATCTCATGCCTGCGCAATGTCCTTGAGGAGTTGTCTCTGCGCAGACTCTATTCCTTAGCGGCCATGTTTAAAGTCTTCATCTTCACCACGTTGCATGTACAACAGGAATCTAAGTCCAAATGTCCCTTCTAAAGATAACCAACCCAAGGACTTAGCAGTCTGTGCATCCATCATGTGGCAATAAGGGTCCTTGGACATTTCCCGACTTTTAACTAAACATAGGTGCGTCATCCTTTACATAAGTGGTACAGCATTCACTATTCATGGAATAAAGATAACCTCCACTCACCTGTATACTGCTGATTGATTTTTCAAATCAATTTGGCGGCCCAGGTGGGACCTGCTGCAGGCTCGGCTGCAGGACCCATTGAGAGCGAGGACTCCCTAGGGTACCCCCGGGGATTTTCCCAGAGGGTAAATCCATCTAGATCACCACAGGAGTGGACAAGGACTCCATCTTATGGAAAAAAGGTACTATCTTTATTCAAATATTATATTAATTGTAAATATTAGTATGTTGTAAACAGTACTGTTTCAAATTCTGTTCTGGGACCGGTCCATCTGTAAAAGCTGTCCATAAGGCATAAGATCATTGTATGCTTATGCAGGATGGCGTATACCGGGTAGGTGGCACCCCAGTTATACATCTGATTCTGTTTTAGTACCTGTTCTTATATTAAGGGAATATCAGAACTCTGATTCCATTTTGGTCAGGAGACAAAAAAAACCCCACAAAAAACGTTTGATAATTTGAAGTCAATCTGTATATACAGGATTAATAATTATAAATTTATTAATAATAGTTATAATCATTTATACTGGAAATGTGAGAACATTTCTGTATTAATTATATTATAAATGTTGGTATGTGGTTATTGTCTTGAACATTTGAGGGGTGAATGTGAACCTCTATGTTTTAAAGTGTATATGGTGTAAAGAATTATTATATGTATGGTGGTGACAAGAAATTGAATGCCCTAACTGTAAGGTTTGTATGCCTTGGGATAAGAGAGAGAGCTGTAAGTGAAATTAGAGTGGTCTGTGGCTGGGATAGCAATTGAGATAGTATGGGGGGAAAACAAAGCGTTGGAATAGTAAGAAAGAGTCCGTTGGGATGTGTTCTAAGTCACTGGAAGGAAATAGGAGGGCAACCTGGAGGAAGTGTGAATAAGACTACTTTGGTTAGAGTACTGCAATCAGTGGTGGCCCCGTATAAGTGTGGGGATAGAGAAATGGCCCTTAAATGGGACACTGAATTATAATGTTTTATTACAGTTATATTCTTGAGGTGAGAGGAAAAATGGGATGAAGCAATGTGTGCCAATATGTTTGTGTGACAGAAGGAGTGTGGGATTAACATCACCTGATCTTTGATTATGGCTCTAGGAAAGGATAGGAAAAAACTGAGACCTAAACTAGAAAGATGTTCCTGTTGAAATTTTTGTGTAAAAAAAAAGCGCGCTCAGGTTGTGCTTCCTTCTGTGGAGCAACCAGAATGAAACACGTTGTAAGATAAAAAACTTGTACTAACGTCTGTAAAATCTGAAGCTGTGGGGTGGTGGTGGAGAGAATAGGGAGAGTGGACCCTATGAAAGTGTTAAAAGTATTGGGGTGAGTTTGTA
This sequence comes from Falco rusticolus, assembly GCF_015220075.1. Taxonomy (NCBI): domain Eukaryota; kingdom Metazoa; phylum Chordata; class Aves; order Falconiformes; family Falconidae; genus Falco; species Falco rusticolus. The sequence goes on along the minus strand of NC_051197.1, from coordinate 5,625,357 downwards.
CAAACCCCCGTAGCCCCTCGAAGGGTGCGGCTGAGCCCTGCGGGACGCATGGCAGGGTGTTTGCTCTTTGCCTGCGAAGGCATGGTATGTAAGAACGCAGACTTAAAGCAACAAGTAGCAGATTTGCATTCAGGGTAAGAAAGAGTTAAAACAGAAGTGCTGTTGCAGAGGCAGGCTTGTGTAACCTGCAGAGCAGGGAGAGCATCTCCTGCCCCGAATCCTTCTGATGGCGAGGAGGGGGTTGCTGTTGCTGACAATTGAGCAGAAGGACCAGACAATGTTACCCCAAGTGCTGCAGCATTTGCAGTACAACGGGACCGGTAACGGCCCCTCTAGGGCAGGCGGTGGGTCTGAGGAGAATAAAGGTGAATCCTTGATGCGGAAATTTAGATGTTTGAAGGTTGGTTGTGAAAGACTTATCAGGATGATCTAATAGGACTAGATAAAGGTTCGAGTTGATTGTTACTAGATAATCGTGATGTAGAAAAGTTGATAGAAGGAACAGGGAACGTGTACAGAAGGTAAGAGAAGAAGAGCTGGGTTGTGCTGAACTGGTAGAGGAGACGAGGCAGAGACAGAGGAGGAACATCAGGCAGAAGTGAAAGAGTGAATCCCTCTCCTATGGGATCGGATCACTGTACATATTGTAGGGAAAGTGGACACTGGAAGCGAGACTGCCCTAAGCTAAAGAACCATCAAGAAGTTCGGGTGAACTAGGGACTAGGAAAAATGAGGTGGAACTTTCAGCGAATACAAAAACAACTTATTTGGTGTTAAACTTCAGTGAAAAGAATTTGTTACAGTTGTGGGAGCTGCTGGCCACCAGGAAAACATCCTGAAACCTCTAAAGTACAAACTAAGAAAACAAATAAGAAAGCCAAATTCACCAAAATCTTTGTTGGGATGAGATTTATTAGAACATCTAGACGTTTAAAGAAGGAAAAATGAACCCAAAAGTTAAAAATAATCAATTAATTGAAATCTTGAGCTTATCTTTAATTCAACAGAAGAGTGGAAAAAGAGGACCTCCCTGAAGTAAAAGAAATCTTTAACCAGGTATACCTGTAAATAAATTCCAGGTAAGGCGAAAAATGCTTTACCTGCTACAGTAAAAAAGATAAGCGGGAGGACTGCCTAGTTCAGGCAAAACAATATCCCTTGGTCAGCAGGGCTGTAGGGGATATTGGCATGAAAAATGAGATAAAATACACTCTGTAGTAGTTCTACTAATGTAAATCTGTGGGTTTTGCCATGACTGTGACTTGTTATGAGATGCACAGATGAAACTCTGCATTGACAATGAAGTACAAGGAATAAGGTTGGTCAGGTGCCTCCTACCATAGTCAAGGGCAAGACTGGGTTGGCCTCCATGTTTGCCACCGAGAAGAATCTTGAGCTCCGCTGTTGGCTGCAAGCCAGTAGGCATTGAGCGGTGGGAACATAAGCCATGCCAGACCTTGATGTGAGGAATGGCCCCCGCTGTTATAAGAGGGTCATCCAGGAAGGAAGAACATAAGGTGGCCCGTTGAGCCACTGATTTGGAAATTGGAAACTGCCTGGCCGACCATGAGGCCAGACGAGTAGCAGAGGAGGTGGGAAAGGAGGAATTATCCTTAATACCAGATGGTAAAATACAAACTGTAAGTACAGATCAGGAGCCAAACTATTCTAAAGACCACCTAAAGCTAATTCAGGACATGAAAGGTAAAATAAAATTAAGTAAGTGAGCTTATTTGACAGATGGCCACATAGTGGTACCATCCAATTTAATATGGACCACAGCCCTAACAGAACATAATAAGACTCATTGGGGAGCTGGTACGTTATCTAAAAATCTAAATCAGAAATTGATAGGGCAAACTTATATACTCTAATAAAACAAGTGACTCAGCAATGCTAAGTGTGTTTACGTAATAATCCCAATGTAGCAAATAGAACAAAACTAGGGAACATTAATAGAGGAAATTATCCAGGACAACAGTGGCAAGTTGATTTTTCTGAGCTCCTAAGAAAAGGGGGATACCGATATTTATTAGTTATGACTGATACATTTTCAGATTGGCCAGAAGCTTTTCCTTGTCAAACAAATAAAGCAAGAGAGGTAACGAAGGGATTGTTGAATGAGATTATTCCCCATTTTGGGCTACTGGCAACAATCTTTTCTGTTAGAAGCTCACACTTTTGTGCCAAAATAATACAAGTGAGTACAGTATTAGGAATAGATTGGCAATTACATAGTCCTTACATACCTCAAGCAAGTGGAAAAAATGAACCATTTAATTAAACAACAAATAGCAAAAATAGGGCAAGAAACAAATCTAACTTGGCCACAGTCTCTCCCTTTCGCATTATTAAGAATCCGAACTAAGCCAAGAACAAAGGAAAATTTAAACCCTTTCGAAATATTATACAGGAGACCATACCAGTTACAATTTGCTGGAGAATACCTAAGACAGTTGGGAGAGGGATATTTGTGTGAATATGTGAAGGCCCTCCAGGGACAATTAAAGGTTATAAGTAAACAAATATTGGGAACAAGGGCCAGGGGGTTAGATCAACCAATCCACTCCTTTAAACCTGGTGACTATGTGTATATAAAGACTTTTTCAGGGAAACCTTTAGAAGAAAAGTGGGAAGGACCCTATCAGGTGCTGCTGACGATCTTCACCGCTGTCAAGATAAGAGAACAACCAGCCTGGATTCACTATTCTCGGATAAAGAAAGCTCCTGAGAAATCATGGAGCGTCACCTCAGCAGGACTCATGAAACTACAATTTATTAGATCATAATTGTAATAGTAATAATCTTTAATTGTAATAACTTCCAGAAACATAATGGATTGTCAAAAGGATCAGGGATATTTGTGTAGAGTTATTCTGATCTTAATTGTAACTGTTGTAGAGATATTAGAAACTGAAACATGGGTAAACAATGCCCATCTTCAAACATTACAAATAATTGTTAATGCTACGAAAGCTAAGAAATGCTGGATATGTACCTCTCTTCCTAAAGGAGGCTTGATAACACCCCTGTATGGGGTGGCCTCTCAAAACTGGAATTATCACGATGACAAATGGCCTACCTGGCCGGACTTTTGGAAAAAGCTAAACTATGGTGGAGGATATCGCCTATTTCATAATATAACATATAAGTTGGGTCCCAGATTTGATTTACAAATATTAAACCTAACCACCACAGTAGTTATGAAAAGTGATAATAACAGTCATCGGAAAGCTCAAACAAGACAGGAGGAGCTTGTCCTGGAAACCCAGGGCAAAATACTGGTTCCCAATCTGATGGATGGAATGATTAAACAGACATCCATAAGATATGGAACAAGGTGCAGATCCTGCATGAAATTACTAATGACGATTTGTCATGGAGTTTTGAAGCTATATGGAACAAACTGACTTCGTTGTTACCTAATTTAGAACGGTTAAAGCATGCTTTTTTTATAATTATTGTAGTAGTTTTAGGAATATTAATACGTATATTACTTCAATGTTTTGTTTGCTGCTGTTGAAGAATGATCATAAGATATGATGATTTTCTATAGTTGTAAAAATTTACAATACCTGTTAGAAAAGGGGGGAATGGATAGTGAATGCTGTACCACTTATGTAAAGGATGACGCACCTATGTTTAGTTAAAAGTCGGGAAATGTCCAAGGACCCTTATTGCCACATGATGGATGCACAGACTGCTAAGTCCTTGGGTTGGTTATCTTTAGAAGGGACATTTGGACTTAGATTCCTGTTGTACATGCAACGTGGTGAAGATGAAGACTTTAAACATGGCCGCTAAGGAATAGAGTCTGCGCAGAGACAACTCCTCAAGGACATTGCGCAGGCATGAGATATGTACATGAATTCTCAGAATTGTAATGAATATGTAAACAATTTCTTGGAAAACTAACGAATAGGTATGAGTAGCTTGTATAAAGGGGGGGACTGACAAGTCCCCTCGGTGTGCATGACTTTGGTGGAGCCATCCCCCATGCACCCAGCACTGCCAAATAAAGATAACCTCTGCTCACCTGTATATTGCTGACTGATTCTTCAAGTCACAGCACACCAGCTGTATCTAAATTAGCTCAGATGTACGAGGTCCACAAACTGGTTTTATCTCCTTGGAAGGAGAGGAGGGTTTGTGGTGCTGCTTGGCAGCAGGCAGCTATTGAGGGCTTCACTTTGCAGCATCCTCTGGGGACGGCAGTCACCTGTCTGGTCAGAAAGCCTTCACCTCCCCAATCTGCTGGCCCTATCTCCCAAAGAAATCCGACTCCTCTTCCATTTTCTGCCTGCATATCAGATTCTAAGGTACCTGGTGGTTGCTTTGCATGACAGCGTGCTCTCCTCCAGCTCACACACTGGCTCCCTGGGCAGCTGCTGATGCTCCCACCCCAGCTCCTGAGCCACCCCCAGGTCAGCCACGGAGGATATTAATTTTGGAAGTGAGGTCAGTGCAAAGATCCTCCTCTTTACTAGTTTTTATTGCCTAAACATGTGCTGTCACGGAGGACTGGTATTTAGATGGGCTCCATCAATAAAGAGACTCCCAACACTTTCCCACCGTGATGGTTTTATTAGGCACATTAGCACCTCCATGCCAGATCCTCCCTCACTGAGGGTGAGCAGCCCTGCTTGGGGTGAGATTTAATTCCTCTCTCTGTCCTTGGAGGCAGTGTAAAACAGAAACCAACATACATTTCAGGTTCACTGGGGACAAGAAACTTGGCAAGCCTTGCACAAAACTCAGTGGAGACACAAATGTGTCCTGGGAGTGGCAAGGAAGCATAGCCCTGGCCCCCCCAGTAATCGCTGCTACACCTCGCAATAAAATGCTCTGTTGCTTCTGCAAGACACGAGGGGTTTTAGCCTCCAGTTGGATTTTGTTTTGAGTTTGCAAGTCTGCAACAGTTTGCCTTGCAGTAGGCCAGCTGTTTTGCAGGGGAAAAAAAAAAGAAAATCAAACCAGTGCAAAGCACAGAGCTCAACCGAGCTGATAATTTGGCTTTTGTTGTGAACCTGCCTCTCCTCAAATGCAAAATTGAATTAATAGAAACCAACCTAAAACAATTAAAGTTCCAAAGTGCACTTTCATATTTAAAAGAAGTTGGAATGGCAGTCTTTCTTTTATCCCTGATTTGCAAACTCCTTATTTTTTAGGGAATACGCTTGCCCTGGTGAAGGAGGCCAGGACAATAGTAGCAATAAAAGCTTCTATCATTGATTCAGACAATTATTAAACAAAGTCTTGCAAAGCTATGAGAAATAACATCTTTCCATCTCCGAGATCTCAGTTCCTTGCTGACACCAAAATGTGCATCAAAAATTGAAATAAATCTCACTGGGTTATTTTTGCTGGAACTTTGCACAACTACAGGCAAAAGCCCAAATCTCTGCTGAATGCAAAACACAGATGACTTTATGCATTATAAAGCACTCCAGCTCAAGTATCAAGAAAAGGGTTTTTTGTTTGGGTTTGTTTTTTCCCCCCCAAGAAAGCAACATTTCCTATTAAAAAAAATCCTATTTTTCCCAGACCTCTACTTTGGAATGAAACTGGAGTCTGATTAAAAGTGATGTGAAATGAAGATGGACAATTGGATAATGCAATATTAATGTGTTTCTTAAGAGTATAACGCAGAGGCCATTTTTACAGGCTCATCTTTTTTTGTTTTCCTCTCTTTTTACACCTCTCTTGTTAGAGGGAGCAACAGCAGAAAGATGCTATGCAAGGCTTAAATATGGGCAGGAAATTTCCCACATGAGGACGGACAAAAAAATTTGCTGAAGCATCAGAACTTAGCCCTGCTCGCCAGGAAGTGGATGTGAGACCGACACCTTTCAAAGCTTTCAGATAGGAAGACAGCTCATGACTTGTCCCACAACTGGTTGCAATCCAGACATTGAGGGATATAAGCATTTTAAATAATTTTTTGGAGAAACTGTTAAAGCAGGAGTCTGCTTGCATGCAAGATGGCTAGCTGCTACATATTTTGGCTGGATAAACCATGCATTTGTGAGCAGCCCAGGCCAGCTGCACCATCCTGGTGAGACCATGACCAGCTCATCGGGGATGGGGAGATTCAGCCATGAAGCCTGACACAGACCTAGGGTTCTCACATCTCCATCAAGGGCCTTTGTGGCCAAGTACACACGTTTTCAGACGACAAAGTACCTTACGAGGTCAAGAAACCTTTCTTCAGCAGAGCTTTGTCAGAAAGAGCTGGTTCCTGTGACATGTTTCTTTTTGGAGAAAATAAAGAAAAAGAACAAAGCGGAAGCAGTTCATCCCAAACTCCCCAGCAATCTCCTTACCTCCAAGCAATCTCCTCACCTTCAGGCAACTTCGTGCCCATTCATTTGGAAAAACAGGTCAGCGGTTATGACTTCTCCTTTAAATAAGGTACCACCGGGGCTCCTAATTCCTGCCACCTGCCACCCCCCACACCTGGGACAAACAAGGTGTTTACCTCCCCTGCACCTCATTTTCTCTGCTGGTAATAATGGGAAGTTATGAGTGCTGCCTGCTTTGATGAAGTCTCCTGTGATCTACAAATGAAAAATGCAGTGTAAATGCAAGGAATGTAATTATTATTATCGCTAAAGAAGCTGCCTGGTGACCTCGGAGCTGGTTTATAGATTCATAATCTGTCCAGATCAAAATGGCGATGAGGCAACATGTTTAAACATGCCATTGCATTCTCAGGATACCCAATCCAGTCTCGGGGGACAGTAAATATTGCAAGCATGGTTAACCCGTGTTTCGGGGCACTGTGATATCTTCACCTTCAATAATCTCCTGAGCTCCAGCTGCTCCGGTGGTGCTGGGATTTGGAAATTCCCAGTCGATGCTCATTCTGTCATACAAGTCAGGTTAGTTTTCAGCCTGTGTTTTGCTACAATGAACTGTGTGCAGACCTCAGGAATGAGAACCAAACACTATTTGACATTTACAGAGAGTACTTAATTTCAGAAAGAGCCTTTGTATAGCAGAATCACATAGCAACGAAGAGCCCCTTCCAGCCTGAAAAGCAGCTGCTATTTAATATTATCTAATCACTTTATGCTGCCCTCTAAAATAGAGGGTGAGGATTCAAACACTCCATCCTGTTAAAATTACAAGAGAAGCCACTATGGACTAAAAGCCATTTTCCAAATGGAAGTTTAGCTGTAATTATGGGCCAAACAACTCCTCTTAACTAAAAAGTCCCTTTATTTAATGATGTGGCACAGCACCGCTGTAGGGGCTTTGCTTTTCAGCAGTTTTTCCCTGCCTCTCATTTATTAAACTAATCTGGCCAGAAGGAGAAAACAACGCAACCATGAAGAGGGCTATAAATCTTCCTGCTTTTGAGCAGAACTCAAGTCCTAAGTAAAGAAAGGTTGGGAAGCCACTTCCTCCGTCAACAGGTTATTCCATAATTATCCTCTCCCGGGCTCTCTCCACCTTCCCCTGCAGCCTGTAGCCAGAGTCAGAGCCAAGGTCCTGGCAGAGTGGACATGCCACCAGCCCCCTCTTTCCCCATGTTGTGCAATGCAGTCCCTGTTATCAGTGTCCTCAGGATCTTCCCACGGCTGAGACAAAAGGTCTGGGGTTATTTGTAGTTGTCTATAATTTCCAGGGTCCTCCCTTGGTTTGATTTGCTCTTAAATATAGGACTGGGAACTCCTGTTCAGAGTCGTCCCTCTTATTGCTGGATGTTTCCTGTGTACCAAGCGTGCGGTCAAAACAACTATTCCCCTACCCTTGTTTACCACGTTCTAGTCTGTGGCATCTCATACATCACAGCCGGTTTCCTCCCAGCTCCTTACAGTCCTGATTGCCTGAATAAGAGCTATTAAAGGCTTTTAGTAGCCCTTTTCCTCCCAAGAAAATGAACCAGATCTCTAGGATGCGACATTCAGCTTCTTTCTGTGAAAACGGTGCTTGGAAATCCACTTCACCGCTGTGTAGTATCGGGATCATCTGTCATTAGCTTCCAGCCCATCCCCCTGTAGTCAAACTGGCTCCTGGCTGGTTTCCTCCGCAGATATTTAAAGACTATCGTAGTATTTATCTCTCCTTCCTTTGCTATTTGTGTGCTGGATCCTCAGGCTTGTGTTTCATCACTGTTTTCGTCGCTTTTCCCATGTTTCAGCGATGGGCAGTGCTTGCTCCCGGGGTTGTGGGCAGAGGAGGACCACAGGCCATGCATGGCAGGGCTGGGACTGCCGCATCCCGCAACTGCTTCCGACGTCCCACCTAAGAGGGGGCTGGGGTGTCCCACGGGTTCAGCCCCCAGGCCTGGCCCGTGTGCCGGCCTTTTCACACCAGAGCACAACCTCTGTGATGGAAACTACTGAGCTTGGGCTGAGTTTTTTTCTCCTTTAGGACCACAGGCTATTCTGGACTTGTGAGCTGCAAGGGGACAAACCTGATGATTTATCCGCTAAGCCACATAGGCCCCTCAAACAGCTGCTTAATGTGAAACATGTGCTGCCGAGCCCTGGCAGTTAGTTCTCACTTCGGCTTAGCCCCTGTTTGCTCAAAGCCGAGCGTGTTCGGACAACAGAGATTCTTTTCGGTAAGGGAAGCAGCATTCCTGGAAATCCCGTTGCTGTAAGAACATGATCTCTCTGCTGGCACTTATTTTGACTCTGGCCTGAGTTATTTACAGAAAGCAAAGGATGTTTCACTTGACTTTTATGCAATTATGATGGGCTTACGCAGGTTAAGCATTATCTGACAACGCTGTTTATGGCAGGCGTGACGTGTCGGTAGCAGAGCATGGGTGCAGCATGCAGGGGTGCTGCTCAGGACTTGGGGCCCCTATATAAAAGGTTATTTGGAACCCTTGCTCCCAGTTAGTGCCAGCTCCTGTTAAAATCGCAGGAGCAGAGCATCTAAATAATCTCACAGAGAGCAACACCGAGATTCACAGAGACATTTGGGTGCTTGGCAGGTGCCACACAGAAAACTGCACAGGAAACCAGAGCTGGGCAACTTGTATCACCAGAGTAATTTTAATCCCCATCACTTCATTATTGTTGGCATAATAACTCCCACTTTACCTCCCTGCGTTGCTCTAGGGAGAGGAAATGGGTCGTTACGACAAATATCACCTTCCCCTGAAGGTTTAGCACAGGGATGCCTGCATCATTTCCAGCATCCTCTAAGCCCTTAGGAGCGATTAGGCCAGGGAGCCTGCACAGCTCGAGGGAGAAGGGGATGGGTAACCTCTGAAAGGAACCCAGCAGCTGTGCCAGGAGGAGTGAAGTTTTACTGAGCTCAGGAGCAAGGCTCCAGGCAGTATCTCACAGGCTGGTAAGCAAATGCACTTAGATGCTGCCTTGGTGAACACAGCTCATCACACTGCTCCTGCTACCCCAGCCGGTGGGCTGGCCAAGAGCAAGCCTTGCCACCACACTTACTTAAAAATAATGAAATCGCTGCTTGTACCATGTCTTGAAGTACTAAAGAAAAGAAAAATGTATTCCTTGAATGCTATGAGTTTGTAAGTGATGTTTAATCAAGGACACTTCTTTTGTGCTTAGTTCCTGCAACTCTGTGGGGCTACACTGTAGATGGGCAAATAGATTTGCACAAAAGTGTTTAACATTTCCTAATAGAGGTTGTTTGGAATTTCCCATTCCATGAAAAACAAGTTAATATTTTGATTTTCTGTCTCAATTCAGAAGGAAAATACACAGTAAAATATTGGAATTTCTCAAGGGAAACCCCAAACTCAAAGCTGCCTTAATAAAACGAGGAACAGCTAGAAGAAACCCCAAATGTTTTTGGTAACTAGAAATACCAGCAGACTGGCTTCCTGTGCATAAGGTTACCTACCTTGGCTGATAGCGTAGATAAGGGGAAATACCATACCGGTGTCCTTTGAGGGTAAGCTTCTCTTCTGACCCCGACACCTGCCCTGGTTTCCCGGAGTACCTAAAGCCAACCATGGAAGGCTTTCCATCGGCAGAGAAGAGTGATTGCTCTTAGAGCCAAACCCATCCCCGTGCCCCAGCCTCACCCCACTCCTGTCCACCCTGGCACCATGCAACTAGTTTTGCCTCTCTGTGTTCTTAAGCTCATTTCATGTTTAATAAACCCCTGGATTGCCTGGCTTATATCTGCAAAAATGTCTATGTTTTCCCCCATAACAAAAAATAGAGCACAGCAGCTGTTGCATGGATGTGAACCACCCCAAAATGTCTCCCCTTCCCCATTACAGCGGTGAGTGCAGAGGCAAGTGAAGCTCAGTCCATGCAATTTTTTTCCCCTTTCTGTACTCAAGCAAAAATAGCCGCCTATAAATACAGCCAAATTGGGAGAAAACGTCCTGAGGCAAACTGGAAGCTCATTGTAAGTCCTGTGCTGGCAATGTTTGTGTTAGGTTTCCATTAAAGCACAATGTGTATTTTGGGAGGTTGGCTACAGGCAGCCTGTTCTCTACCGAACCCTCTGGCTCCTTGCAGAGGTGCCAGCCTGTCAAAGGCTGTACCGCTATGTGCTAATATCTTCTCCCAGAAAGGTCTGACGGGTGGTTCATTAGCTTAAGCACTAAGCCCTGCTGCCTCCTACTTATTTGTATGAGGACCTGCTCTGCAAGAAAGCTGCTTTCCATGCCCTTTCCTCTGAACAGTTAATCCACCTGCTGGGTGCCTAGTCTGGCCCACTTCCACGGGGAACTGCTCCCTTCATTGCAAGATAAGACATGCGTGGCTTAATGCCTCCAGTAAGCTTGCCTTCTTTATTCAAATCTTCCTGCAAGAGCTTATAAAGGCAATTGCCTTCCTATTTCCAGTGCCAGTTCAGACAAGGAGCGAGCACACACTTATTTGAATATTTTGTCCTTAATAAATAAGGCTGAAGATATAACCCTCTGCTTAGTATCCCTCCCCTTACCCCTCCGGCCTATTTAGCATACCGTGGGTGGAAAGTCTCCTGCAGTCTTTTGTTCAGCTCACGTTCGCTGCTGTCTGTGCAGGTATCCGTTATCAACCCAGTGTGCTGCTGTTTGCTTCAGCAAGGTCAAATCTGCATTTGGCTTTGCTCTGGCTTTACTGGTATGGCAGCTGCTGTGCAAGAACTTAGCACAGAGGCAACTTCTAGTTCCTTTGGAGCTCTTTTGGAAAGCTGAAACGTTTATAGGTGGTTCTGCTGTGTGAATGTTAAGGTGTATGTCAATCCATGACAAAATCATCTTTCCGAGACATCTTAACCTTCCAGCTTCGCATCACCCCCAAGAGCCGTCTCCAAACCTCTAAGACTTTTGCCATCTGTCCCTAGCTCATGGTAGCCCAGGTCACCTACGTAACAGCATCACACCACATTTGTACCAAGTATAAAGTGACTTATCCCCCACTCCACCGAGCAGGGAAATGCTGCCCACCCATCAGCGTTGCTTGAAGAAATGCATCTTACACGTGGGTATGGAAGTCATTAACGTTCATTTTGCAAAGAGGCCTCTCCTGAAGCTATGGACAACCCCATGAGAGAGGGTTATCTGTTTCTCAGAAGTACCCCGAGGTCTAGCAGATAAGATGCCTGACTGAAGAAGGCATGAAGGAGGGCGAATGCTATCAAGCTGCTATTCTCCTGGGGCCTGGAAGGTGGAAGGGTTAAGACCTGATAAGGAGTCTCTGCTCTTGGAGAACATCAGATTAAATCTGACCTACAAGCAGAAGGTGCTCCTTATCTAATTGCTTGTACAAAGCAAAATTGGTCCCCAGCTAGACCCTTCCCCGCCGGTTTTGTGCTAACTTGCAGCCTTCCTTATGTTCTTGTTGGGGAAGCAAAACCTGAGCAGAAACTGAGCAAGCTTTAAACTTAGAAGCATGAAGTATGAGGTAACCCCATGAAAAGCTAACCAGGGGATTCAGCTATGGGAAAACAGCATGGTTTAATAAGAAAAAGCTTGCTTTTTTTTTTTTTTTTTTTTTATAAATTAAAGCGAAGGGATATGGGGCATGGGAACACAGAAGCAGTTAGTAACGAAAAACAAGGGAAGTATTAACCACATATTTTTAAGAGTAAGGCCAATGAGCCGGTGGGACAGCTGGCCAAGGGATGTGGTAAATCCGGTATGATTTGGCACCTTGACATCAAGCCTGGATGTCTTTCTGAAGGACTTGCAGTACCATAGCCTGGGCTACAAGGCTAAACATAAGAGCTGTTGGATGATTTCTGAGCACGGGACGGAGCATCCTGCTGGCCTTGGCATTGATTAATTTGCTTATAATTTTTGTGTTTGTGACTCTTAGAAACAGGTGAGTTGGAAGTGCCGGGTCTAACCAGCCCAGGCTCGCCGAGGGGACACTGAGGCTGGCTCTGCAAAGGGAATCACCTCTCTTGAATTTAGTGTTTTCTCAGCTGCAATCGTCTCCTCGTTTACAAGCAAAACTTTCATAGACTTTTTCTAGTTTTTACTGTTTTCCCATGGAAAGAAATACTTTGTAAAGAAAAAAATCAAAGCAAACCCCACTTTTCTTTTTAAACAAAAGCTTCAATGGGTTTCTTTCCCCCGCGCCCCCTAAGCCTTGGTAGCTATTCTTCCTTTAATTTAAGCAAGGCTTATATCAGTTATACTTGTGCTTACTTGACTTGAGGTAAACAGAACTAATCCTGCTTAAAACTGAACTAAGAATATCTACAGTTAAATGAAATGGATTAAAATTTTACCTCATATTAAACATTAACAACTTTTCTTGTTCAGACAAGCCCTGAGAGGCTGGAGCAGTGTTATTAATTTGCCTTCAACATCACTAAAATTTCTTTGAAAATAAGCAAATCATGCACTTGTGCAGAAGGCAGGTCCCTTTGAAATGATGGTGCTCACAGGAGATCTGGCTCCCTTCCTTCTTTGGATAAAAGAAGGGTTTATTTTTTTCTTTTAAATTTTATTTTATTTCTTTATTTTATTTTTTAGATTTTGTTTTATTTGATGTCTGAGTTCCTTATTAAAACAGCACGGTTCTTCCTGTTCCATTCATGATGTTTCTCCAGAGGAAAGATCAGCCTAGCACGAATTAAATGCTCCTTTATTTAATTTATATCTCAGGCTGACCTTGGCTAGCATGCACTCACACCACACACCTGGAAATGGAGATGTCAAAGCATGGCTGGAAAGCCAAGCTTTTCACACCAGTTCCTGTACAAACTAAGTGATGGCTTCGTTTCACCTCATTCATTTTTCAGGTGGGAAAGAGAAGTCACATAATTTCAACTTCTGGTATGATTTTAATCACTCCAAAGACTTCAGGAGCAGGCTGAATTCCTCTCAGTTCCCATTTCTCCTATTCACAGATGTGCAGGTACAGGTATTTTGGTGTTTTGGTGGTTCTTTTTCTCAGCTTTCCGCTGACACGTGGAAACTCTGAAAGGTGTTTTTCTCAAATAATAGCCCATTGTTCCTGCTGGTTATGAACCCTTAGCGTAGACTGAGATCAAACCCTGTAGAGTTCATGCCTTTAAACACCGCCGATGCTGCTGCCTTTGCCACCAGCACTGAGTTAGCTGGCAGCCTCGCGTGTCCCAAAACACAGGGCTGAGAGTCACCTGATGAGAGGGGAAGGGGGAGAAAAAAAAAAAGTGCCAAGATGGTTATTTTCTGCGTTAAAGGCAAAAATTAAATGCTACATGAAGCTGCGCCACTATATATTAAAAGCAGCGTTGCCTGCGAGCTACCGCCGCGGTGGCAGTTGGCGGCTCTTGAGCTGGGCAGGAACTCGCAGAACGAGACTTTCTAAGGAAACATGGAGATTTTCCCGGTGAGTTCGCTCCCTTCTAGCTACAGATAGGATGGGGTGGGGATTCGTTGCAACCAGTCTGATCACTACTACCCAAACACATACATAGGTGTAGTCTGTGCCCCGAGGAAATTATAACTTAAGACAAGCTAACGCAGGCACTCCCGCGCCGGCTGGTGCCAGTGGGGGTGGCGTGCAAAGGTGATAATTGAAAGTTGTTGGGTTTTGGGGTTTGTTTGTGTGTGTTTTCCATCCCCCCCTCCCCGGCTGAGTCAACAAGAGGTTGTTTTCTACCTCCTGCTTCCTTTGGTGAAGGCGACAGCTTCTGTTCAGCTTTGATGTAGCTTGGTAAGACGAGCAGTTGGCCATGGGGGTTGTGCCAGGACCATCACCTGGCACCCAGGGAACGAGGGTAGGGAAGTCTGGAGGAGCCGGGCAGTAGCTCGTGTCTGTGGGCAGGTATACGGACCATGTTTACAGAAGCCAGGAGGCAAGTGATTCACTCCATTCATAAAATCTGAACCTCTGATCTGGTCTCCAGAGGTAAAGATAAACACGAGGTAGGACTGGCTTGCCTTTTGGGAGGAGAATGGTGGATGAACACAGAGGGTGTGTCGAGAGAAAGGGGAGATGAGGGGGGAGAAATGCAGCTGATGCAGGATACTGGCTCCAGGGGTGGCCCTGCTGCACCCCAGCCATGGACGTGGGCTTAACACCAGCCCTCCGGTGCTGCGGGACCTCAGCCTGAGATGTCCTTTGGGTCCACGGCTGACCGCTAGCTTTATCTTTACAAGCAGCTGGATGAAAACTTTGGACACCCAAAACAAGACAGGCTCAGAGCATGAGAAAAACAGGTCTGTGCTTGCAGGATGAATCTCCTCCCTCACCCTCCCTTGATTGAGAACCTCATATCCAAAAATCATTGAGCAGAAGTACAACAGCTCCAGCCTCTGAAGGCTGCCAAACATTCTTGCTGAGTGAAGCTGTTTAGGTACACCGAAACATGGCCGAACCCGGGGCTTGCGTAAACCTTTCTTACCCTGGAACAAAAGACCTGCTCCCATGGTAGTCAGGTGCATGCACAAATCCCTGCCTGCAAAAACATGTTGGACCAGTCTCTGCAAAAAAGGACAGGTTTGACCAGAACATCCCCTTGTGCAGAAAGGATCTGCCAACCAGGCCCAAGCATCAAAGGCAGACGGCTGCGCTGGGTGTTCCATAGCCTCCGATTAGCATCGGCATGAGCAGAGCCCAGATTTTGCAGCACTAAAGGCCACAACCAGCATCCAGCCTCTGGCTCCAGCAACACGTCTTGTTTGCATGAAAGCATCTGAGTTTGCTCCTCCGTCTCCCTTGCCGGGATAGCTGCAGAGAGCTGCAGTGTGCAGGGCAGCATGCAAACCACCAGCTCCCAAACCTCCCGGCTGTTCAGCATCCCTGCTGATGCGCGTTTGCATGAAGGACCAAGCATCACAGCAGCGTGAGGTGCAAGCTCCATCTGCACACGCAGACACTGCTGGGAGACCACCCCAGAAGCAGTTGCCTTGGGATCCTAATGCTTGTATGGGTTTGGGTTTGGTTTTTTTTTCCATTTCACCCATTTCTCTTTCACTTCCTTCCTGCCCCGCAGGAAGCGATGGTGATAGATAAGCTCTGATCACCGTGCTCACGGCTTGCGGTACCTACGCCTCCGCTCCTTTGGCTTTCACTTCTCTTTGGGGTTTCATAGAAAGGCTCATTTAATACCAGTGCTCATTCCTTCTGTAGCACCTAAACATGTATTCTACGCTTGGCTAACCCAGGAAGGTCTCTCCAGACCATGCCACCACATATTGCCTTCTCCCATCCATGCCTCCCGCAGTTATCACTCCCCTTTACCTGTTTCCCAAGCGGTTGGCAGGGGTGAGCCCCAGCACCCCAGCGGGCACTGGCCGCCGTGCAAGGCTGCCTGTACCTTGCCGGCCCCAGGGCGCCGATGGCATTGGGCAGCACCGCGGAGGCAGACGGGAAGAGGAGGAGGAAACAGCCACCACTCAGCCAGAAATAGGACTTGGCACCGCTGATGCTTAGCCCCGCTCTGTAACGTTCAAGCCTGTCGTCTTCCACAGATTTATCCGTGGCCTTTTCTCCCTCTCCTCAACCTGACCCGCACATCCTGAGCAGGGTCCCACGGCCCTGCAGCCACCGTCTCTGCCCTGGCTCTTATCACCTCCTGTGCTGTTTCCCCTCTGACACTTCTCCAAGCCCTCCTCTTTCACCCAGACATCTGTATTCCTGTTTTCTTCCAAGAAGCTGGGGGTTAAGATGCAAGTAAACACTTTTCTTGGCCGAGCGCTGGCCAGCCCTGCACGTGAAGGGGTCCATGGGGCCAGCGCGGTCAGCTGTGCAGGGACTCCTCCTCCCGCCCGCGCCCGCGCCACCAGCCTAGAGCCAGGCAGCACATTGCAGAGATAACCAGGGATTAAGGGCCCATCCTCACGGCCACTGCCCTCCAGCTAAAGTCTCACCTCTACAACACAACCCCCAAACACTTATGAATCACACGTGGCACCACGAAAACTCCCTTTGCATTTAGGACAGGTGCGGGTTTACGAAGTTTTTCCACGCTTAATAAAATATTGCTACTAATTAGGATAATAATAGCAAGTGCTAGCTGAGTTCTGCTTGCTTAATTTCCACCTGCTATTTATTTGCAGTTTGATGTGGTATTCGCTTCCTGTCATGCATTCTTGCAAATTATTTCTCTGCCGTGTTATCTTGCCGATGCGGTTCACCCAAGGAGTGGCTGAAACACAGCTCTGACCGTGTGTCACCACTGAAAAGTTCATTTTCTTCTGTAGGAGGAAGAAAAAATAATAACAATTAAAAAAAAAAATCAAGACTGCTGTGCCTGTATGCTGGGCACATCTATATAGCTGAGCATATGTTGTTAACCATATGGTGGGCTTTTTTTTCTCCTTCTTTTCCCCTTCCACCCACATCTTTGTAACCCAGTGAGCTGCAAGATTTTTGCCCTCAAACCCAGTACAGGTGCCCTCAGTGAAAGGGGATTTGCTCAAAGACCGGGCACAGCCAAGGGCAGTTCAATGCAAACCCACGAGTGTCCCCATAACACCCTCCCTAGCCAGGAGCCGGTGGGACCTTCTCGCATACCCATCGATAGCAGCATCGGGTCCGTTTTATCCAGATGTCCTCACCTACCGCCAAACCCCAAAGGGGCACCCCCAGTCATCCCCTGGGGCAAGGGCCCCATTTCCCTGGCAGAGGAAGGTCAACCCAAAGGCAGAAAGCGCCTCGCACCGGGGTGTTTAGTTGTGTTATGAGCTTTTATTTAAAAAGCACATTTATACAGCAATAATTTCGCAGATACAAACTTCAATTTTGTATTCTACAAAAGTCTTTGAATATTCTTCTCTTTACAAAATGGAACATTACAAAAATACAGACAATTTAATATGTTTTTTTTTATACAAATGTCTCTAATTGTAGTTATTTTCATTAAAATATTACTACCACAGAACTACAATATTTTAGTCGACTATAAAAAAATTAATTCAATGCTTTTTTAAGCAGCAAAATGTAAATAACACAGGTCAGGACACAGTTTATAGTCATAGTGGATATATCTAAAATTGTTTCAGAAATAATATTTTACATAGTTAATTTTTAAGGTTTTATACATTATTTATATAATATTTATATATATAAAAAAATCATAGCTTGCTATAGTTGAAATGATAGGACGGATTCTGTAAGAAGGATGTGCAAATGGCCATTCTGCATGCTTTGCGGGATCCCTTTGCAAACGTGCTTTGTGAAAGGGCTGCAAACCAAGAACCTGTGGTTTCCGGGCAAAAAAAAATAAAAATAATTAAAAAAACCAATAAATCACACTCGATATAGGCACGACTGATCTACCACCGGTGTCACCGAGCGGAGCACAGGACCTGGTACCTGCCATGGCGCACACCGGGGTGCCCAAGGGCGGAGGGGGTGGGGGGATGCACAGACTGACTGACACCCAGGCTGGGACGTGCCGCCCAGCAGCCCGTCCCGAAACTGCAGAATAAAAGTTTCCCCAGGACTCAGCCCCGAGGTCGTAGTGCGAACAAGTCTTCGGCAGAGCTGCCACTACCCACTTGCAAACTGCCAGCTCCCGTGGGTGTGCAGGAAACCTGCTGTGATTTTTTTTTTTTTTTTGGGGGGGGGGGATATGGCTGGGAAGCAGAGGATGCTCTTTTTGTGAAGGGCCATTTGTGGGTGCTGCGCATGCCCAAGAGCTCAGGCAGGACAAGCCCTTGCCAGGGAGCAAACTGAGAGGAAGAAATGTGGCTTCTCTGCGTAGAGGATGGAGTTATTCAGCCTCACTGCACGTCTCGAGACTGCTCGTTAAAGGCATGTAGTGTGAACAGAGACCCTTTGGAGATCTTTGACCGGGCAAGCTTCTTCTAAACTAAGTCACAGTATGGAATAGAGGAGGCAAAAATAAACTAGTATCAAAAAGAGAAAAAAAGCAACTCTTACAAACCAATCCCAGATCTTGACTCAGTGCTGTTTCTCGTATATAGTGCTACACAATTTAGTCGTGAGTTGTTGTTCTTTCTCGCAGGCATTGGAAATCTTCATAGTAACAAAACCCTAAGATGGCCAGCTTTCCGAAAATCGTGTTCATTAGGCTATGAACAATTTGGCGTTCACTACAACATGAACACTCAAACCAATTGCACATCCAGAACTCCGGCACCTCTCCTTGTTTGTTCGGCTTTTGTATTTTTTTTTTTCCCCTTTCTCATTGTCGCTTTTGACTTAGTTGACCACCACCCCTTTCATCCAAATGTCGTAAGTTGAAAAGACCACAGAGTAAGACTTTACTGGTCGGGCAAGAAAGTCTCTCCCTACATTCTACTGTCTGATGAGATTTGAGAGCAGCAGGTAGTTGCTGTCAGCAGTCATTTTTTGAAAAAAAAAAATATTAAAAAAATAAAAATACAACACCCATCCAATTTCTCAAAGGTCTACACCATGTTGTGATGGTTATTCCGCTCAATGATGTCCACAGGTGAAAGGATCTCCTTCCGGATGGGCGGTGGAGGCAGGCAAGTCTTTGTCTTGGGCTTGAAGAGATCTGAGACGTAAAACACCTGTAGGAATAAGTGGAGAAGGGAAACTTAGCTATATTGGGTGATGCTTCATTCAAAAACCTGGTTTACAACATACACGGTATCTTTAAGCTGCAAAAATAGCACTTTTTATGCTATTAAATGCCTGCCTGTAACACTGATAGCTTTGAAATCCCTGGGAATTCTGCAAATATGGGAGGAGGCTCAGACCTCAGGGAACACAGCGTAAAATCATGACAGAACAATTTCATTTCTCGCTGCGTCATCACCGAGCGCAATACCCAAACCTCTGCTGAGCGGGTTGAAAAGCCAGGAAACAGATACATGGCCCACACTCCGACGAAATAACAAAGGTCTCCAAAGGGCTGGCCTGACTCACGGCGAGTGGCTTTAGGGATGGAGTTGGCGTGAAACAATTCATTCAGCCAGACATCAGGCAGGCAATTAAAAGCTTTCAAAGCAAAGCTGTGCTAAAAGTTATCAGCTATGAGTCAACGGTGAGAGATGCTCTCTCCTCATGCCTCACCAAGGCACCGGTACAGAGCTGGGGTCCAGTCCTAGAAGCCAAAGCCTACGGAGAGGAGGAACTATTCCTGACTACTTCTTCCTAAATATCCCGTGATGTAACCCCTCTCCCGGATGTGAAAAAGCCAGTGCTTGGCAATTTCGGGAGGTAGCAACACAATAAGAAACAAAGTGCTGGGAGGAAACTTCCACATCCTCCCTTGGCAGTCGCTGCACAAAGCTTATCGGTCCTCCAGGACCGGGGCACTTTCTCCCTTGCCAAAGCTCAGCCCTGAGACAGAAGGGAAAAGAATCAGACAGCACGGATCCTCTGGATGGGGCAAAAACTGGTGAGCACTCATTGTTTTGTTAGCTGGCACCAAAGCCCCCAACTTCGGTCCTGCCGCCGGCTGCCTCTGCCAGCTCAGATTTGCTGGGTCATCTCGGGTAATTCAGGCCGAGCTGTGGATCTGCTGAGCCGAAACCCAAGGAGGAGCAGCACGTGGTTGTTGGAATGAGCAGCGCATTTGAGTTGTCTCCCACAGTCCTCAAACACAACATATTTAAGCAACCAGATAAAACGGGGAAAAAAATAAGTCCGAGGTGCTCAAAGAAATAATATTGGATTAGCACATCCAGGCTGGAGGGAGTAAACATTTTCCCCACCTGCATCTCTACATTCTCTAGCTACCCAGGGCCCTAGGCAGCAGGTCTAGTCATCCTTGGAAACAACTTCTGCAAGTCCCTGTCGGCACAGCAGGTAAGGGGCTGAGCCGAACAGACAGCAAACCTGCCCGAGGTGGCAATTCCCTCCTCCGGCTGTAACCAGGGATGCAGGCAGGAAGCCGAGCTGTTGTTACTCGGCGTTTATTGCTTTGTGGAAAAGCAGGGAAGGAGCTGACATATAAACCACCCCTTTTCTCAGCGTATGTGCTGGTGTTTGGCTGCCTAGCTGTATAACAGAGCTGATAAAGTTGTTTACAGGGCATCCAAGTGGAAGCGTTTGTACTTTTGGTTAAATAACAGGACCCAGCTGATCCCGCCAAGGATCACAAGCTGGAGTCTGGCCTCTTTGCTGCAGCATCGCAGTGTAAAAGCACATTGAGCTGCCCTGGCAACGGTTTTCTTTTGGGTCTTTAATAACTGTAAAATCCCCGTTCGGCTGGCTCGGTGCATTTCTGATGCCATCTTGCTCGCTTGTCCACCTCAGAGAGCTGGATTCAATCAAGAAGATGTCCGATTCCTGCACCAGGATAGCCGTGACCAATCCACTTCTGGGAGGAGATTGCCGAGTGCAAGAAGCATACGAGGATTACGCCGAGTCTGGTCCTTATTTTGGACAGGAATGAGTTATGGTGGAGTGTCATCCCGGGTATTTCAGTTTTTACTGTGCTGCTTGCTGCTTTTCAGGGTTTAATTCAGAGGCTGGGTAAGAGGTTTCATTTCTCTTTAAACTGTACTGCACTTTAACATGGCTGGAGGTTATACAAACACTTATAGGAATCATGAAACATGATCTTTGGGGGTTAAAACAGTGTGTTAAATCCTCCTAATGCTTGAACTGTTTAACACAAAAAAGGACTAATAAACGTGCAAAGTTTTTCACTTGGATTAGCTCCATTTCCTGTAGAAGGTGCTCTCCACCCATAAAGAAAACTTGATGGCAGAAGACTGAGCGTGTATTATACAAAGGGATCCCAGTATCTTATACTGCCCCTTAACAATTCCTACTCCTTTTCATTATATTGAAGAAATCTTTACTCACATCCAGAGAAATCTTTACTCGCATCCAGAGAGGTTAAAACCAACTCATCTAAGCTAACCAGAGCAATGCCAGGAGCCTGTCCTTCCGACATCTCCCCTTTCTCCCTCCAGCAGATGATGAGACCAACTACACGACACATAGCAGGCTGCCTACAACGCGCATAAAAACTCTTTCCATTTAAGAAATCCTCATCATATTTCACCCTGGATCCAAGTATGAATGTTTCATCAGCTGGAAACGCTTGACACTAATGTCTTCTGCTTGTTATTTCAGGCACTGAAGGACAAACGTGTCTGCTGCAGCACAACCTGGATTTAAGCTCTGGCAGCCCTCGGAGATGAAACCCACAGTTGGTTTCTACTGAAAATTACAGTCTGATAACTATGGTATTTTAACGGCCCTTGACTATTATCAGAGTGGACTCTTGAAGGCTGTGCTGGGGGAAGGAGTGTCTGGGAGCACCCTGGGGAGGGTTGGAGATGGTGAGTCTCCAGGTCCCTCCCTCTGCTTCACAGCATCCCGTGCACGAGAGCTGGACCCCAGAGCTGGGCAAGCACCCCAGGACATATCAGTAAATGTAGCAAAAAAGCTGCTAAACTATGCATTCAATCAAACTTTAGGGAGTCTCGGGGTGACTCTACCTCTTGTCCCTTGCCGCCATCTCCCAAAAGGGAGGAAATCGCCTCCCAGGCAATGGCTCACGCCAGCAAAGCCAGGTTCAGGAGAAGAACATATTGATGGATCTTTGCAGGCTGATGAAACGGGGTGAAGGTTGGGTTTAAAACCTGCCCCGAGTCCTGAGCTGCTGCCTGAGATGTCCCCAGCCACCAAGCCATGCCTGCAAAGGGTCTGGAGACAAGTGTCCCCTCCACCAGCCAGCTGGGAGGAGCGGCGCAGGTCGCCCCAGGCTTGCAGGCAAAGCCCAGCCTGCCTGTGAAACTGCAGGCAGCTGCTTCCTATGTCGGTTTACCTCAACACAGGAAAACCAGCCCAACGCTGCTGCAGCCTCCCCTTCCCAGCACAGCTTCCAGCTGCCGGAGGGCTGGGAGGGGATGGCCAGCCCTGCCGCTCGCCCTGGCCAGGAAGCATCCAGACGCCCATCCCAAGCATCCGGAGAGCTATTGTCTTTCTGAAACCACTGCTGGGATCCAGGGGTTGATTGTCTGGTCCCTGCTCCCTCTACATATTGCCACTATCCCATCTCTCAAGCAGAAAGGCGCAAGGAGAGGTAAATATCCCGTCATCAAACCGCCCGGTGATGCACACTTGGTGTCTCAACAAACCCACACGATGCAAATTCAGGCACTTGGACTGAGACGAGCTGCTCCATCACTCCCCGTGTGGCCCAGAGCCTTTCCTCCTCAGGGCTGCCAGCACAGCCATCACCATGCTGCAGCTGACTGCCAGACTAGGAAAAACTACCAGGAGTTGGAGAAACAGCCCGGTAATACTGGAATGAAGGACACAGGACCTGTAAAGCTGTTGCTGGAAGCAGGAGTTACAGCAGCATGCGTCTGTGCACACACACAGGGTTCTCTAGCTTCTCCCTTCTAAATTTGCCAGCATCGCGTGGGACATTGGCATCAAGCAACAGCAAAAGCCAACAGCCACTGCTCAGAGAGTTAATAATACTTCATAAAAACTTCCCAACAACGGCATTTTTGTTTTGGCTTTGGAATATTATCAATTAGTGGAAAGTACATAAATAACCTATTTTCTCTCCTTGCAAAATACAACATTAGCAAACTTAATTCCTTGCCTCCAGGGCTGCTTTATTTTTAGATCAGGTAAAAAAAAAACCAACCCCGAAACCAAAAACAACCCAAGTGGTGAGCTGTTAAAAATCTTGTTTTCAGGATTTTGTACAGGCACTGGAATAACCATAACCACCAGCCCCTTTGTTTCTATGCGAGGCAGCCACCCGTCCCAGTACCCCCCACCCTGCCTACTTTAAACATCTACATGTGTCACTTCGAGTTAGGGGGCTGCACAATCAGGTCAATCTTTGGAAAGCAAATTGGATGAGAACAAGCCCAGCAGCTGAAGACAAGCAGGCATGGCTTTTGTTTGCAATTTTCTCACAAGCCCTTTCGCTACCTTAAAAGCCCACCACCAAAGGAGCCTCCCCTCACTGGGCAGACACCAGCTCCCGCTCCCAGGGGACAGCTTTTAGCTGGATTGTGCAGGGAAGAGCTGTAATCCCAGCCACCCCCGACTCCCTGCTTGGGTCCTGGCAGAAAGCCTTGCAAACGAGCCGGTGCTCGTTACAGGGAGCAGCTGGAGAAGCAAATGCCGCTGGCCGAGAGGGAAATACTCTCCTGTGTCTGAATGCCTTTTCAGTGCCCCGAGCTGCCCAGGAGCCTCCAGGAGCTCAAGGCTGATGGGGAAAAACCTCTAAATGTTGCATTTTTTTCTGAATATCCAGTTTGTTTGGCGGGGGAGAAGAGGAAGTGCTTCCCCCCTCCAAAACGGTAGCGGCATTTGCTCATGGGGAGGGGGAAGCGCCAGCGGGTGCCCCCTCCTTGGCCGAGTGGCCACCAGATCACCCACCGCCAGGCTGGTAGGATGCCCCGCTCCTGAGCCGCACTCCACCTGCAGAGGAGGTTCACACAGGGGTGACACCAGACAAGCCTCCTGCCACATCCCTGGCTGTCACGGGGGGGTTACGCAAGCTGGGCTGGGGAGGTGCCCCCTACTGCCCCAGGACCCCCCCAGCATCCCCACTGCCACTCCTTGCACGGTTTGCTGTACTCACCACGCAGTAAGCCACCAGGGCTCCCTGGGCAAAGCCCGCCAGCACGTCGGTGGGGTGATGTTTGTGGTCCGACACGCGGGACAGGCCGGTGTAAAATGCCATCATGATGAGGGTGAACTGGAGGAGGGGACGGAGCAGGCGGGCTCCCTTCCACGTGAATCTGGCCTGCAGATAAAACTGTGGGGAAAAGAGGAAAACAAAAATGTTGCATTAATTTGAGGGCAGCAAAGGAGAAGCCGTGCCCAAAATGTGCACACATGGCAGCAACCGCCCTGTGGGGCTGGCCCTGGGGCACCTGCGCCCCTGTGGCTCAAGGAGGGGGAACTGCCAAAGAAGAAGGATGCTCTTTGCAAAAGTGTGGTCTCCGTCATGCGAAGGGGAGTGGAACTGGAGCAATTTTAAGCCATGGAGGGGATGCAGAGGTGGATGGGCGCAGCACTTCCTTGGTGAGCCAGGGTCAGGGGCTTGGGACCCCCTGCATCCCAGCTCACCCCACAGCCCTGCTTCAGCCTCCACACAACATCCCATCGGGCCAAGTAAGGAAATGCCTCTCCACTGCTATTCAGTGTGTAACAGAAGCAAGGTCCCAAACGTGCGGGCACGCAGGACCCAGGGCATCTCTCGGAGGAAACCCAGGAAACAACGCAGCACGGCTCACCTCCAGCCCCAGCCCCAAGGGTTTCCAGACACAGTCACAGCCACTTATGATGTGGATGCAAAACGCACTCCTCCAACATCGCCACCGTGGTTCCCAGCCCGAGCCCCAGGGTTTGCAGGGGCGTCGGGAGCAGCCACGTGGTGCAAGAAGTCACTCCTGCCCAGCGAGGGGAAAGCAAGGTCCTGGCTCAACCCAAAAAGACGAAGCTGAGGCGACGCCAAATGGACACTGTCCCCCCACCATGACTATCTCGGGCTCCTTTCCGTTCCGGCCGGCGGGCACGGCTGGTTCCTGTGGGAAACGGGAAGCCGGGCGGGAAGAGAGGACAGGAAAACGGCAACGCGCTGCCCACAGATGAGCGGAGCTGGGCCCAGCGCCGGGAGGAAGGCTGCGGGGAGGGAGGGACGCTGCAGCGACTTTCGGCCTCGGGGAGCACAGAGGCATTCGATGGCTCAAGGACTGTAAAAGTGCCTGGGAAATGCTCCTGCAGCTCAGACCTGCTGCCCGTGGGCTCTGCCGCAGCAGGTATGTTCTGCTTGCTCCTAAACGAAGCCCTGGGAGCCAGACCCAGCGTGCTTCCTGGGACTCTGCAACATCAGAGGGCTGGAAAGGGGTTTAATACCCATTTATGATCCCTTTTACACACCCGGAGCAGTTTACACTGCCTTGATATGAAAGGGAATGAAGCTCTTGCTGGGTTCCCTGAAACCACAAATAACTTAATGACACCATTTACCTATAAAATCAGAATTAATTGGAAAGCTGATAAGGGGGAAGTATCATTTTGGCCAATTTAGTATGTTTGGCTGTTGCATAAACATTATATTTACCCTTTTTTGGAAAGAACACACACTGGGCTCTTTAAAGGAAATGAAACGTCGTGTCTCTTGAATGGAGCAGATGCTCCAAATTATCCAAATTGTCAGCCAATTAACATGGAAGAGAGTAGTACCAAAACAGCTCGGTGCTGGCTAACACACATTATGATTCTGGGGAATATATCTGCAAACCAGCCCGAGTCTGGGAGCGGAGCCACATCACACGCCCCACACCATGCAAACTTGCACATGCAACGCTCCGGGGTGAGTTACAGCAAACCCGCGCCAATACAGCCCAGCAAATGGACTGCTTGGCTGGTCCTCTAGCTTGTGATGGTAATTTCTATGTTCAGGAGAAAGATGAGTCATTAATCAACATATTAAAATTAGGAGGCATATTCTGCCCAGAAAGAACTAAAAAAAAACCCCAAAAACTCCCACCATCAACGATGAGCTGCTTTCCCTCCAGGTAAAATGCAGCCACCTCCGAGCAGGAAAGTTG
Source organism: Falco rusticolus (assembly GCF_015220075.1). Taxonomy (NCBI): domain Eukaryota; kingdom Metazoa; phylum Chordata; class Aves; order Falconiformes; family Falconidae; genus Falco; species Falco rusticolus. Next base: position 5,599,496 of record NC_051197.1, on the reverse strand, counting down.
GAGCTGTGAAATAGCACAGCCCCATCCTGCACAGTCCCTTGCAGTGATTTAACAGCAGGCACTTCAGCCTGCAAGCAAATATCTATGCGGTTCATTAGCAGGCAGCTGCATTTTCAGTTTGCAGCGCTTAGGCTGGCTGAATTTTCATTGCCATGGTATTTAGAGTACCCAGTGATCTGATGCTGAGAATAAACCGTGCAGGCAGGATTCTCCTGGGAAGCATTCAGGGAAGGCGGTGACAGAGAGAGCTGGGGGCCCTGATATCTTTAAATACAAATTCTTAGCGCAGAGACAATGCCCCTTGGAAAAACAGCATTTGTGGAGAGCAGCACTTTTCAAGCACACAAAAAAAATATCCTTCCATTTCCATGGGTTTGGGTCAGGACTATTTCCATTTTCAAGAGTCTCAGCCCAGCCCAGGTGACGGTGTAAAACTCAGGTGCCAGTATGCTGTTGCAGAGCAAAATTCGCTCCAAGTATTGTATCTTATAAACTATAACCCTTAGGTTCTACCAGGAAGACTTGAAACCTAGCACCTTCCCTTAGTCTTGAGGCTCTATCACACCAAACCCCTCAAGAAAGAAATCTGCTGCTGGATAATCTGACATTTGTCCCTTTTACACAGGCTTGACTTCTCCTCAAATCATTGCATTCAACAAGCTTGGACTAAATAGGTCAACTACAGGTGAGGATGCAAAGTATAAATTAAAAATTAGCAATAAAAACCTACCACAAGTTTGAACACGCAGTAAAGCAGACACTTCTGGGGCTGAAGTGATTAAAAAATACACTTGTTTTTATACTGACCCACTCCTTCCAAAGCACAGCTCTGAACTGTGTGCCTAGTGTACACGCTTCAGCCCTGGAGAAGGTGTGCAAAGGCAGCGCGGCACCCTGCGGGGTGTGCTGGGTGCCACCCTGGTCCCCAGCACCCAACTTACACTCAAAGATACATCTACGCATCTTTGAGGAGCAAAACCCACCCCAGTAGATGCACCTCAGACACCACACTACCGGCATGAGGATCTCGACTGAGCTCCTCCTCTTACTGCTGCAACAAAAAGTCTTGGGAAAATTGCTGTTTAAGTTTCCCGTTTATAAGGGGAGGAAAGGAGAAAAAAAAAAAAAAAAAAAAACCAAAAAACAGGATAACAACACCTCTCGTATTCCACAGGCGTACTATGAGCATGCAGGACATCAGCAACTGTGTTCAAACACCAGGGTGCTGACGGTCCCCTCAGTACTTCAGAGGTGAAAGCCTCGGGGTGCTCCAAACTTTGCCTCTGCCCTCAATATGAAAGAAAAACCTAGTTAATAAGAGGTCAAACAGCGAAAGGGGAGCTTGGGGGCTGACAGGATCAGAATTTCCCTAAAACAGGAATCAGTGCTATTACAAAGAAACAGGAAGTTCCTGGCAATTTATCTGAAAACCTGCTTTTGAAGGGATTTTGGTGGCTTTGTTGTTTTTTTTAAACATGGGAGTAAATCTGAAGTGCTGCCTGCTAAGGACTGCCAGATTTTGATGGGAATATGGGGCTGGATGGCGCCCTTCCCAGGAGGAGATGGAGGAGCACTACCACAGCTGGGGTTATCTCCACCACAGACCATCCCAGGGCAGAATAAGTCAGGAGGAGCATCAACCAGAGCAGGGGTGGATGAAATGAAATGGGATTGCACAGAGCAAGAGTTATTTGGAGCTCCCATCCACTGTCTCCTGGCAGAGGCTGAGTTACCACAAAGCAGATGGCTTGAAGGACGTCACATCGCTCCTTTGCTTCCAGGGGACTTCCACAGTGCTGGTGCGGGCAACTGGTGGCCGCATGCAACCCCTGAGCAAAACCATCAAGGAGGAGCTGCCAGGGGACACAGGCTAAAAGCATCACCTCCAGCCTCCCGGAGCTTTCTGTCACCCAGAAATCCTGCCCTGTTCACAGTCTCCTCACCACAAGGCTGAACTCCATCAACCACGTCCCTTAGCCACACTGAAGGTTTCCTTCTGGGAAACGGCCAGTCTTGTTCCTGGCTGCCCGACCTGAAGCTGCCTCTGCAAACAGAACGGTACCCAAAGCGGTATGGGGCCAAAACCTCGCAAACCCAAACCCACCCCACCGTAACGCACTGCCTTGGCTGGGCAAAGCCAGTTGGAGGAAGGGGAACTGCAGAATTCAGCTTTTAGCACCAAGCTAGCCAGAAGACAAGGACAGGAGAAGAGCAGAGACCTCCCAGCAGGGAAGGCACACTCTTTGCCTCTTTGCTGAGCGTACAGCATCCTCCTGCTCCCTCTAGAATACTCCCATCAGCTTAGCAACGCATTTCACACCTTGGCCCTGGCCTCTGATATAATTCCAGCTTATTCCAGCTTACTTAGGTCACTGCTAAGCTTGACTTCAAGTTCACAACCACCATGGAGTTGCCTTCGCAGGCAGGTGATAGCTCAGCAGCATCACAGCACCGGGACCTTCTCCACCCTTCAGCAAGAAACCCCGGTGAGAAGCCTCACGCTCACTCCAATACACAACACCGGCACCATCTCTAATTTTTCATATAAATCAGTAGAATACACTAAACCACACCTGATCTGAAGTCTTCCGCCTCACCCACTAACGCGCGTTAAATGCGTAAGCCACCCTGTTTTGCTCTCATTTTACCTGGAATCAGCCAACATTGCTGAGGGATATTCATTTAGCTTTTCTGATATTAAGGTAGCTGTTCTGCAACCTCTGTGTGGTTGGCTGCGACTTCAGGCAACTTCAGGCTGCAAAAACAGTCAGTCTTACGGTCTGAGGTGCTCGAGGGGAGCGGGAAGCATCCCTCGCACCCCGCAAAGCCTCCCCACACCAGCGAGACACAGCCCGGAGGCACGGGTCGGGTCCGGAGGGCTGCAGGGAATAGGCTGTTACATACCTCCTCTTTCCTCAGCCTGCTAAAAATATGTATTACAGGCTTGCTCAGCCAAGGAGTAACAAAGCAAGGAAAATTAAGACAAAGAGGATTACCCAAGCGTAATTTCCCCTTTTAATTTTTTTATACAAAGGCCTGATGTTAATTGAGTATTCTTGGTGACAAGAAGGCTGCGAGAAACTTAGCCCCAGAGTCTCAGTGTTTAGAACTAAATCCCAGGAGATTTTACTGTGTTGCAAGCACCTTTCCCTGGGACTTTTCCCCCAGAGCCCTCCTGGGCTTGGCATCTATCCACATTTTCCTACCGGGAGCCCGTGGCCAGACTGATTCTCCTTGATGGATACCACAGGGCACTGCTGCTGCGCCAGGCGATGGGGAAGCCACCGTCACCCATCCACTGGCCACCAAACACCTGGGCAAATCCAGCCCCATGGCTCAGGCAAAGCCCTGTGGGATGCGTGGGAATCCAGTTATCTTTTAATAGACCAAGTAAAGCTTTTTGGCACCCATCTCCATCAGGTGAGGCAAACTTGAAAACATTATAATTCAGAATGGGCCTTAAGCATGAAGCCAGGGAATGCCAGGAAAGGCAGGAAGTGACTTATCCTGGAAATATGAAGTATTGTTCAATAGGGGATGCACTCAGGATGCGGCTGATCAGCCAAGCCTCTGCAGCACACGCTCAGCCCCCAAAATATCCCCACTCTGCAAAGGCTCCCGGCAAACTCCTGGTATCCAAAGCACCAGCAGCAAAGCCCTGACTTCCCAGGAACTGAAGAACAACTGTTTTGTTTCGGTTGAGATGATTCCCTGATTAAATTCATCAAACCCACCTCCTGCAGGCTTCAGCATGGTGGATGCCACATTTCTAACCAGGCTTTCAAAACCCCACTCATTCATTGAGGTGGGCAAGACAGCCGGGTTTATTTTGCACTAAATAAAATCCCTCTGGGTTATTGTAACATCTCATTTTGGTTTTTTAAACGTCATCTTTGGATATTATCAGCCTCTCCAGCATGACAGATTTTCTGCCTCCCATTTTCTGTGAGATTTCTCGTTCAGGCTCCAGCCGCTGTCGGGGAGCTGGAGTGATGTAGAGCAGGGTGCTCGTGGGCAAGTTAGAATCATAATCATTTAGGTTGGAAAAGACCCTTAAGATCACCATTTCCTCACCTCCGATACATGCTGTGTCACATTGTCTTGTCTCAAATTGACTTTTTCTCCCTTTAATTTATGGCCAAACAGTTGGTGCAATTTTTCCCCTGACATTTTAAGGCACAAGGCAACCAAACAGCTGGTCAGACAGAGCCTGCTACCAACGTTATCCCAGTTTTGGGACAAGGAAAAAAAAAAAAAAAAAAAAAAGAATTCTTAAGGGACTGTGTGTCCAAACCCCTCCATGCTGCTGTCCCAGAGCAGAGGGTCAAGGGGCAGAGGCTGCTGAGCACCGACAGCTCGAGTGCTCCCATATGGGGACAGGGAAGGGCAGCAAAGAGATGAGAGGCAGCATTCTGCTCCGGAGCATTCTGCAGGAGCTAAACACTACTTCTGAAGTCTTCTGCGAAGTTAAAAGAAAATCAAGGAGCAGGCACAGGTGCAAAGCAGTGCTGGAAAATGAGCCACGTGGGTTTTCCACGCATCCCATGGAAATGTTGCATGCACGCTGCAGTTTTGGGGTCTCCAGTGCACCCCTTGCCACCAGGCCCCCCAGGCACTGGCATTCCCGTTTGTTTCTCGCCTGCTCTGTAACTGCTGGATTTTCAGAAAAAGCACAGAAAAAAACCCAACTAGTGAAGCACCACGGCCTGCCTGGTACCCTGCGGACATAGGGTCAAACCATGGTGACTTTGGGCACATGCTGCTGAAGCGAGCGGGGTGGAAATGTGGGCAGGGGGTGAGTGCTTGTCCAGCCACGCACAGCCCCCCGGGTCCTCCCCCCCACCCTGAAGGATGCTGCAGGGCATGATCGCGTGCAAAAGGGAAAGCACTGGACTCAACTTGCAAAAAGGCCAAGGAGCAGCATCTCCTAAAAAATAAATCCTGGAGGGACAACCCAATTCTTGGAGAGAAACCACCACTGACTTAATAGAGACTGGCAGTCCTCGCTGTTTCTGGATGCCAGACTCAGAAGCATCTTGGTGCTGACTTATCTGACTGGCCACAGACCCCCTCGGAAATAAATAAATGCCAGTGTGAGCAATGGTTTCCAAACTCAGCTCGGAAAGTTTTGTGACGGCAGTGATGGAGGCCTGAGCCTCCTGCAAAGCATCACCAGGGCAGCTCTGCACTGTAACACAGCTGGGAGGAAACGGCCAAAACGCTTACTGAAGAAATTCAGATGTTTTCCAAGAACAAAATAAAGTAAGGGGGAAAGCGAGAAAACAATTTAATACACCGCCCCCAACAGCCTAGTAAGCTTAGTAATTCAATTACAGAAAATGCTCACAGGGAGGGGGAATCCAGGGCTGAAAAGGCAGGAGGGAGCAGCGGTCACTTATCTTTTGAGAGGGTAGAGCAAAAGGACCGGCGGGTGGGGGGGCGGGGGGGGAAGCAATGTTCGCAGATAAAGCTCGTGTTTAACATTTTTATCGGTGTCATGCTGTTTCTTTGCTTGCTGGTCTGAGCTTACAGGAGATGGGGGAAGCACAAATCTTGAAAGGAATCCAAAAACCTTTTTCCTGATTTTTTAAAACAAATAAGTAATTTTTTTTAAAAAAATTAATAAATAAACCCAGACAGAAATCAGTGCCCAGACAGCCCCGGCCGTGCGCGGGTGCAGCCCCGGGCGGTGCGGGCAGCGAGCCTCCCGCAGCCCCGGCAGGAAGCACCTTGGCAGCCGCCCCGGCCCCAGCCCAGCGCAGGAAGGGTAGAGCCATTTCTCACTGACAAAGAAAAACAAGTCCCAGTCCTCTGCTCCGGATCCAGGCAGGCAGAGGTTGCTCCACCTGCTTTGCTGGCACAGTTGGGAACCAGCCTTCGCCCCCCGACAGAGCCACGACGGCACATCGTCCCCTTTCCGCTGGTGCAGCGTTTTGGCTCACCCCAAACTCTCCTCAGCAGAAACCACAATGTGGGGTGAATGAAATTGCCCAGGTCATCCACAGATTTATTTGGATTCAGATTTAATTGCGGCCTTGGCTACATCCCAAAGCCGTGCAGCAAAACTATCACCCCAGGAGTCTCCATCCCAAATAACACCAGAGGGGCTGAGAGTGGAGCTTTCCACCAGCAGCTTGTTCAGGCTCTTTTTTCAACCAACCCTCTATCGCTGATGCTCATCGTGCTGCTATTGCCACTGAACAGGGGTGAGTGCCTTGGGAAAGGGGGACAGTGGGTAAATCATGTCAATCTCAAGCAAGGTTGAGGCTACTCACCACCAAATACAGCATGGTGTAGAGGGAGAAGGACGCGTGCCCGGAGAAGAAGGATTTCCTGCAAAACAAAGCAGGTGCTAAGAACCAGTCACTATAACCTTTGGTATTATAATTTTACACGTGATATGGTGACTTTGCCTGCTGCTACTAAGAGGGATGCCAAAGCGGAGGGACCCACAACCCCCAGTCTTTTGGCTTACAAAACCCCCATTTATCCACCCAGCAAAAAAAAAAAAAAAAAAAAAAAGCGCACAGGGATGGACAGGATGCTTGCATTGTTCGTCCCTTCCTGGTCTACTTGTGGGACAGCAGTGATTTCCAGGATAGCCTGATAACTCATCCTCTCGCCTCAAATAACCAGGAAACCATAAAGAAATAAGAAGTGAGCAACTTCTCTGGTTGCTTAATTGCAGCGTGTGAAATGTGCCCCTGGAAATGTCAGACTCGAGCATCTGATGGATTTGATACGGAGCCCGAAGGGGAGGCGCTGGCAGCCCTGCCTGCACGGAGCCTCCTCGTCCTCCTCCGAGCCCTCTGCCCCGCCGCATGGGTCAGCTCGAGCCGCTCACCATCAGCTCAGCTCCCGTGGTGAATTCCCACATTGAGCAACCACACGGGGAAACAATAGTGGAGGAGTAAAGAGAAAGGAAAAGAAATACTATTCAGCCAAGCGCTGCGATTCCTAAGGGAAACTGCCAGTCACTGGCAGCCAGTTACAGCCTTTGCAGAGCAAGCAGCGTTTTGAGTCATCTATTGCTGGCAGAGAACCCCCTGAGATATTTCACATGAGGTGCCATTTTGGTGGTGGTAACCCATCGCTTTGATGCCGCAGACTCTCACCTGGCTTCCTGGACCTTGCTGTCGTTTCCCCTGCAGGTGTAGTTCTGGATGTAAACTCCCTTAGCGCAGTTGATGGTGGAAAAATCCAAATCGCAAACCTCCAGGAAATGCGGCCGCAAGCGCCCGACGGACACTTTGGCAATGTCTGTGAAGGACTGGCTGATGGCGCAGCCGAAAACGAAGCAGCCCACCTGCTTGTAAAGAGCCGCCACGTAGGGGTTCTGGATAAAGGAGTGTGATTTCTCCTTCAGGTAGTGGATGCGGTAGAGCTCTCCCGTTATAATCTGGGGGGGGGGAAGACAACAGAGAGGTTAGAGAGTAGGCAAAATGCTGTGGAAAACCTGCAGCAGATGCAGGGCTGAGACAGCTCTCAGCTCTGAGCATCTCAAACCAGCAATCTGCTCCCACAGCAAGGAAGGAGAGCCATAGCCCAGCATCTCTCCATCCTCCTTCTCTGCCCTCTCAAGAAGAGATTGCAGCGCTTGAAATGTTCTTTATGGAAAAATTCAATGAACAAAAAAACCCCAAAAAACAACCAACACAAACAACGCTAGATTTTGGTTTAGCACGTTGGCACGTCTTTACAGAAGTGAAATAGTAGTCCAGATCCATACCAGTACAGCAGGGAAAAAAAGCAATATAAACCAGATAAAGAATCAGTGTGTGTTTGGGAAGGAGAGGCCAGATCCCCTACCCTCTCATCAAAATCATTTTGGAGGGAAAAAAAAATAACTACCTGCTTATCTTCCTCCCTGAAAACCATGAGCACAACAGCAAAAGACTCAGAAAGCCCCAAACCTCTCAGATTCTGGCCCAAAACTTGCTGCCACTCAAAGCCTGTGTAAACACCAGCCATTTCTGGGCGTTTCAAGGGGTCTTGCAATTGCATGGCAGCACATCACATTTTTCTTGTGTCGGGGTGCTGGGGTTTGACAATATCGCCATAAATCACTGTCAGGGAGCAGAAGACCTGACTTCTCACAATCCCGGCTCTCAAAAGGCAGGTTAATGAAAATCAGGCTGTGAAATGAAGTCCAAATGTCTCACCTCTTCCAAAAAAGCAAAGGCTTAAATTGTTCTCCATCACGTTACACACCTAGGTTTTGAGCTCCAGATTTACAGCTTTAGGATTTTATTCATTACTTTAAATGTTTTTATACCCGAGTAATAAATCGAGGCCGATTTTTTTTTTTTGTTGTTGGCTGCCCCCTTATCCCTGCCCCTCTCTAGTCACGAGGACCGTGATATGTAAAATTAACTGTCAGGAAAAATGCCTTCATGTTAATCCCTTTCTGGAGCAGCCAGCAATATTCCTCCCGGCATGGCAGCCTGCCAGCGGCGTGCAGGAGACAAGGCTCCCCTGCCTACCTTTTTTAAAAGCTTGGCACAACCTTTGGAAACTAATAAACTGGAAAAGTATGGCAATTAGACTAAGAGGAGATGAAGCTGTATCATTGTTTGAACTCACTTGTAGCATGGCTTGGAAAAGCAAAGGTTGACCTAAGGCAGCTGAAATTGCTGCTAAGCAGGATTTATCAAAGAGAGATACAACTATAATAATTAAAAAATAAAGGCCAAGTTAGAGCACTCTGCTGCCACGCACAGAAATGTTTTGCATGGCTGCACCAGCGTTCTGGGTTTACGTGTCACCGCTGAGATTTACTCTTAGAAATCTGGTCGTGATCAAGAGTTGTCTGGGGAGCTGCAGCTCACCAGCTCCAGCATCATTTTAATCCTCACAGACTCCAAAGACCACGGTTTATCTCCGGTTCGGACCCCTCGCCAGGACATCTGCTGGTATGAGGACTGCAGGGGGAGGTTGTCCTGGGTGGACGTGGAGGCTCCTGCACATGGGCACGGCCGCTGCCTGCAGCCTCCCGGGAGCCTGGGCTCACATGGAGGGGAGCTAACAGCTCCAGAACTCATGACTTTTGCCGAGGGGAGACAAGAGAAATTAAGGATGACATCTGATACTGGCAGATGTGCCATTACTCCCAACTCACAAACAGATCCACGTAAACCTGAGGCTCTTGGCCTGGGAAAGGCATGTGACCGTTTTAAAGAGGGACCAACAAAAGTCTGGGGATTAATATTTTTCTCTCACCGTTGGTGGTCTGGGTAATTGCACACATGTAGCAGATTGTAAATTGGAGACTTCATTCCCCCGCTAGCATGCTGCTGGGCAGCTACGAACCCTCCCCGCTTAGTTAAACCCATGGCTCAACCTTAATGAGAAGCTAAAAATTGGGCAAACTTGTTTTTTTGGCAGTGCCGTCCCAGATAAAGCAGGACGGTGAAAAACTAATGCAGCACAGATGTGCACGAACTGAAAGGACATACTGAAAAGAAAACAAGTCTTAAAGATACTAAGCTCTTCTTACGCCTTGCATTTCTGCTGAGCCATCTGCACGGGACATATGCCGCGCCGACGTGATGGGCACAGCTCACGGGGGACTGTCACACACATTTAAGACGGTCACTAGAGAGGAGCCAGTAACCAAATTTTCTGTCCGTGAATGCCTTTAGCAGACTTTTGGTTGCCGTGCCCATTTTATCATTATTATAAGATATCACTAGCAATCCAATTAACCTGTAATTACTTTTAGAGCTTTTCTAATCACTCGCGTCTCTGGTGTAATGTTCCCTGTGTCTAATCACGTTGAAGCATATCACCTTCAACAGTAAAACTACCAGCTAATCCAGCTGTGTAACTCAGATCACCTAGGAAATTAATTTTCTTAGATATTTTTCATAGGATTTCAAGAGCTGTCAGGTGTGAGGGCCGGGGCACCATGGCAGCGGTACCGTACGAGGCTCAGCAAGAGGAAATGTCACCTTCCCAGAGCCATCCCAGGGACCGTCAACATGCTGCTGTGCCAATCAAATTAACCACCTTCCAGCACGAGCAGCAGCCAGGAGAGATGAAGAGCCCGCATCCCAGGGGCACGAGCCTCTCCAGGGTCATCTACATGGAAATTTGCCTGAAGCCAGTAAATATACAGGTATTAGAACCAAATGCATATCCTCTCACATCCTGATCGAAGCAAAGATCTTTGCCTCTGCTGTTTACCTAACGAGCACTCTGGGTGTCCTCAAGCCATTTAAAACATGACCTGGACCTTTTACCCTGGGCTAGACTGCCTGTGACGCCACGTAACGCAAGGGTGTGAAATTTTGGCTGCTCCATCCTGAACGCCAGCTCCTGGAAGTCCTCATAACCACTGTCCTGCCTTCCGAAGGCAACGTTGTGAGCGAAAGGAGCGGAGTCAGTGCTTTGTGGATTTGGAAGGAATTCCTATTATGCTACAGTAATTCTGGTATCTGGGTTACATCTGAAAAAAGAGGTCAGGCTGACTTGAATTTTCCACGCATGCTGCCATAGCAAAGAAATCTGTTGCTTCAATTCCTCGTTAGCCATTTGTATCACTCAACAGCAAATAACTTAGCTTTTGAATTTACCTTATTAAGTTACATTTGTTGTGGGCACAGTGAAACCAGGGCAGAAACATCTAATTCTTTGGGGATTTTCTTTCTCTTTTAATTGACCTGCTATTTCGTGGTAGAAATTTGATGGATCACATAGGCAGCTGATTATGTTTCCAGTTTCTGTTCCAACTCCCATATTTGCCACTGCCTCATTACTGATCAGAAGCACACTCTGCATGGAGCCGGCGTGCCGATAGCTCAGGCAGTAATGCGAAAATGAGAGGCTTTTTCATTTCGTTTTTATGGCTTTTCCACACTTGGGGGTAATTCACCTGCAGGGTAAAACTCGGCTGCGTTTACAAAACTGGGGGTCTGGCACCTTTCAGGCTTGTTTTGAGGAGGGAGGGGGCACAGGCACAAGGCAGTTATGGGAACCTACTTTGCTAAGTGAGTGTATGTGGTCAGGAAACGATGGAGAGATCAGGAAACGATGAAGATGCTCACAGCACGAAGCAGCAAGGCTGAGGACGGGGTACTACCAAAGCAGGCACATGCCATGCCAGAACACCTACTGCCCACACCATTGCTCCTATGAGCAAAGATGAAAGCTAGGAGGGGAACAAGCATTCCTGACCTCTCCATCTCCATCCCTCCCAGCTGAAGGACCAAGAGGAAGGCAGCATCTCTGGGAAAGCACCTGAGCTGTGCTGGCAGCAGGTGAGAAGGAAATCGTAGGTACTTTTCATAGGGGAATTTCATCTTCAGCTGGAAGCATTTAACCAACAACCAGGAGACAGCTCTTGCCTCCTGCCCCAGCACCAAATACATGCTGGCATAAGGAGGCTCAGCTCCATGGGCTGAATTTAGGGTTTTGGCTGACATTTAAAGCTCTCACCGTGCAATCGTTTCCTACCACAGCTCTAGGAAAGCTGGCAGGAAAAGAGAAACAAGGCGGCATTGGGAAGGTGGTGCATTAACTACTTTTTAGAGTGAGGACTCTGGGAATATGCTCCCCATGGAAGGTTTTAATTGTCTTTCTAAAACGGCTGTAATATACAATCTCTTAAAAATCTAATACTAACCTGTGAAATTTTTCCAGGCACTGGTTAGCTGAAAAGATGTATCCTTTCTTTTTTTTTTTTTTTTTCTTTTTCTTTTTTTTTTAAACCTTATGAAATAGGCAAATACCAAGAGTTATTTGAATAGGGACAAACCATGCCAAGTCCTTACTGACACTCCAAGTCTTTTTGCTTCTACCCTGAACTCTTACTGGAGGGTGAAAAAACTCTTGTGGAGCTCACAGACTTGCCCAGACAGCTTTGGGCCTGTTTATGGGCTTCAGGAGTAATCTCATTCCTCCCATTACAAGCTTTCATTTGCAAATGTTTACTGCTCCACATTACGCAGAAGTCAAATAATCACAGAGAAGATGTGCACCTCAGTAGATAGCGTGGACATACTGGCAAGAGTGTGTTAAACCCCCACACCAATGGAACAGTGACAAAACAGTGACAAAAAGCCACCCAGGATACCCAAGGGACAGGAGAGGGGGGGTTCGGAGGTGGTACTTACAGCGAGGATAGCGATGAGGATGCCCGCAGCACACAGCACTGCATCATTGATAGTCTCCATCGTCTTCAGCGGGTACCTGATGCTGTCGTCATCGCAGTAGAAGCCCCGCTGGTAGGGCTGGATTGTGCTCGTTTCAATGATGAGGAAGGGCAACCCCGCTGGAAAGGAGGGGAGACAATAACCAAACGCATCAGCAATACAGGCAAACACAAGCAGCTCACCAAAAAAACAAACCAAAAAACCCAAGACCCAGTAGAAACCCCCTTGCAAACCACGCAGCACCGGTCCCCGGTGCTTTTCTTTCTATATTGCTATCTTTCTAAAGGGAGTAGCATTGGGATTTGTTTTTCCAAGTCGCTCTTGCGGGGAAAAAGCATCTCCTCTGTTATGGTTATCAGATGTCTGCACTGCCTGGTTTCAGTTAAGCCTTGTGCATTGCAAATATTAACTTACAGGAACGGACCCCTAAAGCAATCCCTCTGCAAAAAGCCATGAAAATGAATCTGGCGCTTCTCTCCTGGGAGGGCCCGATGCTGTGCCGAGCGCCCCACGGCAGGGCAGCCCAGAGCTGTGCAAACAAACACTGCAGGATCGAGTATCAGCACGGCTGCTCCGACTCGGGCAGCCCAGCTACACTCCATCCCCATTACTTTTAAGCTTTTGAAGCCTTCCTTGACTCCCCCCTCTCTGTATTTACAGGGTATACGTATGTTTGTACCTACTGCCATAAGACGATGTGCTTTGAGCAGCTGTGGGATACCCACCCCTGACCCATCCTCGCCAGGGCAAGCGGTGCACACATCCAGCCAGCCCACCTACACGAGCTGCTGAATTCCCACCAGAGCCTGTTTGCTTTCGATCACCTTAAAGCCACACAAAACCTGTTTCAAAATGCTGTTTGTGAACTTTCCATGCAGGAGACCTGCATCTGCACAGCTCGTCTGGACCTTCGCATCAAGCATGGAGCAGATCTGCTCAGAAACACAGGGTGACGGCTTAGGGCACGCAGTACGGAAGGGACACCTCGAAATCGCCGCACAGCTGTAACCATATTCTTCCAAGTCTTTAGAGAAACACAGCATTGCCTCAATCCTACGAGAGCCCCGGGGTATTTCCCAGCCACGATGGTACCTTGGGCAGGGCACCCTCAGTTTCCCCATCTACCTTTGCTACGGAGCCCAACACCAAGAGGAGCAGTACGTCCCCACCAAAACAAGCCCCAAATTCCCTGAAACCCATGTTCAGAGTAAATCACAAACCACAAGGTACAGGAAACCCTCCTCCCACTTGCAGAGCGAAACCCAGGTAAGGGGAAAACAAATGCACCGCGGTTCAAGCTGTCCTTGGGCCAAGACAACAGGTCTCACGCCCAGATCCTACAGAAAGCACTAGGGAATATTTGTCGACCACTAACTTGCTTAGGTATCTGTGAGCTTGTTTACACAGCTAGCACTCTTAGACATCAGAGGGTTTTTCCTTCTAAAATAAATATAAAAAATAAAAAAAATAAAATAAAAATGAAGTGCTGTTGGGTTTAACCTAAATTTCTCCACGGTACGTTTGTAGTCCTCGGGATCTGCTAGATGCGATTACCAAAGTTACCATCCAGGCTGTTAAAAAGTACCATCAAAATAATGTTCCCCTTCTCCACGTGAACCACGTTCTGTATTTCACTTTGCGCAATCCCTTTTGGCTCCTTTTCCTATACGTTAATAGGCTTGCCTAATCCAGGATTATTAGGGGGTTTGTTAGTCTTAAGAAAAAGGAAAATCGCCATCATCGGTGAGCCGGGACAACCACACACAGACTTGAAGCCTCTCAGGTACCCAAGAACAGCCAGGGCCACCGCTCAGGACCCCTTTCAGCTCCTCTCTGAAAACACTGCAAAGGGGTTAATTGCAAGCACTGGGCCCCGCGGTGCTTGGCAAGGCAGGATGGTTTCCACCACGTGTGTGAACCAGCAAGGAAAAGTTTCAGAACCACCTGCCCAGCTCAGATTTGGTAAATAAAATCGGACATCTCGTGTGAATCCAGTTGATCTTCATTCCACTCTTTAACCGTTTTGATGCCTAGCCAGCTTGGCCCCAAAATGTGCCTCTGATGCCAGCAATCTGATATTAATAGGCCACTTAAAAAATCCTTAAGTTTCCCAATGAAAAATTGCAGGAGAGGAGCTAATGTCGCTTGGCACGATCCAATTTCACATGCACTTGAAGCAGCGGCGTAACTGTTGAACTCGGGGAGTAGACATGCCACGGTTACGTGGCTTATTGTTATTTCTCCAGTTCCTCTTGTTAATAGCTTTCACATGACAGGTCTGTAAAACACATGTTCCCACAGACAATAAAATACATCTGAAAGCTAAAACTGGCTTAAAAAAAAAAAAAAAAAAAGAAAAAAAAAAAAAGACAGACAATAGTGTTCCTATATATTATGTGAACCCAGGAATAATAAAGATTTGTTTTCCCTTCATTCATTGAACAGCATGGGGTAGTATTTCCGCGTTTCAATTATATGTACTCTTGCCACAGCTATAATAAGAGCATAACTGACCTATATGGTATACATTTTTTTAAGCGTGCATAGGCATAGTTTAGAAAATCCAATGGTTTTGTTTTCTCTCCTACAAACTTGTGGTTTAGCGGGATATTGCCAATCAAGTCTTGACATTTTTCCAGCAAAACAGTAACCTCAGATTCCCTTTTTTTTTTTCCTTTGCCCCCCCGCCCCCCCCCCTTTTTTTTTTTCTTTTTAAACATGAGAAACATAAACATACTCTCCATAGCTGAACGGATATTACTTAGAAGACATAACATGCCTTTGATTTTGAGGGCTGGGTGAGAGGCTGCTCTTTCAGCAGTAATTACCCAAGGCAAAGAAGACCCCTGCCCATGGCGAATGGTAAATTGTGCTCAAGATGGTTCTTCTTCCACCAGGTTACTTCTTGGAGGATGGGTTCTCTAAGTGACTGGGTCACCACCCACATTTTTTTTTTGGCAAGGTGGTTCCAGCACAGAGACGCCTGTAGTGATGCCAAAAGGCAGCCAGAGAATGGGTTTTGCAGAAAAACACTACAGAAAGAAGTCTGGAAGAAGAAAGAAAATTAAACACAGAGAGAGATGTTTGGGATCCCTCAGCAAAACACCACAGAGACATTATTCACACTAGGAGACCTGCCAGCGGCAAAGCTATCCAGAAGTGGGGCTACAGCCCACCCACCCTTGGAAATGGAAGGCGAGCAGCATGGGGTCACACCATGAAGATGGCCTCATCAGCCCTCCTGCCCCATCTGCCTCTCCAGTCCAGTGTTCTAACAGGAAACTCAAGCTCTGCATCCCTGGCTGCAGGGATGTGCAGCTACAAAACCCAACGGCTGAGCCCCATAAAGGTGCCAAGTTTTCAACCTCCACCACTTCCCACCCCCCTACCCATGGCACAAAACTACCGAGAATACAAGAGGTACATTTCAGAAAACGGTAACGAAAGGTGACTTGCACTGCAGTGAGCAATAAACGTACACGGTAGGCAAAAAAAATTACTGATTCTGGACATGGTGACTCTTCTCCAAACATGGTCCTATTTGGCCCTTCTGTCCGTGGCTATGGCTCACCTCCGTGTACAGACTGACTGCAAAAGCTTTAGTAACGCTGTAGAAGGGCTTTGCATCCTGCTTAATACTGGTATCTCCACGCTGATAAACCACACGGCAGCCTGTGGACCATACCCTGAGGCATGGAGGCAATACCTGCACATCCTCATAGGACTGCAACCAGAGAAGTGCTGTTATCCCCCTCTCACAGACAGAGGAAACTAAAGCACAGGGATAAAGCACAAAGGGATTTGTTTATTCCAATGCAATAAAGGTAAATGGAGCCAAGATTACCTTCTGAGTTGTAACACACTCCACAAGGTGAAGGAAAGGGTTTTCTCCTTATCTAAAGGGGACTCTTTGCTTTAATAACAAAACAAGGAAATCCCAACCACATGCTTTTCTCTAACTATGCTGTAGGAGATCAAACAGGGCTCCAAACCATGAGCATAATCGAAATCTCTTGGGGACTGATCCTGCCCCATCCAAACGGGCTCAGCCCTGCCCCGAGCAGCACAGAGCAGGTGTGGACACTAACGGATTGTGTGAGGCACCGCAGGATGCCGTGGGGCTGGACATTAAAAATTGATGTTGCTTTTGCTGGGAGGAAGTCCAAGTGACTTGGTGACCTCTAACCGCTGGTGTCCTGTGCTAAGGTATTTCAGTGCAGGGTTTAAATTTATTTGTCTTTCCATTTAATAAAACCAATCAAGTTTGGACATCTAGCGCGGAGGAAAAAAATATTCCTTTCTTTGGTCAGCACCTTTATTAAGAGGCAATTAATAGGTGATAACCCTGGGAAGGCTGGCACCATGAAAGCTAAAACCCCACCAACAAGCCTAAACAAAAACCCTTGCAAAATCCCTATGCACTCTCCCACCAGCTTGAAATGTGCATAAAATCAAAGGCAGAAAAAAAAAAGGGGGGGGGAGGGGGGCTCTGTGTTGGGTTCAGCAGTTTGAATCCTGCAGTCTTTGAAAAGTTAATGCTTGTGCAGGTTTAATGGGGGAAAAAAAAAATTAAAAGAAGGGAAAAGCTTTCACTGGCCACCCATCAGAAAATCTGAGGGAACAGGAGGGGAAGAGGCATTTCTGCAGTGACCCACCCATGCAGCTCTCATCTTCCCAGCCCAGCCTTCACCTTTGCACTAAATTAAACACCATGAGGGTATTTTTTTTTTTTTTAATGTTTGGTTTTGATGGAGGTGGTTGTGGTGTTTTTCCCCACTAAATCTTTCTTCTTTCAACCCTGCAGGTCAGTGGGATGTTGCTGGCTATCTCAACAAAGCAATGGTAATTTCTAACAAGCGCCCTGTGATGTGTTTGGCTGCCAGTGTCCAGGCCTTGGCCATGTTTTTAAGGTTTCAGTAGATTAGACATTTAGCTTAATAAGTGAAAAAGATCATTAAATAATTTGGCAGGACTGAGCGGGGTATCTAATGCCTCATTCAAGACACACTGTAAATATTTGGGCACGTACAAGAGACGGGCTTTCTATTTAAAGTACTTCGTGGCTGATTTTGGGTACATATAAACCTTATTTGATTTACAATATTTGTACATATTTTAAAATGCATAAAAACTAGATTAGCCTAAGGTAGGCTTTTATTGGGGCTTTAGAAATTGGCTTCCACAACTTTTAGAAAAGAATTGCAGCACTGCAGACCAGCCTTGGCAGCTGCTGCAAGAGCAAACAACTCTTGAAGCTGGTTGATGTTATATATATATATATACACACACATACACACACATATATATACACAGATAAAACATAACACCACAAAGAAGTATTTCCACATTTTCATTATATCAGGTATACGCTGCCAATCACAACAGGGCCTGATTCTGCACGAGCCCCAACAAAATGGGTGGCAAGGAGCGGTAGGAGCTTGGTCAACCAAAAAGTAATCTGAAAGGGACCTGATCCACAGCCCAAGGGTAGCCAAAAGAAGGATCCTACTGCAGACTGGATTGGGCCATTATGTTGGAATTTTTAAAGGTCTTGAAAGCATCAGTGGTGCACCTCCTTGCCAATGGTTTTTGACTGAAACTGGACACTTGAGGCCCATATATTCACAGGAGAAAACTAGGCTAGCATCAGAAATGCAGAGTACCCTCAACTCATTTTATTACGGGCTCAGTCTTAATTGTTCTTCACCTTGGTTCCAGCAGTCCAGAAGACTGCTCTGTGTATCTGCCTGTATTTTGGAAACACATGTAATATCTTTGTTTGCAAAACAGGTTCCCATTCAACTCTATTACAGCTCCACTACTCTCAGCTACGCAGACACATAAGGATAGAAAATTCTCCAAACACACAAACAAATGCTAGACTTTACTGTAGAACAGGAACCTGCTTCAGAGTGCTAAAGAACCTATAAGCAAGGATCAGCATATATTGCATTTCTCTGACTTGACCTGTCTAGAAAAGTCCGAGGACGCAATGGGTTGATTTCCACAAACCCAAGATATTGGTTCATTTCCTACTTGCTTTAGGTTCTCCCATGTAACTCACATGAACTTTTGCAGCTACCTATGTCAATGCCTCTGGTGTCCTTCCTATCAAAAGAGTGACATTTCAGTCCACTTTATTATTATTAGTTATATTTCGGCCAAATCATAGGAACTTTAGCATAAACCTCACCATTTTTAGATCCACCGGCTGCCACGGAGTCCAGGAGACTTCCTAGTGGGCAAACACAGTTTCATTTTGACCTAGATGATGATATTTTCTGGGTTCTTACCTTTTGGGTGGTTTTTTTTGTTTGTTTATTTTTTAATAAGAACTGGTTATTCAGGAACTCTGGGCAAAATGCCTCCTCATGCTTGCTAGTGCAACAGCAAACAAGAAGAAAGCCAAGAATATTCATTTTCTATATGAAGAACCCTGTAACATTGATGACCCCAAGCTGCAGAGGTATTTGAGAAGTGCCTAAAAAAACCCTGATGGCGGTGGCAGGAATGACAGGTATCTCTACCTGCTGCCAAAACACATCATCCAGAGACACACCCACCCTTTGGAACCTGGAGCGTGTTTACTGACCCCACCATCCTGGGAGAATATTATTATGGAAAGGCCCTTGGTCACAGACACTTTAAACCAAATGTCAAGTTATTCTCACACACTGCAAATTCCTTTGGATTCGAAACCTCGGTAGAAATGCTTCCCCGTGCAGCGGGAGCACAGCGGGCCAACCCCATGCTCCAGGAGCTGCAGATGAACACGAGTGCTGCCATTGGTTTTGCTGGGAGAAATACTGCCTTTAGACAATACCCGTTACCTCTTTCCACAGGCAAACACCACATACAAAGGAAGAAAGGGAAGGGAATTCTAAGAAGTATGTTAAGTTGTTCCTCCTGGGAGTTTGGCATGAGCTGATATTAAAAGAGCTTTAATATTAAAGTGCACATATATTTTTAATACCTAAAAAATGCATTAATAAGAACAAAAGGTCTTATCCAAGCCACAATACCTAGATGCATATAAAATTCTGCATTTGTAGGGTAAATCAGATTTAGGCCAGACTGGCTGACCAGCAACAGTTGGAGAGGGTGAACATAAAAGACATTATCAACAGGACTCCAAAGCCAGTTCCAGCCAAACACGATGGAAACAAAGCCATCATTTCACATTGTCTACAGCAAGGAATAAAACATGATACACCTTGAAAACCCCAGTGTGTCAGCATCTTTTGAGGCACCTCTGTACATCCAAGTGCTTTGGAAGGTCTCGAAGACATGACAAGCGTGACCTAGGATGACCCAGCTTGAATGGGGGGGCAGAATTAAAAATGTGCCTGTGAACGCTGCAATACTGAGGGCAAACAGATCATGCGAAAAATACACTGCAGCGACTATTATGTTTTCAATTACAAACGAAGCGAACACGGTTTACTCTGCCGGTCAGCAGGGTTTGGAACGAGCCCTGCCTCACCATGACTCCTCCAGGCTCTGCCTTCGAGGAAGAGCTCGGACCACTGCCCAGTCCCAGCAACACTCCCACCATGAGAAAGGGGTGCAACACCCCGTTTCTTTGGGGGCAATCCAGGAGCTTTCTTCCAAACCAAAGCAAGGTGAGCAGAGCTGCGGCTCCCCTTCAGCCACATCATCCCACTGGCACACACTGCCTGCGGGAACCCCGATATTTCCTCATATAGTAACAAATCTGCTCCACTCCACCAACCTCTATTCTGGAGGAAAGTTTTGTGGGCTGTAGGTGTTGTTTTAATATATGAGCTATCAAGCAGAGACTCCTTATCTCAGCTTACAGCCCCCAAACACCGCCACGTATAAGCCCTGGCTCTTCTCTTGGCACAGCCACGCTGAACCCTAACATTAACGAGTGGAAATACAGAACTGCAGCCAACGCGACTGCAGTCAACAAAATCCTCTTGATTATTTTTAAATCAACAAAGGCGCAAAGCCTTTGAAGCAAAAATAAAGCCAGTTAACCTGGTCAACATCAGGTCTCTTAAAAAAAAAAAAAAAAAAAAAAAAAAATTCATCTGCTGAACTTCCCAAGCTTCCTCTCCCCATTCCCAGAGCATCCCAGCCAGGCACTGCAGCTGCAATTAAGCACGTCTTTGGGAGCAACTGCCCTGCGCAGGAGGCGGCAGAGCCCTTGTCCCAGCACTGAAGCCTGCCGTGGGTAGCTTTCTGACCCAGTTCTGTCAATGTACCTATTGTAAATGCAAAATCCTTCTTTGGATTTGAAGCTGCAGCCACCTGCACAAATAAGGCTGGGTTATAACTCTGTAACCCAATACAAGCACTGGAAGCTTAAAAAGTTTGTAGTCCAAATGGCACTCCTGACCTCTTCCTTAAAAGTTCACTAATCACTTTTAATTCATAATTTATTTCCTCTTAATATACTTGCTTTATGTAATACCCTTTCTACCCACCCCCCCACCCCACCCCTCCTTTCTTTCTTCTGGAAGTTCCCCAGGAGAAAATGGTATTACACAACTCCCTTGATTAACTGGAAATGAAACTTTTCCCCCTCGGTAGTCAAGATTTGGTGGAGTTTCCAGGATATAACGCACAGTACACAGTGCTGAAAGGCAAAAAAACGTGAGCAGAGGTGGAAATGATCCGAAGGCCCTTCAGGCGATGGGGGTTTGATCTCACAGCCCTTAAAGCAGATCTCAGTCAGGCTTTGCAGGTTAAAAAGGCATA
This sequence comes from Falco rusticolus, assembly GCF_015220075.1. Lineage (NCBI taxonomy): Eukaryota > Metazoa > Chordata > Aves > Falconiformes > Falconidae > Falco > Falco rusticolus. The sequence continues at coordinate 5,578,620 of NC_051197.1, read as the reverse complement.
ATAGTATCTCTTTTCTCCCTCCTCTGTATTTTGACCACAATTACAGCATAAAGTGGCACCCTAACATATAACAGTACGCAATAAACCTGAGATTGCGCTAGTACCCAGGTAATATTTTAAAGAAGTAAAAAAATCATGCTCCTCATTAAAACAGCTTTGTATTAAAGGCAGGGGAGACTTTGCAGGAGAAGGCGGAGATGCGATGGCGGCTGCCTTGGCCATGCTGCCACCTCGCTGCCCGCAGAAGTTTGAGCGACTTTGGTGGAGAGCAGCTGGGAATGGGGTATTTCGGTGGCAAGCTGTCACCTGCAGCAACAGAGGTGCCCACTCCATGCTGCTCACAAGGGTTTACCCACCCTGACCCACCTGCCTCTGGATGAGACTCTATGTTTGGGTCCCTGAAAGCCAAACAGATTTTTGGGGGGACAGCACGGTTCCACGTCGCACACCAATTTCGGACTTCTGGGTGCTTCTTATCCCTGTAAGAAACTGCATATTCTGCAAATCCAGGTGATGCAGCAGTATCATAGCAACACCTGAAATTTCACCACCGCCTTCTGCAAGCCCAAGGCCAGCGCTGGCACAAGGGCCAGCCACAGTGGGCATGTCCACCTTGTCACACCCAGAGTCGCAACAGCCCCTTTCCCAGGCGCAGCCCACACCTCCCCAGGACGGCTGCGTTTTGCAGCCAGGTGACATTCCATAGCCCTGCTTCCTTAGGGGACAGTATAAATCGGGCCACATCCGAACGGTACAGGCAGCGGCCAAGTCTCTATTCACACTGACTCAAGGGACACAACATGTACTGTGCTTTTTAAAACCAAAAATGGATAACTCCCAATTTCCCTTTCCAGCCCCCCTGCAACAATGCTGTGCCCTGCTGTCAAGGAACATGTGAATAAATTGGGGAAAAAAGGTTAAAGAAGCCCAAGGGAATAGCAGTCCCTTTTTCTTTATTGCGGTTAATTTTGACAAAGGTTCTTCTGTTCCTCCTCCCCCCCCCCTTTTTTTTTTTTGGAAGAACTTCATGCCAAGTTGCGTTATTCTTCTTCACCATGGTACTGCCATGAAACCCCCCTGGTATGTTTGCCTGAAAATGGCAGGTTTTCATGGAAATCGTTTTTATCTCAACAACAGCTCCCTTTGTCACCTCAGACATGACAAGAGGAGGAGAACGGCTTGGGCTCCAATCCAATCCCAGCAACAAAGCATCCACAGAAAAGCACACCGACCTTCCAAATCCAGCATCACGAAAACTCGCCCTCTCAATGGGGCAGAAACCCTCCAAAACCCTCTTACTACCGCCCTCGGAACGGCGATGCCACCACAGACCCGTCCAACACGCTGCAACCCACTTTGCACAGCCTCCGATTTAAACACTTTGAGGCTTGGGAAAAAGCCCATACCATTCGTCGGGTTGTTTTGAAGGATTTTTAAATGGAAATAGTTTCTTTTCTTGCAGCCCGTCGTGGCAACCGGAGCCTGCTGGCTCCTGTCAGCAAGGCAGGAGCTCAGCGGCTCCTAGGGGGTGTCCTCTATTTCCAGCCTATTTACTGCTCCGCTGAGAAAGGCGCCTATAGATGCTCTGGTTCTCCGATGGGAGTTTGGAGGGACCCGGTTATTCAACAAACCAACCCTTTCTAAACGCTGTCAAAGGAGTGATTTGATGCCTTTCAGTGCTTACTATACAAAACACTGAAAGACCAGTGAACTTCAAAAGCCGCAGAAGCGGAGCTGGAGTTTGGCAGGAGTTCATTAGCTGCCTGTGTCCTTCTGTGTGTGGCTTGTAATTACATGCAGACCTGATGCCAAATCCTCATCTACCGAGGGGTACCAATTAACGTGCTGCTGGATGATTCACAGGTAGCTAATGTCGAGATTTATACAACCAGCATGCCAAATATCCCATGCTTTATTATTATTATTATTATTATTATTATTTTTAAGCTAGCCTTCCCCCACCACCACCCTTTTTCAAGTTACTGTACAAGCAAGGTTTTGGCAGCAAAATTCAGATTGTCCAGCCTGTTCCCAGGCCACACACCAGTGGGCCTGATCCTGCTGTCACCGTGTACCAGCATCTGCAGGGATGCGTGCACCCCTTAGTGCATGGGCCAAGGGCTTGCAAGTTGAATCACCTACTGTATTTTCCCTTTGTATAAAGCATACTTTTCTGCTCCAAGGAGAAAAACTCTAGAATTGAGGTACAGTTTGCACTCCATACTTGCCTTTCCTGCTGCTTGCACCCTCTTACTCCTATAGCTAGCAAAACAATAACAGCAGGAGCTCTAAAAGCAACCGGAGAAGCTGAGCAAGCAGATACCTAAAAATGATAATTCATCTTTTGGGGAAAAAAAACTTATACAAAGCTGCATCTCCTGCAGGAAAATGTAGCACTTACTAGATACCTCAGACAGGAAAAAAAAAAAAAAAAAGGCAAAAAAAGCGCACCCTTCTTCCCTTACTTGAGATCTGCATCCCTTTTGCAGCCAGCTGGCTCCCAATGCAGCCCTTGGCAATTAAAACCTTGGGAAGTCAAACACAACGGCATGGAAGCAAGCCTTTTGTTTTCCTGCTTTTTCATCCTTGCCTTGTGTTTGATCCCCAAACAGATTTCTCAAGCTATGGGGAAACCATGGGCCCGGTGGAGCATCCTGGCACAGACCTGGAGGAGGTCTCCAAGCCCACTGGTTTGCCACCAGTGTTGGTTTCCCCATGGAGGGCAGGAGACCTAGCCCTCATTTCCTTCTTCTGCCTGACTTTCTACTTTCCGAAAGCCATAGTGGGTCCACTGAACTTCTCCTCCCACCAGCCTGCAGCATCTCAGTGGCCTCCTGTCCCCAGAGCCACCACAAAAGGAATGGCACACGAGACAGGCGTGATTTCAGATTTACTTAGCTTGACGCTCCTGGGCAGAGATGAGACTGCAAACAGGGGCAGCAAGAGGGAACCTGCAGAAACGGTCACAGGACAGTGACACGCTCAGCCATGGCTTTGCATGCATTATGGATATATGTGTAACACCCAGAGACCCTTGTTAGCATTAATTTGATGGCTTCTGCTCTACTCCCTTTACCTTTGTCATACAGCTTTCCCCAACAGCCAGTTTCTCTGCTCATTTTTCTGACAGTTGTTCAGCATTCAGACACCCCCACCTCCCGCTCCCCTCTCCAGACACCCCCCTTTTCATACATTTTGCTTTCTCCATAGGAGAAGCGGTTTCTCCATCACACTTCTTGCTCCCATACCATTGCAACAGCTTCAGCCCTGGGGGGCAACTCAACGCCAGAAAGGCTGCGCGCACAACCCAATGCTTGCACCACGTTACTCTTCTAATAAACCTTTCACTCCATTTGACATGATACAGGTCTTGTCCAGCCATGAACGCTTTCTTGCTTATCAGGAGAATTTTTAATCAACTAGGAGGGAAAACACGGCCTGACTTTTTATTGCTTCCTTGCGCTCTGCTTTTAGACGTTCCTGTTTCTTCCAATTTGTACTCCTGCTCATCTCTTTAACCGGGGGGATCGGTGGAGAGGCTCCAGGCTCGCATGCCCGGCAGCCTCCCCGAGATGACTCGAGGCAGGGCAGGCAGAGGAGCGCGGGCAGCGGCGGGGGCTCCCGGCGGAGCGGGAGAAGGCAGCACCAGGCACCACGCTCTCACACTGCAGGTTCTGGGACACGTTTTTGTCCTGGCCACAATTACAAAACAACAAACAACGTCTGTGGGGAAGGGTCATAAGAAGTTCAGCTTTCCTCTATTAAAACCATCTGGTGCCTATAAAAAACCCCAACGGGTTGGTTGGGATGGTTGGTAGCACCTCCTCCCCGCTGGGCTCTCCCGGGCACTGCTCGGGAGCGTGGTGGCACTCGGAGGTGCCACTGCAAGGGACAGGGCTCTGTGGGGACTGGGGTCCGGCAGACACACGCCCCACTTCGCATCCCTCCGGCTGTGAAGGAGCTGCCCCAGCATCCACCTCACTTCTTATCTGAGTCACAGCCTCGCCTGTCCCCTCAGCGTCACAGGCTCTGCCAGAGCACCCCTGGCGAGCCCGTGAGGGCTGTGCTTTCTGAGCAAAATCAAGTGTCTCTGTGAGGCTGGCAAAGGACCCACCAAAGGGTTTCTCTAGGTTGGAGACACCGATGGGTCCCCCTCCAACACCAACAGGCATCGCCAAACCTGCAGGGGATGGGAACCTTTATTAAAAAAAAACCAAAAAAACACCAAACAAAACAAAATGCCTAAACCTCCCCTTTGTTTCCAACAGAAATAAAAGGAGAAAAAAAAAAAAAAAAGAAAAAAGAAAAAAAGAAAAAGAGAGGAGTGCTTACAGCCAGTTCCCCGGCCTGTAACACAAAACCGCGCTGTGCTGGGAAACCTTACACCGCGCAGCATCCAGCTCGTGTACTCCTGCTCCGCCGCCTCCCGGATGCTTCCCCAAGCCCAAGCTGCCCTTGAGAGAAGCCAAGCCTCAGCCTCTGCTGAAAAGCCTCTTTGTTTGGATTCCCTTTCCAAATCAGCGTATCCTGAGATTGAACTCCCTTCCACCCCTCTGCAGGGCTTTTTAATGTTCAGATGCCTTTGGCAGCGGCCAGATTCGCCAGCAGGTTTGCGGTCCTGCAATAGCGTTCAAAACCTCGGCGCTGGGGCACGTACAGTGCTAGGAACTTTCTTCACGTTAAAGGAGGGAGGGGGGGGCGGGGGGGGGGGGAGGATGAAAAAGAAAGCATTGCAGAATTACTTCAAACGATCCTTTAATCGTGAATTGTGAACAGAGGAGCTAAGTTCTCCTTAATTAAATATTAGCTTTAATCAGCCTTCAATAGCCTACATTAAGGCGCACCAGTGAGCTGGAGAAACACTTTTTTTTCCCCTCTCTTAAACCAGAATAATTGAACGAAAACTAGACAAGGCATCGGAGAAACCCAGGCACAGGGTCTGGGCCATACACGCATCACCAAGAGGGTTCAGCTCCCACTGCTGCCATGAGTTTTCCATGCAACTTAAGTCCATCTCTCACTGCACCCAGAAATTAGCTGCGTTTTCCTGCACCGCCCACTCTGCCTACAAGCTCAGGGGCACAAGTGTGCTACACCCACCCAGACCCTGCCACACAAGGGGATCCCCCGGCTCCCTGGGCTTTGCAAACACCCCAAAATCCCTCAGTCCCACAAAGGGCAGGAGGTACGGCACTGCCATGGCTGGACCTCTGGTCTAGCACTGACCCAGCTGAGACCCACAAGTAGTACCAAGGGAGTAATTTCAGGTACCTCTTGGAGCAAGACAGGGAGATCTTGCAGCGAGGAACTGGAACATCAGTCCCAGCACCTCGCCCCAGCATCAAGGGGAAAACAAACCCTCTTCTCCGAAACCAGCCTCAGGCCCAGGACTTGAAGCAATTTCATAGGGGAAAAGTTGTTTTTCACTTCCCGTTAGCTTTTTAATTGACCTCAGCGTTGTATCTTTCTCTGTGAAAGCAAAACGCTGAGCATTTAAGCAGGTGGATTTTCAGACTGTGGACCCAATCCTGCGTTCATAAAGCAACACCCACTTTTGCAGACAACTTCAGCAAGAGCAAAAACAAAGTCCCTGTTGTTACATCCACAATCCAGATGAATCCCAAACTCTGTCCCACTCGTCTGGCTCTTAAACACGCTACATCCCTAGATCCTGCAGCAGCTCTTCGAGTTTTAGGCACTGGAAAACTTCTTTGTGCCTATGCACATGGTGATTTATCAAAACAGGCTTCTCTAAAACACTATTGGACTTTTCCATGGGGGTGGCATTTGACAAAAGATTCATACCAGCTCACTCAGAAAAATAAATGCCACAAAACTTCTCCTTTAAGGAAAAAAAAAAAAAAACAAAACCAAAAAAAACACCCCAAACAAAACCACCCAACCCTCCCAGCCCAATGCTTTAGAAATGCTTCCACATGCTAATCAGTCTCCTATTCAGTTCCAGACTGAATAGGACTCCAACAATGACAAAGAAATACGCTGAACCTATTCCACATTTCATCCCCTTCGCTCAAAATGTTGCTGTTACCTTGGTTTTCAGCCGCTTTGTGGGAGCTGCAGCAGAATGACAGCTGCATGCTGCTGTATGGATGGCCAAGAAACAGGAGTGCTAGACAAAAAAGTATCCATCCCAGATTATGGGAAAAAATATGGAATTATTTGATGAGATAGTTACTGATGCTGCAAACTTTGATAAGAAAAATGAGACCAAAACAAAACAAAAACAACAACAACAAAAAAACCAAACACAAAAAAAAACAAACCCCAAGGCCTCTACTGAAAACACAGCCCCTTGTGCTTAGGCAGCAAAAGGAATTTTTTCTTAGCTTGGCAAGTATGAGTAGGCTAAAGCCCCCTCGAGGTGCTTCCTTTGAGAATTAGCCATTTGTTTTACGGATTATCAGCTGGCAGATGTTTCAGCGCACCTTTCCCCCTACAGCCTTAACCTGAAAAACTTCAGCTCTTTTTTTTAGGAAGAGACAAGCCCGTTCCCACCGCAATGAGTATTCAGAGGTCGTTTCCCTTTTCTGCAGAACATGGCAGCATGGGAACTGAGCCAACCAGGAGAGCTTTCCCAGGAATTGAGGTGGGAAGCTCTGGGACAGGTGCACACATGTCCTGGGGACACGCTTCTGCCCCAAGCCCTGGGAGACGCAGGCTTCTCCTCCATGGTTGCACATCACTGAAGATCTGATCTCAAAAGGTATCTTGGGAGTCATGGCCCGGCAGGAGTGGCAGAAGCATGTAAGTTTGCAGCTCCACTGGAACTGTTCGGAATTAGAGGTACCTCAATAGCTCTGAAAGCCCCACTGGGCACCTGGGGTGCATCTGTACTGGGAACACCACCTTCAAAGTGTGCCCTCACCCCCACCGGTCTCCAGCTCCCTGCCCACACATGGAGGTGATGCTCCTTCATGCTCTCCGTCTCCTTAGATTAGAGATTCCCAGAGGAACCAACCTCCCCTGTGACATGCCTGGGCAAGACCAAGGGCAGCAGGGCTCAAACCCTGGCACAGGGCTCCTCCAGGGCTTCTCCCAGACTGCAACCCACCCATTGAAGGGAGAAGCAGCTCCCCAAAAAGCAAGGGCCATCTGAGCAGTGATCAAAGAGCAGCTTCAGAAACCTGCTAACACCAAACTGATTCACAGCTATCGACTTCAAAGGAGCCTTCCAGCCTGCCATCAGCTTATCATCTATCCAAAATTACTCTGCAAGCATCATTCAGAACATAAATGCACCCAGTGTTCACTGACCAGACCTGCTTATCAGCACTTACGCCACGCTATTTTCAACCCTCCCTTTGGAAGCCAACACTTTAAAGAGTGGTGGGCTTTGCAGGAAAGCCTGGGAAGCCCTCACAGCGCTTGGGGTGCAGGACCAGCTGCCACAGCCACTGCGCTGCTGCAGGGACCAGAGCAAAGACTTCCCTGTCGGCATCGGTGGGAGCAACAACCAGGGCGAGCTGAGCCTCGCAGCCAGGCTTGAAGAAAGGCCCATCACACCACCCCGAAACAAAGGCCATAAATAACTTGCTGAGCATCAAGAAGACAAGAAGTTGAGATCCCATTTGGCACTTTGGCTTTCAAATTCAGGGGCTGGACATTTTGAGGCATGCGATGATGTCTCAGTTTTGCAAAAGCATGTGCTGAATTAAGAGCAATGCAATTAATATCTGCATCCAGTGCCTGTCTGCAGTACATGCATGATTGGACACAGAGGCACTGCTGTAAAAGCTTTCAAAAATGGCTGTCATTCTCGCTAATTTACAGTAAAACCAGGTTAAAGCTAATTACAGGATGCCATGCAGCTAGTCGCTTCCTTTGCGGGACAGCAGGCTACAACCCTGACACAGCTGGGAGAAGCGAGCTCTCAGGGGGAGCATCATCTGTTTCAAGAGGGACGGCTGCCCAAAACCACTAACCAGTAACATGCACTTCTTCTGTTTAAGCTTGTGGAAGGAAGAACCACGCTGTTCTCAGCTCCTCCAGCCAGCAAAGGTGAAGTGGCTCCAAGAGGTACAGCCTGCTGCCTGCAAACACCCAAAGCAGAGGATACCTCCGTGCCACAGCTGCCTTCGGTGTTCAGGGCAAGTTCTGGGTTAGCCCAGCAATGCCAATGCAGCCTCAATTTGCTGTGTGTCTCAAGCACTGTAAGCTAAGCCCACTGGTATGTTTTATCAGAAAGGCTGGAGGCATCTCCCAAGCTTCTCTGTGTTATGGTTAACAGAGCTTTCAAGTCTTTCTGGGCAAGGGATGAAAAATAATGGGAAAGTACTAGAGGATTATGAACATTCTCCACCATTTTGGTGTCACCAGCATCGTCAGACCAACTGCAGCTTCATTTGGGCTTTGGCTGGCAGCCCCAGCCTAGCCCTGTAGCTCCTGACTGAGAGCACCATATGCTCAGATAAGACAAGCTCATATATGGGTGCGAGCTACAAGCAACACTGGAACAAGAACACACGGCATAAAGAGCACAGGCATTTTCAGAGCATCAGAAGCTCCGGAATTAAATTACATGTTCTGCTTATAATGTTTGCTTGATGCAGAGAGTTGGTTTTCAACCCTCTGTCTTCAAAACATCCAACGCATGTGAAAAACAAGCCCACTTACGTGACTAACTTGAAAGGACAGAGTTTATAGGAATTTCTGATGCTTAGAAACCCACCGGGACAAACCTAATTTTCAGACTCATTAATACATCGTCTTGGTAACAAACCTATGCTTAAGGCAAGTTTTCCCGTGCTTTGCATCAAAAGCTGATGAAGACACTTCCAAATTCCTCTTTTTTGGTGATGTTCTGCCTCCTTAGGTTTAACTTGAGGAGCAGCTCCTGCTGCATGACCCCACCACAAAGCCACAGCGTGCGGCTAAGAGGCAAGAAGGGATTCTCAAGCATAACTTCCCAACAGCTGCTCCAACACCACCCCGTACACAGACACCCGACCCGTGCTAGGGAGCTTTCCACCTGCTAAAATTGTGGAGCAGGTAGTGCTTCTCCGAGGTGGATGTCATGGGAGAGAGCAAAAGCGGGACAGACAGGATGGCTTTGAAAGGGATACGAATGCCCTTTGAAGAGAGGGTCACGCTGATCCATGAGGAGATGTGAGAGGCAGCAGCAGCATCCCAGCTTGCGGTGAGCTCCCTGCCAGCCGAGGTACTTGCAAGGGCAGAGTGACGGCCGGGCGCAGGCAGGGCGCCCATGCACACAGGGGAAAAAAAAAAAATAATAAAAAAGATCATCATCACCATGAAATCTATTCAGAAAACTGACTTCAGACTTTGTAATTACAGAATAAGTGCTAGATTACTTTAATTCACTTTTTTTTTTTAAAGTGTTTAATCACTCACTTGATTCTCATTTTCAAGCCTTTTTTTTTTTTTTTTTTTTTTTGGAAATACGGAACCTGACCTATCAAAAAAACCCCACCCCAACACAACTGCAGAAGCCAGGGCCCTAAGACCGAACAAAAAGAAAGAAAGAAAAAAAAAAAAAAACCACACCACCAAAATGCCAACAATATGACAGCGCTTGTATTGAAAGCCCAGCTGGCATTTTGCTGCACAGGAGGAAAAGCTGCATCTGGGGAAGGGGTTCCCCTGCTGCCCCCCCGAACACAGCCCCCCGGGATGCACAGGGCTGGGGGAAGCCGCCGTCCCAGTGCCGGCTGTGTGGATGCTGGGGTAGGAGGGTGTGCAGGCTGCTGCCTTTCCCCACGCTGCCTTCAACAGGCATGCCCTTGTTCGAGGCGCAGGCAGGCTGGGCGACCACAACGGTCCCTTCTGGATTACCATGGATGAAGCGAGGGCATTGTATGACCGAAACGGAGAGGATGGAGCCTGCTCTGCCACTGCAAGCTCGGGAGCAGAGCTGGGGCTTTTTTCCCCCCCTCTTTTAAGTAATTTCAGACATTCAGAGATACAAGCACCCTTCCTATCTCCGATGCAGGCACTAAAGAGGAGCCCTGGTTTGCAAGGCTGTGCCCGTGCAGCGCGGGCTCCCCAGCTGTGGTATGCAAACCATCTTTGGGCGGTATACGGAGGCACACGCATCTGGAGAATATACCATCAGCCTGTATCTAGACAAACAAAGCCAGACCAAAACAGCCTGAGAAAGGCATGCATATTAAATTGAGATTTAAAGGGTATAAAAATAATCTGTTTGATCTGGGAGTGATGTTTATATTATTTTCTATGCTCACTACAAACAGACAATTAAAAAAAAAATGTCATCTACTGTAACTGTGATCCCATCTCCCGCCTGTCTCAGCAGCAGGTAGACAGGATTCAAAGCACTTCTGGCCATGAAGCAGTTGCATGTAATTCTGCTTTCCTGGAGCCACGTCTTCAGGCTGGCCAAACTCCACCGGCTCGGGGAAGCCAGCAGATTTATACCCCCGAGGACTCCGTCTGCCATAGGTACAGCATTTCCCTGTTCTGCAATTAACACCTCAAGTATAATTGTCACTAATAACCTGTTCTTGATAGGTTTTCTGGTTTTCATAAAGCAAATGCAACAAAAAAAAAAAAAAAAAGTGTCCTTTAAACACCTCCAAAATACTTCTCTCCCGTCTTTTCATCCATAAGACCAGGCTCCCTTGGTCTTTCAAGAGAGGGGCAAAACTAAGGACGGGTACTGTGCTTACATGCTGACTGCTGGTCCAATAAGAAGCTTTTCAAGGCTCAGAAAAGCTCCTTTACTCCCAGCTCATCGTGGGGGACAGCCACACGACCCCACGCCAAGATGCCACCTCTGCAAACCTGCCTTTGCAAAAGCGCTTCCAGAGCGGCCGTCTTGAGACAGACCCTGCTGCCTCGCAGGGAGCTTGCTGCCACCAAAAGATCCTACGGGTATTAAAACAAGCGATACATAAACATTAATGATCAAACCCCATGTAGGGATGCTCAAAACACGATGATGACTCTTCACCCACGCAGCTTCTCACGTGTGATGTGGACTCAGCCCTCCTCAACACAGAGAAGACACAGCATGGAGAAGACAACACCAAGGCGCTGGGACTGCCCAGCTGGTTTAGTACAGTCAGGTCTTGTTGTCCCTTGCCGAAAATAAGAAATGGTTGGGTCAGCAGTTTCTTCAGGAGCGTATGGAAAGATGTTACCTACGCGACAAGTGAGCCCTGCACAGCAGGGTAGGCTGAAAAATAATAATAATAATAAAAAAACAACCCCAACCCAAACAAAGCAAAGTTGCTTAGCTCATCAAATTCAACTTTACAGCATCCAAATAACTCTAACCTCATCCCTCATCTTTAATTCCTCCCACTCCTTACGCTTCAATGACAACGCCAGGCCTGTTTGTGCCAATTTTTGTGACAGAGCGACAGGGCCCCCGGTGGAACTCAAACCTTTTTTTGCTTCTGAAAGCTGGACGGCGACACAGTTTTCCGCACAGAAGAGGAAAGTTAAGAGTAATCTAAATTGTTAGCCCAAATTATAAGATTATATCCCCACTTACATAAACATGTCAAGGTCCTGCTAGTGTAAATATTTACTTTGAAAGTTCATTTTAGCATCAAGCTCACTACAGAAGAGGAGATGCCAAATGTGTGAGAAAGCTAAAGAGATATTAAGGTCGTAAGAGGGCTATCCATCTGCTGCTTCAAAAATCTCCCAAAGGCAGTAAAATTTGTGTTGTACAACTGGGATTGACAGAAGAGAGAAAATTAAATTAGAGACAGAAAATAAGGCAGGCAGTAAATTATGTGCAGTTTACATCTCACCAGCCTGAAACATCTGCTCCCATAAACCCAGTTTCCAGGAGCCTAGGAAGCAGGTATGCCAGATCAAATCCCTCTATTTTATAGCACAAGCAGGACTTTTTGGAAGCTGTTCTACCTGCGCAAGCTGCACAAATACAAGCTACCGAAGACCCCCATTTGCCCCGTCGGCCTCGCTGACATAACCTTCCCCTCTTCCCAGATTAAACGCTCGACTTAGTGCCCGTCAGCAGAGCACAGGTGGCTGCACACAGTTTGCTAGAACGCGGGGAGTCCCTGGCAAGGGAAAAAAAACAGGCCTGAGAGGCATAAATTTAACCCTACATGTCACATCTGTGGGGCCAGGCTCCAAAGCATCCCACCTCAAGGGCCAGGAGGCTTTTCCCCACCTGGCCCAGGTCTCCTGCAGGAAGGTGCTGGCTGGTTGTGGCAGCACTGTGCAGTGCTGCATCTGGGCAGCAAAACCCATGGGGGGCCTGCCCTGGCCAGGGCCACACCAGTCCCCCCCAGTAACAGCTCTACGCTTCGGGCAGGAGGCACGAGAAACTCCTGACAAAGGCATGGGGCTGTAGTTGGGCTGAGGACGATCAGATGAAGGTGGAGTGAGGTCCTCCCATCACACCTCCCGTTCTGCTGCTCAGAGAGCTCCTTACAGCTCTACAATGTGAAGACACCGACTGGCTTAATGGGGGCAACTTCAGCCCCCCCGGCCGAGTTCCTCAATCACATTTTCAGATGTGTCGCGGTGACCAGTGAGACAGGGACAGGGCAGCGGGGTCTCTTCCACACCACCAAGCTCGCCTGCAGTCCTAACAATTTCAGGAAGCATCTTCTAATTCTCTAAACAGAGCCCTCCCGAGAGGAGGAAGCAGATGGAGAAAGTTATTTTCCCCCCTTGGATGACCTGTTTTAATAAATGCACACTCAGTTCTTTTCTGCCTCTTTTGCAGAGTTAAGCACCGACATGAAATTTCTGGGAAGATCACAGTGCTGGTGAGGAAACCTCTTGTTCATGCAAGAAACCAGGGATTTGTCAGTGCCAAGTGCACTCAGTAGAGGAGGGGGGTATTCAAAAATACGCAGCTCCCTGCCAACCCAAGATGGAAATGCAGGAGAAACTGGGGGTCTGGTTCAGCAGATCTTCATCCAATCTACTCCACCAGCAACATGCTTCTGCCAACGGCTCCAGGACTTCACTTCGCTCCCCACAATCACCAAGAAACAAAGATACAAATCTTCCTGTTATGCATTTACTATCAAGATAATCATTGTACTTAACGATGAAAGACAAAAGTGGATCTTTCTAACCCCTTGCACCAAATTAAAGCCGAAGGAAGCTCCTGATAGCTCTGCTTTACTTATTCTGACTTTCTTAGATGTTTATGATGATTGTCTTCTGGGTAATTTGTTTAAATTTGTATGTAAACAAAGAAGGATTTGTACACATCTACCACCTCACAGAGAGCTGATGTGTGTCATTTTCGGAAGAGATTTCAGCCATAGTTTATTCTTTTCATTTTCCCCCCATAGAAAACCGACTCTAGTCAGAACTATGGTAGTACCTGCAGTAGAAGCCAATGCAGCATCACAGACCTCTGCAAATCAAATGACCAGTTTTAATATTCCCCCAAGTGGTCCTCAAATGAGAAAAAGCCTTCTGTTTCCCTGCTACTCTGAATGTCTTTGGGCAGGCGCTCAAGAGGCGTAACTCAGTTTAACTGCACTGGAGGCCATTGGCCATGTGCCTGCATGCACCAGCAGAAGACCTCTGCTGGGTACCGCCACCTTAAAACAAGTCATTTACCCAGTTCTGGTTTTCATTACCTTACAGAAGACTCTTTTTTACTAAATGTGTAAAATACCCATCAACTTGTGTCTGTCCAACTTTCTCTTACAGGCTTTAGCTACAGCATCTTCTTTACACCTTCAAAGTGTTTCAGTTTGGGGTTTTTTGTTGGGTTTTTTTTTTTTTTTTTTTAACAAGGTTAGGAAGGAAGAAAATGGGAATTAAACGCTTGGAAACTCTAAGCTCTTAGTCTTCCCTGGCAAAAGGCAGAGGGAAGAGCAAGCCAAGCCTCCTGCAAGTGGGGCAGCTGGCTTTCACAGCAACTCATGCCCAGTCATCCCCTAGCAGATCCGATACTACTGGTCTGGGTGTATTTGAAAAGCCCTTCCCCAAACACACATCATGTGCTACCCATCACATAATCACCTCCCTTACCACGTCCCACCCATGTTCTTCACCTGCCGGTGATCAGCCAGACCTAAACTTTTCTTCTGCTGTTGAATTTATGCTCTTACTTTTAAATGTTCCTCACACTAAAAAAAAAACCCAAAACCCAAACAAAACACTAAACCAACTAACTCTGGTGTTTACTTTCTGATTTCCACCTGTAGTAACGTGAAACAAAGCAACAATCACAGTTTTTGCCGTATCACATTACTCCCCGATAACAATACCTTCCAGTGATGCTTGATAAGTTCTGTTTACCCAAACTATCAAAAGTAGAATAACACATGTCAACTAATTGTTTTTTTGTTTAGGACCCTTAGCCCAGAGAAGGGGAAGAAAAACCCTTTACCCATTCAAACGGCACTCACTCATGCCAGGAACGCCTTAAGAAAACTTGTGTAAATAAAAGTTTAAAAGTACTGACTCCTAGGAGCTGTTTTACTAGGAATCCAACCTTCTGTTTAAATAAGTGAGGTAAGTCAAGCTAGTTATGTTTCTACTTATGTTGGTTTCATATATGGGCTATCAAGTATTTTTATTTTTTCCAGATACAAGATGAAGCTTTCTGCACCAGCCTCTATTCTTGTGGGAATATAAAGAGAAAACCATGCCTCTCCTCTTAATGTATTAGTGCCCCATAATATACACCAGATGATCAATAAACTACATAAAAATTAAATCAAACTGACAGTCTTTAAAAAATGGGCTCTAAGCAGAAACAATTCTTTTAAAGACTGTGGTGTCTGGAGTATTAAACTCACGTGCCTGCCGTGTTATTAATCTCTTTGTTGGGAGCCGGTTGGTTTCCCCTGCCCGTGCCTGTCGATGTGACAGGGAGCATCACAGCGCAGCGGCCGCACGGCCCGGCACCGCACGGCCCGGCACCGCACGGCCCGGCACCGCACGGCCCGGCACCGCACGGCCCGGCACCGCACGGCCCGGCACCGCACGGCCCGGCACCGCACGGCCCGGCACCGCACGGCCCGGCACCGCACGGCCCGGCACCGCACGGCCCGGCACCGCACGGCCCGGCACCGCACGGCCCGGCACCGCACGGCCCGGCACCGCACGCAGGGCTGCTCCGGAGAGGGCCTGCTGACAGTTCCCCTCCGTGCCACACCGCTCCCAAAGCCAAGCGGGCTAGCAACGCCGGAGCTCTGCCAGCCACCACGGGATGCCTGCGAGCACTCCAAAGCCAACTCTGAAAGCGCCGAGTTCAGCGGCCGGTGCCGGGCGCGGGACGGGGA
This sequence comes from Falco rusticolus, assembly GCF_015220075.1. Classification (NCBI taxonomy): domain Eukaryota; kingdom Metazoa; phylum Chordata; class Aves; order Falconiformes; family Falconidae; genus Falco; species Falco rusticolus. The sequence goes on along the minus strand of NC_051197.1, from coordinate 5,563,381 downwards.
CGCGGCCGGGCCGGGGGGTGGGGGGCGGCACAAATTAACAAGGGGGCCCGGGTTCCTACGGATTTGGGCAATTAGGACCCCCCCCACCCCGGGCAGCCCCGGCCGCCGCAGCCGTGGAGCGTTGCCTCCACCTGGAGCTGGCCGCGGCACTGGCGAGGGGCGGCCGGGGGCACGGCCCCAGCCCCCCGGGGCTGCTCGCCCTGCCGCAGCGCCCGGCCGCGTCGCCGAGCACGGCAACGAGCACACTGGGTAAATCGGGGGGGCTGGGGGGGCGCGCCCACCTCCCGCACGGCAGCTGGCTGCCCCCCGCCCCGAGCGCCCCGCGGAGAGCCCGGCCGGCCGGCCCGCTCCCCCCACCGGCCGCCCCGCTCCGCTTTTGTTCGGGAAGCGGCGCGGCTGAGCGCGGCCGGCCCTCCCGCCCGACAGAGCCCGGGGGGGGGCGGGGAGGGGGTCCCGCTGGGGAGGGGGCGGTGGGAAGGGGCGCGGAGCCCCCGCGGCTGCTCACCCATGACGAGGCAGAGGAAGTCGAGGCAGATGAGCAGGGCTTTCTTGCTGCTGCTCTTGGCCGGGTTGTTGTTCAGCGCCGGGCTGCCCCCATTCTTGCTCTCCGGCGGGATCGCCTTATCGTACTTGTAGCTCTGCATTATCGGGGGCGAGCGCCCGAGCCGTGCCGAGCCGCGCCGGGCCGCGCCGAGCCGGGCCGGGCTCACACGCGGTGCGCCGGGGAGGTGCTGCCCGCGCTGCCGGAGCCGCTCCCGGCCTCTCCGGTGGGGCGCGGGAGGCGAAAGGCAGGCGGGTGGGTCTTCTCCCCCTCCACGGGGGAAAAAAAAAAAAAAAAAAAAAAGAAAAAAAGCAAAACAAAACCAAAACAAGCACAAAACCACCAGCGAAGGAGGGGCGGGAGGGAAGGGGGAGCGAGGGAGAAGTTTGCGGGTGTCCCAAGGCGGTGGAAAAGTCCTGGAGGAAAAGCCGGGGGGAGGGATAAAAATATATATGTATCACGGTCTCAGTACGCGGGGGGCGGGGGGGAGAAGGCGCGGAGCGAAGAGCCGGGCGATGCCGAGTCCCGGGGGCAGGTGGGCTCCGGTGGGCTCCGCGCTCTGCTCCGCGCTCGGCTCCGCGCTGCGCTGGGGGCTCCCGCCGCGCCCGCCCCGGCCGCTCTGGGAGCCACCGGCTTGTTTCTGCACTTTTATTTCGCGAGGTCCTTTCCACCCCTTAGGAAAAAAAAAAAAAAAAAAAAAAAGGGGGAAAAAAAATCAGTCACTTCGCCTCGGATGGGATATCCAAGTAAGCACAGCCCCTTTCCTGCATCTGACATTTTACATAGATAATTAACTCCATATTTTTTTCCTGAGGGAAGTTAAAAAAAAAAAAAAAAAAAAAAAAACCAAACACAACAGTCAGGAACTAAAGTTTTTAGGCAGCCCAGAAGGAGGGAGCCTCTAGCGTTCGCACACCGAAGAGGAGCGCGGCGGAGGGAGGACGGGGGGAGGCAGGGCTGCAGGGCTCCAGAGAGGTGCTAACGGCAGAGAACAGGAAAAACTCACTTTAAACCTTTTTCTCCCAGTTTTCCCTTCTGCCCCCAGCTCTGCTCCACGTGCCGGGCCAGTTGCGAGGGGCCGCGGTGCGGGCGGTACCCCCGGGCCTGGCAGACCCCAGCGGGGCCGCGCCACAGGGATGGTTTGGCCATGCCACCCACCCTGGGTACCACCACCCGCCCTGGGTACCACCACCCGCCGTGGGTACCACCGCCCACCCTGGGTACCACCACCTGCCCGCACCAGCCATGCCACCTTCATCAAGTGAGCATTCACAGAGCGTTCGGTGCTGGGTGAGGGATCATTTTGTAGGTTAATCGTCCCTTTGGTCTAATTAAAATGACCAAGGAAGTACAGGCAGGTTTCCCAGGAGCCCTGGCGGGGGATGCTAGCAGCTCCGAGGAGGGTGGCTGGGGGTGCAGGCAGTGGGATCAGCACATGCTTCCCAAGGAGACAGCTCCGGACAGTACCTAACCACTTTTCTTCTTTCTTTTTGGTCTCGCATCTGACCTCAGCCTTCCATCTGTGTGCTGGCAAACCGCTGCCGGGCCGAACCCTGTGCCGAGGCGCAGATCCTGCCGTGTCCCCAGCGTCTCCCTGCCTGCAGAGGCAGGGGGGGCAGGTAGAACCCCTCAGCGAGGACATGCTTCCCTGCTGCTTTTTGCAGAGCTGCAGACTACAACCCGAGCACCAGAGATTGTGCCCCGGCAAGGGCAGGTTTTCCAGGAATCTGTTTAGACACATACCTGGGCATATTGGGGCCAGCCTGGGAGGAAGAAAGCAAAGTGGCTGTTTTCATATTTTACTTTTATATGTGCGGTGTAAAAAGAAAGGGGAAAACAGACCTTGAACTTTCCTCTGGCTCCTTCATCACGCCTCAGTGACACGCACTCAGGTGCCATCTCCCCCCTCACTCCTGAGGAGATGGCTCTCTTTGCCTGTTACTGCCCCACAGCATGAGCACAAAACCATCAGCTTTGGCCCAAAATGGTGCCCTGTGGTGACAGTCACCCACCCGGGTGCCTCTGGAGGACACGTCTCAAGGTCTCACTCTCTTTCCCCTGATTGCGGCAGAGGTGCGGGTGCCTAATTTAGGCTCCTCGGATGCCTGGAGCAAGCGGAAAGAATCTTCACGTGGGAATTCTCCCCCAGCCAGGGGGGGCAGCCCCTCGCCAGCTGTGGGCATGATGCCCAGCCCGCTCGCCGCCTCCACTGCGGGGCCAAGCAACCACCCTTCAGAGCCTGGCCCTGGCGCGAGGAGCCCACGGCTTTCAGCAGCCGGCTTCAGCCTCCCCACATCCCCAGATCTGCTGATTGAAAATGATCCCTACTGAAATTCCCTGGGTTAAATTAAATTTTGCATTTAAAGCAAGAAAATAATAATAATAAAAAAATTTTACAAAAAGAGACTTGTCACTGTAACAGCAAATAGAAAAGAAGAGCCTTTCTTGTACTTAAAGAGAAATTGAAATTACAGTTTCAAATTTGCATGTACAAGACCCCTCAGGCTACTAATGTTTGCATTTTCATAACAAAAAGATTGTACTGTTAATTGATGCAAGCCAGAGCACACAAATAACTCTGAATCTTGGACAATTTCTTAAGGGAGCAACCACTACAATTGCTCGGTTCACACTTGACAATGGGTAAGTCAGCAGCACCAAAAAGCAGCTTCTGTACCCTTGTCAATAACGTGCAAGAGATTCGTTGGTAATAATTAATTGTTTATTCATAAATGCAATTATGGAATTCACCATGCAGCAGCTATCGTTTTAGGGCTCAGCTTTTCCTTTCAGGCTCTAAATTCCCACTACGGACTGAGGTTTTCCTTTATACAGATTAACTGAACCAACTGAGTTTGTGTTACCAGTGAATTTTGCCCCACATTTTTGGAGACCGACTGATCTCACATTTTCACCACACTCCCATCTCAGCTGGATCAGATCTCTGCTCAACAAGGAATGCACCACTGATATCATCTATGGGAAGATAAAACATTTGCAGTAATACTCGTTCTTGCTCAGATTTAAACATTAACTGGGATATTTCAGAAGCCAACAATATTAAAACAGGAATTGTGTTTCACTCTTTCCATCATTGTCATTACAAGGGAATAAGCTCTGCAAGAGTACTCCTAGGATAGAAAAAGGGGCAGGAACTGGATGCTGCCCCTTGTACCTTCATATCTGTGGGACACGACTACATGGAAACCTGCTCATTACATGGTGATAATGTAAAACTGAGAGAAGCTCTTCCTCATTCAACATGACGAGTCATCATGATCCAGGCCAAAGGGTATTGCTTTTGTCAAAAAAAGAAAAAACAAAAACAAACCACCACCAAAAAAACACTAAAAAAAGTTCCTGTTTTAATTTTTTTCTCTATCATCTGTAGAGGTCTGTGGCCAAGGGGGACAATAGAGTCTGGTTTGGCAAAAAAAGAAGCCTGTCAAGAGCTCTTGTTCTCACCTGGAACACAGGGTGGGTTTGGGGAGACAGCAGGGAAGGGAGGCAGCTCCAGTTTCTGCTCTGAGGTTCATGGAAGTAGTTTATCCCACACACTATTTAATGTAAAATCACTATTTGTTGAAATGGGGAGTGGATCTATAGACTGCCCTTACACTCCTGCTTACCCCATCACTCTTCTTGGCCCGGCACAACTTTAATTAGTCCCTATGATGTGTTTCATTAGGCCACATTGCCGCTGGGCGAGCAGCCCTGCCCTTCGCCAGGGAGGACCCTGCTCCCGGGGCTGCTCCGCGGTCAGGCAGGATGCGGCCCCGGCACTCGGGGCTGCTCCGCTTGCAAGTGAGAGAATCTCTCCTGCTCCTCCTGATGTGCTGCAAACACGGATGGTGTTGCAGAGCAGTTTGCTGTCTAAAGCGTGCACGGCTGGACGTGCATTTTGCTGCACAGCCCACCACCAAACCACTGCTGCCCGCTCGGACCTACCGTGGGGTTTTATACAGGAGCCCCACTTGGCTTTTCCAGCATGGAGAGAATTTGGCAGCCACTCTTCTGGAGAAGGGACATGTGGTGGGGAAGGACCAGGCCCTGCCTATTGTATTTCTTGGAGCTATAAATGACCGCGTCTATAGCGATCCTAAAATAAGAAAGTGAGCTGTGTCCAGTCTCCTGATTGTTATCCGTACGTTATCTGAGATTGTTCCCCACCAAATGGGGAAACGGGAGCAAAGTTACGTGCTGTGCATCAGGTGGCCTAAACCGGAGTCGTGAGAGCAGAAGACCCGTAAAATTCTGGGAAGTCCAAAGCTGAACCACCACTACCCTGCTTAAGACTATTTTTAGCACCAGCAGCTGCTGCTGGAGAAAACACCATGAGAGGGGCTGTGAGTCGCGGGGAGGGGGCTGGGGGCACTGCCAAGCCCACCCCAAGGAAGGAGGAGGTTAAGGGCAGTAGAGGTGCCATGTCCCCTGCCTACTTTCACGTGCTGGCCACCTTCACCGGTGCCAGGTCATCCAACCTGCGCAATCACTGCTGTCCCATTAAGATACGTTTGCTAAGGCTGGACTTAGACCTGCCATTGCAGAACAAGGTAAATAAAAGTGAAATCCAAAGGGGGCCGAGTTCTGCCCCTTCCAATGCCACTGGGAAGTATCAAGCCTCATAAATCTTCAGGTTATTAAAAGATATTGGCTGATATATGCCATCCTGGCACAGCATTTGTACCTCAATCTGGGTGTCCAGATTGATGCAGACCAGGAGGGTCATCCCTCAAGCCCATACCTTGGTGACCCGCAGGGTAGGAAGCTCCATGGGCATGGACCCATTCCTGGCATCCCAAATACCTCGGGGTCAGATGCCTTCAGTTTGCCAACAGCCTTCAACTCCACTCTGTTTTTAACCAGCATCTGTGCTACTGCCAGGTTTCACAACCCTGGTGTTTCTCCTTAATTTAATTTAGTTCACCTAAATCTTGCTGGCTCCTGATGTGATTAGAGGATTCCACTTTGTGTTATTACAAACCGGGGTGTGTGTGTGTAGGTAAATTTAAAATGACAAGCTTACGACGAAAAGTTTGAAAATGCGACCTCCAGACCTCATTGGAAAGACCCAAACGCGCAAGCTGTAGGAAAAGGCGCCTCTTGATTTAACCTGAAGATTTTTTGGAGGCCGAACCCCATGACTCGAAGGAGCCTGACGTACGATTTGGGGACACCGCTGGCTGGCAACACCTTGTGTAAAGCCTTAGCTGTGCCTGCCTAGGGCCGGCCGTCCCTGTCCTCCAAAAGGAGGGTAACAGCACCATCTACTGCCCTCCCTCAGACCTGCCTGGCAACCCCGACCCTCCGCTCCACCGGGGCACCCCGGCACCGGGCCGGGGCTCCCCGCTGCCTGGGGACACAGCCCAGCACTGGTGGGGAAGCTGGAGAAAACCTGCACCGCACAAAGCGAGTGCAGCGTAAAGCAGCATCTTAATTACAAAAGACGCATGTTAATGACCAGAAACTCTAGCTCTGAATAATACACCTTCTCCCCAACTGGTGGCATTAAAAAGCATTTCAATAGACCAGTATTTTCACATAGTTGCCTCAAATCCTTTCATGTGTTTATTAGCAGGGCCTTAAAGGGCTGGCTGTATAATTCACAATTTCTACCGGGCAGGCATTTTCACCGTCAACAACAGTTAATGAAAGAGGTGGTACATCGCTGCTCGTTTCAAACCCGGTAAAATCCGGGTCTGTGCTCCGCGCTGGCAAGCTCCCAGAAGTTTGTTTGAAAGTCAAGAATGTGCCATGGTTTAATTACGCTTCTAGGTCAGGATCTAAATGAAAGCCCCGTTATAAACAGCAGTCTCAGAGGAAAGGTCCACACACGAGTTTTTAGCCCCGAATTGATTACCGGTTAACTCGGGGTAGTTAACACTTCTGTAATGTCTGGGCTGGACACTTCCCAGATGTTTGTTGCAGGATACAAACATTTGTGGTTGATAATGTAAGCAGGTACACCTACAATTTTTCAGCCTGGACTGATTTCTGCTTGCAAACTATCTCAATAACCTGGCTGAAAAGGCTCAGCACCCAAATGAAATGTTGAAGAAAAAAAAAATAAATGTATCTTTTTCCATGTCTACACCAAATCATTTTATGGGCCACCTGATAGCTTTTGGCATCGCCTTCAGAGTGTCAGGCCCCTGATGGTGAACGTGGGTGTCGATGGGGCAAGTGCATGGCTGGCCACCCACGCTGCGGGGCAGCAGGGAAGGTGATGCTGAGCCGAGGAGCAGCCTTGTAGGCGGCGTGCATGGGCTTGTATCTTCTGAACACCAGCCAAGACGCTGCTCTGATGGGTTGGTACTGGAGGGGCCTGGGCGTGTAACTGGGGAAGCAGGGAGAGGCTTCTGAAAGACATCTTAAGCAAAACGTATATGGAGCAATGGTGGGGCTCATCAAGAGATAAAACACTGCAGGAAAAAAGCAAAGCACACGGCCCCATGTGTGGAGATCTCTCTATCAACCCTGTCTTGCACAACTATATGACATGAAAATGGAGGTGTGCCAGGGAGGAGCTCCAACACCCCTCTCGCTGCTGCTGCTGCCTCACATGAGTTGCGAGGGTCAGGGCATGTATTTGTATACAATGCAGGAGTCCCTGGGCTTATCTGCTTGCAGGTCTCTATCTTGATAATTCATTGTCAGCGATCCTGAAGTATTTAAATGTGTTTGCAAGGGCCAAGCTGGACCCTCCCCAAATATTTGTTTCAGCACACAAGCTGGATTTGCTGTAACCCCAGCCATCCCTGCCTTGGTGCCTCGAAGCCACGCAGCGGCCGGGGGGCATAAGGGGGCTGCACAGCCCGGTTCTGCCACGGGGGAGCTTTCTTCCACCTGCACGGAAGCTACAAAGGAACTGCTCACAACAAAATGGGGAGAAAAGAGTTTTTTCAGGGATAGCACTGCAGTGCTATGGCCTGAGCAAGGGTGACAAAATTTAGAGGGTTATGCTGCAGCAGCCCCAGAGCGGGGGGGGGCTGCAGGACCGCAATGTCCCTGTGGGCTCCGCGCCCCGCACCAAGCATTCAAGGGGCACAGCACACAGAAATCTCACCAACAGCCTTCAAAGCCTGCTCTTTGCTCCCATTTATCTTATCTAGCACTCCACTGAAGTATGGATTTACATAATACATACCTAATATATTAATGTTCCTATTCATCGAGAGGGTCTCGACACTGTTTTCTTTGAAAGTCTGGCCAAAAATGATCAAGCTCCTTACAACAGAAGATGGTTTTATAGTTCTGAAAAGGATTTTTCTCCCTGGGTTGTATTCGAGTACTTTCACACAGGCTGTTTGATACTGTGATAGCACCAGCTCCAAAATCTTAGGAGCTGTAGGACCCATGGTTTGGGTTAGTAGCACGTTACAAAACTACAGCACCCAAATTGCAGTATGAAACATTTGGTTCACACCATCTCTGTAGCTACAATATTTTCCCAAATTATCTTGCAATATAGCCTTTTAATAGCTAGAACCAGTCAAGCCAAGCTCACTCCCACTTGTCACACACATTTCAGTTAAATGCCTACCTTTTTTTTTCCTTCAGTGCACAACCCTCCTTTCCCATTTCACTTTTCTGTGCCAGTTAAATTTTGCTTGGGACGCTGGATTTTAAAAGGATGAAGAAATGTCTATAAAGAAGAAAAGCCACCAAAAGAAATGGTGCTTGTGGTAGGGTATTGCCCGTCATACAGCTCACATGACTTTACAAATGCATGCAAGCTGCCTTGCAGACCACAGCAAACAGCCACTAGAAGGATGCTATTTTCTCTGTAAAGCTATGCAGATTCACTGCAATAATCTAGCCTGTCTTTTGCTTTATTTTGAAAGGGCTAAAGGAATATTTGCTTTTATATGAATGTTTGGGTGTAACTTCTTCTAGCCAAAGGCAGACAAAGGGAAATGAGAAGTACATTATCCATTTTATTTTGAATAGTGATAATGATCAGACCTTGGAACAAACCATCGGGTTAGAGGTTGATCTTTCCACCTTCGTATCGTGCCTTTATAGAAGACATGCTGTAGCTGAACACAAAGTCTTGGGCTCAATACAGGGGAGGATGAAGTTAGGTGGCTTGAGCTATCCAGAGACTGAGACTACAGCATTAATGCTTTCTTCTGATCCTCAAAATCTGCAAATTTGCTCTGAACCAGGGATTATGAAATAACAAAGAGTAAATCCCTTTAAAATCGCCAGTAAATGTCAGGAAATACACTTTAAACACACACAGACACAGGTTCACTGACAGTTGTTGCACAATAGATCACAAGTATCTCGCATGCTCCATCACAGGCCCCTTTATCTTCTTTATCCAGCACTGCCAACACCAAACACTAAATCTCAAAATCCTTGTTTCCAAACCCCGAGACTGTTCTGAAACACTGAGATTCAAAAATGAAAGAAAAAGAACCTCCAAAGCAGTGCATTTTGAGTACCCATTTTATCTGTCTCCATCTGCCCGCCTTCCCCCAGCCACGCACCCGCGTTCACAGCCCTCTCGCTTTTAGCGAAGCCTTGTGACACCAGCTGCTCAGAAAGTGGAGCAAAACACCAACCGCGTGGTGACTTCTGGGGTAAACAAACCCAAGGCCAAAAGAACAAATTGCACAAGTCTGATGAGGAACCATTTCATTCTGGTTTTGCTTTCATCTTCTTTTCAGGGACTGCCAGCCTGGGTGGCTTTGCGACCATGTGCTTGTGTCCACATGGGCCTGAGCACCTGGTAAGTGACCCAAAAAATACTGGTAGGTCACAATGTGCATTAAGGAACCCAGCCCTGATTTTAGTCTTTCCTACTGGACTTTGATGAAAAGCTCCCAATAGTGGTCCTCCAAGAGAAAACATGATCTTTTCCTATTTCTTGACCCATTCTTTGTCACTTTTTCCATACTCAGCACCTTGCTGTCACAACCTGAGAAGCTGTTGCTCTCTCTATTACACACCCCATCTGAAGGTGAGAGAGAGAACAGAGCAAAACAGAAAAAGAGACGTGCAAATTAGCGCAATACTTAAACTCACAGGAAAAATAATTCCATAAAAGGGGAATCATGCTTTCTAAAATAGCTTGGCACCAGGCTGTAACAAGAGACCCTTTTGCTGATGCCAGCCAAGGAGGGTGAGCACAACACGACCGCCTGCCCTTACAAGAACTCAGCCCGGACAAGGCAGAGGTTCCTCAGCTGCCACTGCCTGCTTAATCCCATTGATCTGAAAAGAAAGCAATAAACAGCACCTCGCTTCAAAAGTTTCACGGTCCACAGAAATGAAACCTGGCCAGTCCAAAAGGCTATTATTACCGTGCCTTCTTGTGCAGATACGATCTCAAGAAAAACACACATCTAGGTCTAATAATAACAAATAATAAAGCTATTCATACAGCCTGCTGCTTACATGATGGCAATTTCCCCATAATTGCAGGTAAAAGAAACGGGCACACAAACAGCAGTCTGTAGTAACTCTGGGCTACCCAGGGCTCACGTTGAAGCTATTTCTTGTAGGTACATATACTTTTGGGAAGAAAACTATTTCAGACTCCAACCAAACCTGGTTAAAGCCCTGCTGCATCCCTGCCTGGAGCAGTACTCACACCAGAAAAACACAAGGGGGGTGAGGGGGGGAGGAAAGCATGAGCACAAAGGTGTTTCAGAGGGAAAATGGTTTCTGGGCGTTGATGAGACCCAGCCCCTTTTGGTGCTGGACCCTCAGGCAGTGGTGCAACCGTCGAACTCCAACAGCTCCCGCCACGCAAATCACAAGACCTACGCACACCCAGGAGTGCACGCCTGCCATTAGCAAGTGGGGAAATGGAGCACCTGCCCCCCCTTGGCTCCCTGGCAGGCTGCGGGGTGCTGCAGACACTTGCTCCGGTACGGTGCAGGCAGGGCAGCGGGGCTCTGCAGGCAGCCCGGGAGGGATGCTGCAGCCCTCAGAGCCCTCGGGTCCTCTAGAGAGGGAGTGGAAAGGCTCAGGACAGCCAGCCATAATCACCTCCAGCATGAGTTGGGACCTGTAACTCACATTCCTCCTAACCAGGGACGGGACACAAGGAAACGATAATTGCACAGCGCTCATTAAGTTGTTAAACCCAAGGTCACCTGCAGCTTGCAAACAGGGCAGGGAGGGAGCGTCATGTGCCTCCCGTGGCTCCAGCACCTCCGGGCAGCCACACACAGCCGCTTACTCATTTTGGCATCTCGTCTGGCTCCTCACACCTCTGCGTGCACCTCTGTGCTGCACGCATTGGCGCCTTCGAAGCCCAGCTTGGGTGCTGGCTCCTAGCCCCAAGTACCAAACCAGAGCTGAACCACAGGGCCAAGCACAGCGGCCTCTCCCAAAGAGCTGGTTCACGGCTGCTGCTTATTTGAGAGATGATAAAAGCAAATATTTTGATACCCAAGCTGGGGGTCTAATCCTGCATGGAGCTGAAGTTGAACACTCCCTCCCAGGAGGACACAGACATGGGATGGGGAGAGATGCTGAACACTGTCCCTCCTCACCCCATGCCAGCAGAAAGACACCTTCAAGGTAAAGAAGGAAAACCACCCAGGTAAGAGCAATCTCTTGTGGTGCTTCTGCTTCCTTCCAAAGCCCATGAATGGCCCAGGGGTAGCCCAGCCTGGCTTATTTAGAAAACAAGGTGGATGAAACAAAGATAATTCCCTCATTAGGAACTTTTTCCAGTTTAAAACAGCTGCATTTCCAGTCACCTGCAGCTGTCCCCAGGCTGCACACCTTAGTGGACACCAAGGGATGGCACATGAACAGACAGTAATGTATGCTGCGTGGTGCGCAACCGAGCACCCACGAGGCTGGTAGCATTCAGGGGAAAAAAAAAATACACCCATGCTGGCTTCAATGCACCTTGACTTGTGGATGATGCCTTTGCTTTTCAGCCCATCACATTATTTTCCTGCCCATGTGGACCAGCACTCGGCTGAGACAGTGGAGCAGACCTCGGAGTGAGCTGTACTCCAGCAGGATGGCAGCAGGAACTGGAAAAAGTCTGTCTCCTTGGCCCTGTGGTTTTTTCCCCGTCCAGATGGCATCCTCATTTTTGGATCCAGCTGCAATTGTAATTTCAGAGGCCAGGACTGCGTTCGGGAGCCCAAATCTCACCCTTGGAGGCCACCTAGTGCTCAGTGCTGAGGGCAGGGGAGCCCCGCGGGTGCTGGGAGCTGCTGGGGGGAGCTCATCACTCTTCTTCCAGGGGCTGCAGCCACCCTTCTGCGGGTGGCTCCCACCAGACTTCATTTCCCAAGATCTCGCTGAAAATCACCTGTGATTTGGCTTGATAAAGCTTCTTCCCATCGTTTCTTTCCCTACTTTTTTTTTTTTTTTTTGTGTGTGTGTGTGTGTCTCTGTAATGCTGTAGAATTTCAGGAATAAGCAGCCACGTGGCAGCACAGAGTTATTCAGAGGATAACATCTGCTGGAGCCATCTAAAATCTGTTTCCAAACAGTGGAAAGAAAACGTTTCCTTGAAGTGCCAGTCCATCAGATTTACGGGAGAGGGCTGCCGTAGGGTGGGAAGCGCCTAGTTCTCTTCATCTGGCTGCAAAGTGAATCCAAATGGCTCATATGGATGCAGCTCCCTCTTCAGTGGGCAGCATGGATCCCATGCAGGGCTGTCCTCCTGCTTTTGAGGGAAAGCTTGGGTAGATTTTCATGAGCCAACGTGGTGAAATCAAACACAAGAACTTCCTTCATGGAATACACGAGGTGCAGGGCAGGCAGAGGGAAAACAGGTAGAAAACAGCCTGCCAGTTAAGAAACACAGCAATAGAACTTGCTATCAGAAATTAGGAATGCATAAGGGAAAACAACACTAAAATTTCATATGCATATGCAACTTCTTTCAAACGACCTCTTTGTACTCTTCTTGCCAGAAGCTAGTTTTACCTGTTTCTACTATTTTTATTCTTTTCTTGCTGTATGTCCTCATGCATAAGGAGCTTACAGTGTTAGCACAACCTGCAGCCACAGGTGCTTGAATTGGCCCATCACATGCCAAGCACCCCTGCCCCACAGCTGGGCACCCAGCAAATGCCACATGCCTTGTCTCCTCCTGCACCCTGCAGAGATGGGTTTGGGCTTCAGGGGATGAGCCACCCCACTGAAGAGTTATGGCTTATCCCAGCGCCAGGGTATGGGGCTGAGGATCCTCAGTCCAAGGTTGAGATTCACACGTCCTAAGGATGATGGCGGTGTATTTTACCCAGGCTCCAGCACTACCACTTTGTCCACTTCCCAGCACTGCTGGACATGATTTTCCTGCATGATCTCTACAGAACAGCCATCCCGCTGGGAGGTCCAGCACATGCCAGCCCATAATGTCCCTCCACCACCCAGTCTCAGTCCCCAAAAGCATCACAAGATGCCCTGAGGCTAGAAACCTCCCTCCTCCTCCACAGCCCCTTTCCAAAAGCCCAGGGACCTCCTGCTCAACGTGTCCCCAGTGCATCGCAGCCCTGCGGCTCCCAAGAGCTAGCTCCGGTCTGTCTCACCAAGCCCAGGTCTCACCTCTGCGCTGCAATGTAGACATATCCTCAGGGCATGTCTATTCACCAGGCTTGGGCTGCTCTGCCTCTGCTCAGAGCTGGCAGGGTGCAAGTCGGGTCTGGTTTGGAAGCTGCAGAGTGGCGTTACAGTGCAAAGCCAGCCGAATTTGCCTGGGCACCGCGCCACGCTGAAGCGGCTCTACAGCACACATCCAGCTCGGGGCAAAAGCAGCAGAGGCTGTGCAGACCTGCTCCTCCAAAGCCTCCTGCTCTGGCTCCCAGCTCCCCTTCACCACCACTCTCCAAGAGCTGTGCCGCATTCCCATGCACAGCTAATCCTGCTTTATTCTGCCTCCGTCGGCATCTCCCCCTCCCAAAGGTGGCATGTCCTTGCTCTTGCTGCCCCGAGGCCATCTCCATCTCAGTACCGTTGGGGTAACGCATGGCTCCTGCTGGAGTCGTGCTCCCATTTCAGAAGCGCAGGGGCCAAGCCTGGTCTGGGAGAAGCTAAAATGATTCACTTGCAGGCTCGCTTGCTGTTGAATTAATTCCCTTTTTTTCATCTGCAATTTCAAATGGTGCAATTTTGAGATCAAAGCCCTTCCCCTGCTCTAATGGCTTGGTGTAAGTCTAGCCTTCACACGTACGGGGAGCCTCTGCCTCAAGGAAAGATGTGAGACTCAATCTCAGCCAACATGAACCAATTCACAGAAGACAAACTGGGCTAAATTTTGCTCTCACTCATACCCATCCAAATTTAATTGGCTTTAATGTGGGAAGAGGCTATGTACTCAACTGATCTTAGTTAGATCAGGCCCATCCCTGCTATGCATTTAAGAAAACCCATTGGATGGTGCTACCTGTGAAATAACTGCAATTACCCCTGGCCTGAGGTGAGAAAGAGTAGCTGGAGAGTGTGCTGCATGGACAAACAGCCAGGAGAACGTGAGGCAGGGGGCTGCTGCATCCTTCTGCCCAGAGGAAAGGTGCTTGTGTTGGGCTTCCTGAGCAATACTCAGCTTAAAGTTTGATCAGAGATGCTATTTACACTTACCCGGTTTTCTTCAACATACTACAAATAGCCCCACATGTATCCTTTCCTCCCCCGTTTCAACACTGCTATTCTGCAGGACAGGAGGCGGTTAAATGGAGCTCAGAATGCATGGCTATGATAGAATCATAGAACAGTTTGGGTTGGAAGGGACCTTAAAGGCCATCTAGTCCAACCCCCTGCAATGAGCAGGGGCATCTTCAAGCAGATCAGGTTGCTCAGAGCCCCATCCAGCCTGACCTCGAATGTTTTCAGGGCTGGGGTATCTACCATCTCTCTGGGCAACCCCTGCCAGTGTTTCACCACCTTCATCATAAGAAAAATTATTACTTATATCTAGTCTGCATCTACCCTCTTCTAGGCTAAAACCATGACTCCTTGTCCTATTGCTACAGGCCCTGACAAAAAGTCTGTCCCCATCTTTCTTATAAGCCCCCATCTAAGGGAAAGCAGGACTCCACTCAGGTGGAGTTGCTGGTAGATGTTGCCCAACATCATTCAACGGACCAGGAACTGGAAAGCCTGCACTTGGGACAACTGCCAATGTTTAGCATAAGGTGAATTTCTACAGAAGGGTTCCGGGACTTCATTTTGATTTAGACCTGTCATAGTAAATCTCGGCTTAAATTGATTTATTGCTTTGCTATAAAATGAAGCAAAATCTGTCCAAAAGAAACACAACAGCTTGTTGTCCTTTTCCCTCCGAGCAGTGGGTCTGTACCACCATGCTGGGGAGGAAAACAACAGGGCAAGGACAGAGCCAGTCGCACCAGTCATATCTGAATGTAAACACACTCTCTATAGGGCATGGGTGAAATCCCCAGCCCAAGGGCACAGAAAAGCTTAAGGTTGTCGTAGCTGAACCTACTCTCCAGGCTTAGCTGTCCCTTTGATCATGGTCCCTCGGCAGCCTGCAGACCCCTAAGTGATGCCCTCTCTCCCCTGGGTGCCGGCTGAGGCCATGCTGGAGCAAGCCTTGAATAACCCCCGTGCCAACCACCTCAGTCACTTGCTCATTTGATTTTTCCTTGAGACAAAACACTTTGCTGCTGCTGCTGCTCCACAGCAATGCAACGGGCTGGGCCCTCCTGGAGCTGCAGTCCAGCTTCTCCTCCCCCCTTCCTGGTCCTTTCTGTGTCACCCTGCCCGGTGGCACTGCTGGTTTAGAAGACTGCTCAGGTCATGCATTTTGTCAGAGCCAGGCTGGATCTGTCCCCGATGCGTGACAGCTCATGAATCACTGTGAATTGGGAGGAAACCTGCTTCCCTTGAATTTGAAATCAGCTGAGTCTTTTTCTCATAGACCCACTCCATCATTCCTCAGTTACAAAAAAAAAAAAAAAAAAAAGAAAAAAAAAAAAGACACACATTTCATTCAAAGTCTCACACATTTCATTCTCTCACATCAACCAACAACCAGAAGCACCACACTGAACGGGGTCTCTTTTCCTATTAGAAACTGTAAGTATATTTGTTGTGCACAACGCCATTTGATGTATGCACTGCTGATAAAACACAGGCTGCAGTTTAGCAAATCAATACAACAGTCCCGTTCAAAGCCCCTCTGGGCAAAGGGTTCCTTGATGTTGAATGTTTCCTTATCTACCTTTCATACCTCGTCAATTCTTCATTTAAAACACTGATAATTAAAAATGCAGAAGGGAACAATCACAAGGGGAGCTTAAAGAGCTTTAACAATATATTTGAAATAATAATAGCATTACATTACAGGGAACAACATCTTCTTATTAACTAACTGCTGTGCAATAGTGCCAAGGGATCCCAAGCAATGGCTCAAAATGGGAGGTGTCCCTGGGACTAGATGATCTTTAAGTTCCCTTCCAACCCAAACGGTTCTGGGATGCTATGAAACACCCTCTGCATTAGGTGTTATGCAAGGACAAAAGCTGCTATAAAAAGTGTACTAACTCCCTGCAGAATGCGAAAGGCAGCCTAGCAGATGTTCACATCTTCACTTGCCGAGACAGATCCTGAAGTTTTTCTTAGTTCATACTGAATTCCAAAGGTTGATAAAATGTTGCCTGAACTAAGGCTTTAGGAGCTCTCTTCTTCAAGCTACTGTGCATTTTACAATGAAAGATTTCCATCAGATGATACATCAGTTAAAAATAACTTGGAAATGTCAAGCAATCCTAAGTACATGTCCCACAGGTCTGCATGTCTTGAATACTGAAAAGCCTCCCATTCACGCATTAAGTGACAAGCCTCACCTCTGCCACTGGAAACAGCATATCCAATGCCTTCTGTTTTGATAGGGGGGTTATTTTGCAATAAAATTGTCCTAATAGACACTGCTCAGTGTTTATGTTAAAGGCGGCAGACCAAAACCCTCTGATTTGCAGCTGGAGTAGAATGGGATTTGAGGTTGGTTCCTGTGGGATTTTTTCTTAGGAGTCCTGCAACAACCCTGTAGAAAATCTACAGTTACCAGCTTCACCCTTCATAAAAATAGAAAAGCTAGCATTTGGCATGAAATGAGGAACAAGCAGCAAGGGCTCAAGACTTTCAGCTGTGAGTACCACAAAACCCCCCCACGCTTTCTTCGCTACGGCTCAAGAAGCACCAGGGCTGCCTTAAGACTATGAATTGCCTCTACTTCACATGGAGGTCCAAGAGTATCCTGCATCGTGACCCTCTGTAAAGGGCTAGTTACTACAAATGAAGAGAGGTGGAATTGAAAGCATACCTGGATGTTGCAGCTACTCTGCAAGACAAAAGAAATTGGTAATGTCATACGCAGTTCAGTATAAAGATCCGGCCATCCAGAGTCATTTCACTGCACTGGGATGGGTCCGAGTTCTATTTCTTCTTTTAGCCACAGTACAGCAAAATCAGCTCACTTAAACAACTGGACAGGAACCCCTATACAATAGCCCCAATGTGCCTTTAATTGCAAAAATAGTCATTAGCCAATAATCTCATCTACCATTACTCATCTGTATAGTCCCAATCCCTTTAGCAAGGAGGGAAAGCAGCAGCCATCATTTATGGGGAGAATACAATTGAAATGAGTATAATTCCTCAATTAATCAAAAAGTCATCATAAACATCCTGTGAAATTACAAAAAAAAAGACATCTTAGCTCAGGAATGAAGCTCTGTTGGTCTCATTCCTTTACATTAAAAAAAAAAAGAAAAAAAAAAACAAAAAACGGAAGAGCATGACAGCCTAACTGTCCAGAAGCTTTCTCCAAGCTTCACATTACTTTCTCCTTTCCATCCTGCCCCCAGAATGTCTTTGGGAGGCACTTATGGCCACACTTCTCACACCCATCCTCACCAAAAGATGCTCAGCAACAGAGGGCTGTCCCAGCTCTTCCTCACAGGAGCTGAGGATGCGGACAGAGTAGGAGGCCACTCAGCAGGAAGTCTCCTCACAAGTGGAAGGAACCCACCTAAGACTTCATGACCTCAAAAAAGCAGGAATCGGAGCTGAAGGTCAAAACTACTTGTAAGAATAAATAGCTATTCATTTTTTACCAGGATTTGAGCGATCAAAGGATGGAAATACATTGGGAGGAAAAGGAAACAAAGTTAGAGGGATAAAGGCAAGGCATGAGCACAGTCTGGGGCTGTCCTTCAGAGGGCAGGATAGAATAGACTATTTCAGTTGGAAAGGACTGAAGCAATCATCTAGTCCAACTGTGACCACTTCAGGGCTGACCAAAAGTTAAAGCATGTTGTTAAGGACATTGTCGAAATGCTTCCTAAGCACTGACAGGTGTGGAGCATCAGTCACCTCTGTAGGAAACCTGTTCCAGTGTTTGACCATCCTCTTGGCAAAAAAATCCTTCCTAATGTCCAGTCCAAAGCTCCCCTGGTGCAACTTTGAACCATTCCCACGTGACCTCCCACTGGATCCCAGGGAGAGGAGCTCAGCACCTCCCTCTCCACGTCCCCTCCTCAGGAAGCTGCAGAGAGCAACGAGGTCACCCCTCAGCCTCCTTTTCTCCAAACTGGACAGGCCCGAAGTCCTTAGACTCTATAAAGAAAACAAAGAACAAAGACTTACAGAAAGCATGGTCAAGTGAAGGAACAAAGAGCATGAGCTGGAGGTCAGAGAACTGAGATGCCACAAACGGTGAGGAAGTCAACAAATAAACCGGCCCTTGGCAGTCGGACACCTGAATTTTTTGAGCTAATCCCTCTACTTTCACTTGCCCTGACAGAGTCGGTGCCTGGAACAGAATTTGAGACAAAGGCAGGATAAGGGAAAGGCACATCAGAGGTGGTGAAAAGGATTAGAAGCTGCATTTTTTTTCCCCTCTATAACCTCTAATATTTTATAGCTTCACCTCAAAAGAGTACGCGATCGCACATGGTATAACCTTCGGGAGGCGAGTTTGCAGGTTGTCCTACACGACTTGCTGTCAATCGCTGTATAAATCATTGCACTCTTGATTTTTCTCATGCTTGTATTCCAAATTAGACTTTCTCAGCAAAGCTGCTGTTCAATCTCAAGGAGGGTTAAATGGTTTTCCAGCTGATCCTTGGCCACATCCTTTCTTTCAACTCAGCTCAAAATAAGGGCCAAATCCAAGCTTGGCTCTGTGCCATCTGTTTTCAGTATTACTTGATAAGTTCCTTTTGTCTGGAAAAGCCTTCAGATTTATCTTCCACTTTTCCCCCATACAGAGATAACAGGCAAATCACAAGCACCTTTGCTGAACATGTGCGACTCAGATGGTCGTGAAACGTAGCTGGGCTCCGCTTCCACACCCCGATTTACAAGACCTGAAGTAATTTGTTGTTTCCTACTTGTGAGGCATGCCAGCCCGGTCCAGATATGTCAGTAAGGGACTTAACGAGACATCAATTTGTTACTGATTAAGCTTCGCCACTGCAATCGCTGGGCTGCACAGCGATACATGTTGGTGTAGAGCTCTCCAGGGAAGTTCATGAGATTCCACCTACATCTGTCTATTCCAGATTTTTCCTCCCAGCCCAGCAAACTTGGCAAAAACATTCTGATTTCTGCTTAAGCGGGTTGTGAAAAAGTAACATTCTCATCTGGGAGCAGGTCTCCAAAGACTTCTGTGGAGGATGCGAGCACGGCTCCCACGGTCGGGCTAGCCCCAAGGCTCACGTCTGAGAGGGCATCCTCAGCCTGGAAGTGCTCCACAGCCTCAGCAGAGCAAAGTGGTTTAAACTAGCATGGCTGATTCACGGAAATGATAAAACCAGAGTAGGAGATCTAATCTCTAGGCAGCAGGAAGAGGTGATGGGAAGGCCAGCTGTGAAAATTGCTTTCATTTACACAATGCACAAGAATGGGCCAAAAAATGCTACTGTATGATGATGTCCTGTGCTGTATCACATGAGCTGGTCAGAAAACATTTGCAGGATTATTACAATGTATAATTTCTCAGATTAATCAGGAAACTCCTGATATATCACATGCTGAAATCCATGGGAAAAAGCCAACCGCTTTCAGCATGCATTGGAAGAAACCAGAAAAATTATACTAATGCACAAACTTGCAATAGGACACAAGTAAAATGATATCCCTGCTTATAAATGCAGTCATATCAAGCAGACTGTAAAATTAAACTGATGCACTAACAGGCAATACAGCCTAAGCAAAAAATTATATCCCTAGCTATCTACTAATACTGTCGCATACGTCAAGTGGGCATGATTAGTGTGTTACGAGGCTGTTACTTAGGCACACAAAATATAGACAAAAGTTTATTATTTCTCATGAAAGAGGTTTTGGGTTGTTGGTTTTTTTTTTTTAAGACAGACAGTCACATTTAGGTTTATTTTTGCAATACACTGCTAAGTTATTAAAGAAAGCATTGTATAGAGGTGAACTCAGAAGCCTCGGAATGAGGGAAAACACCCTTTATTATGCGTGATTTGTGGTTTATCTTCTGCTCAGTAAAATATGAATAACATCCCTTTGGTGAGGCCCTAATGCATTAACATTTTTACATGGCAGTAAAACACACAGATTGGAAAGGAATGCAACTCACAAGCACCACAAGTCAGCATTTACACACGTTTTAAGGGCTTTGACACAACAATCAGGTTGCTGCACGGTGTTACCCTGCTTTGGTTGATGGATAGTTGCTACCCGTGTAAGATCACAGAACAGTCAGGGTTGGAAGGGACCTCTGGAGATCATCTGGTCCATCCCCAAGATGTTTCACCCCCGTATGGAAGCAAGGTACCTGCAGGCAGCTTGCTCCATCAGCGCCAGGGAAAGCCTGGGCACACAGAGAACAAGAGCTTCTTTGACAATGGTAACTTGTATTAAAGCCTTTAGCAATTATTTCTCATCAAAGCCTCTAGATAATTAAGTCCTCTTTCCAAATGAGTGCAACAGTTCATGCACGTTTCCCACTGCTGCCTTGTTAAGCTGGGTGACCTACATGAACGATGCTGCAGCCTCGGACAAGGCTCCATCTCACAGACACACCAAAACGTCAGTCGTACAATCACTCCTGAGCATCTGCTTTGTGGCTGCCCTGGCACAACCGTTACAGGCACTGAGCTTTTCATCCTTGAAGACGATCCCACCAGGACTAACGTGTACAATGCGGGGAATGTTCACTTTTTCCTACCAGCCAGCAAAAATCTGAATTTCTACACTGTAGATCCAGGTGCAAAGGCACTGATGGCCCTTCGGCTAGTTTTCCATCTCTAGGAGGCTCTGTTATTTACCTCTGATCTGGCTGGGATTCAAGCTAATGCAATAGAAGTGAACAATCTTTACTGCTCTTGCAAATAAATTGAGCCATCCTGTTGCCATGTCATACAAATTCATACGGTGAGATTTGCTCTGCGTTTCACCTCTCCTTGCCGTGTATAGGTCTAGGAATATAACAGAGATCATTCAATGAATGTCTGCAACTTGCATCTACTCCATCTTAATGACAACACAGCCTACATATAACTAGATGTCCCTATCCCCCCTACCCCAGACACATTTTCTTGATTCACCTTCAAAATCTGAGTGGGTGAGATTTTACATTTATCCAGATTTCCACCCCATCCCCCACCCCACCCCCACCCCACCCCCAACTGCTGGCTGCCACATGGCTTGAATACAGACACACAAACTGGCTGCGAGGGTCCCGACATGCCCACGGCCACCCAGGCACTGTGAGAGCCCTTTCCTCCAGGAAAGCGACCCCTCTGCCACTGCTGACTCTGGATATCCAAAATTACTCTGGCTTTTCTCTCAAAAGGATGTTTGCAGTTGGAGGAGAAGAGAAGCAGCTTGATTTATGCTCTCTCAGAAATGGATATATATATATATATTATTTTTTTTTAATGTTAAAAACTACTTCTAAGTATTTTGGACCAGCCAAGCAGCCTGCTTGCTTTGCTTACAAACTGCTATTTACCCATCTTTAGTTCAGAGACAGGTGAGGTTTCTTATAGAAGCAGCTGAATTATAAATACAGCAAGGAAAAGATGCCCTTTGCCCCGCTGCAGCTACCGTTCAGGTGGTACCACCCTGTGTTCCCTGCTCAGGGTAACCCTCCCAAAGTGTCTCTGAACAAGGCACAAGTAGTCCCACATAGCACGGAAGGATCCAAAAATCCCTGTGCTTTTGCACAGGGAACACTGGGCTGATACGGAAAATCACTAACAACTGCAAACAGTCCGAATTCATCCCGCCGGGAAAAGGCACTCCCTTTCCTCCATGATCCTCTGTGCAGGCAGCTGAGCCAGCACATCTCCGTGCCCCTCGCCTGCCTTCCCACCAGCCCCCCAAGACATCCCTCTCCCACTCACACTCCCAACACAAACTGCAAACTCACAGTGCAGCTACCTCCCTAACGTTACCATGGTTTCCCAGGTCTCCTACCAAAGCTCATTCCTGCGATGCAACCTAAAACGTTTTTCTTAAAACCTGTAAGAGATTCCTATGCACGGATTGCAGTCCCGATCTTTTTCCTCCCCAGCAGCTGATTTATTAAAAATACCTAATCCCAGCTGTACCAGCTTCTCAAGAACACACCCCAATGGCTTCTGAGGAAGGAAAAACCTGTATAAAACGTGAGAGACAGGATTTCACAGCCATAACAGCTAGGGGAGCATCAAATCTGGGGACATAATCACATCAAGTTCCGATGATTCTTATAGCGTGGGAGATTAAAATCATACATCTTTCAGGGTTGGCTTTTTTTCATATTTGAAAGAAGCCACTCAAGCCTCTCGAACCAAGATTTCTGATGCAAGAACTCCACACCGCAGACCAAAAATAGCAGAATTATGAGTGCTAAAAGTGTCTAGCAAGGCTTTTTATTTTAATTCATATTTGAGAAAGGTTTCTAGCAGCTGGAGAAAGTAAGAGCTGTATTCATAAAATCCTTGGCTATTTGCCACACAAATGGTGCTTTTATTGAGCAGGGGGTGGGGGACGGGGAATATGCCTATTCCGCATCAGGAATGCATTTCTTCGATTCATAAATCCTCCCCCCACTCCCCCAGCTGACTAAAGGAAACCTTTCTCAGTTTGCCACTGAGATGAGAGAGGGTGAGAGCGATTCTCCAAGAGCCCCAGCCTCACAAGAAGGCATTTCAGCTGAAACAACATGCGTATTAAAAACATGCACACAAATAGGACTATGTGCCACAGCCTGGCCGAGGGATGCTCAGACCCAGCACAGACAACAGCGGGGACAAACCTCTCAAAGGTGCAGCTGACCCATCATACCAGCAGCCTGCTACCAAGTGTAACGGCCTGCCATAAATGCATACATTTTTCAGGACAGGTCTGAGAGTTTCTAGTCTAAAACACTCATTCAGACACAGGCGGGGAGAAGGAATGAGTTATGAGGACGGGGAACTGAAACATCGAAAGACTGAGGGCTAAGTAAAAAAAAAGAAATAAAATCTAGATTTACTTCAGAGCTAGTCATTGAAGATGATACATAGACAGAACTTGAAATAGGAACTCGAACACCTGATTTCCCCCAAGCAAAGCTCTGTTCTGAATTGCAGGTACCAAAAGGCACTAAAGATGCTCCTAAGATGCAGCCACTAAGGCACAGGGGGAGTACCTTACCTTGGGTTGCTCTGGGCTTAGAGACTTTGCAGCTCAGCACTGTTAAAAATGGAGCAGTTTGGGTAAATAAGAGAGGTCTAACTTTTGGCACATTCCCAGGTGGGGAGCTTAGAAGTAAAAATAAAATAAAAGCCACTTAAACATTAGGGCTTGGCAGCAGCCAAGTGGAAGGTTTGGATGGGGATTTTTGGACTTCAGCTCAGCTCTCCTGCTTTGGACATTTCAACCCTTAACTGCACGTAACCCTTGACGGTTTGCCCGGCATCCCACAGGGGCTGAGCCCAAACCCCGAGGCCCTGGTCAAGACATGAACCAGGCACTAGACGTGCAGGGACTGACCTCGCAGCATCCCACCACCCCAGGCAGGAACATCTGCACTCCACAGTCCTGTCCAAATAACAGATTCTGATGCTTCAACAAGCCTCGCTAAGTATTTCTTCATTTCATACCATCTGTGCGTGGTTTAATTTTAGCCTTACTCTTGTCCTGGCCATTGTGGACGTGGAGAACGTGCTGTTCCACCCTGTTTGCACTGGTGCTCTGATACAGAGCAGCAAAACAGAGGGAGCAAGGGAATAGTGGACTGATTCTGCAAGGTCACGGATCTTCAAACAGCATCTCATATCAGGTCAAAAAACGCTGGATCTACTCTACAGGCGGCAAACCAAATCCTAAATTCTTCCTCAGCCTGTCCCTGGAATAGATGCCCATGGGTCCAAATCAAAGGGTGAGGATAAACTTCAGACTCCTCACCACCGAGTGCTTTCCCAGCTGAGCTCATCAGGCAAAGCCAAGACGTCTGCCAGCTCTCTCAGATTATGCCCTAAAAGAAAACATACTTGGCAAGCCACTGAAAAAATGCCATAAGCAGCTCACACGGTCATGGCTTTTCCCTCCGCACCGCTAGAAGTTATCTCCAGGCTACAAAGTTTCTGTAGGAATTGTATCACCCACAACTAGCAAAGAAAAGGAGGGTAAGACTCTGTGGAAACAAAAAAATACCCCCCACCTTTCCACATAGCGCACCTCATGTCCATATCGTGCTTCACAGTTGTGGATGAAGCCTAAAGGATTGATTCCATGATTGCAGAGAAAGGATTAGTGCACCTATCTGCTTTAAAAATGACGCCCGAAACCCTCAAATAAAACATCACCCTAATCACAGAGCATATAAAAAAAACCCCACCCAGGAATTCATTACTATTAGCTTCTAATGGGATGAGGAACCTAGTTACTGATTTGTGCCCTTAAGAAAACCTTCTCCAGAAGTCTTATTCTCATGTAGGAGGAGTAAACCACTAGGAAAACATGTCCTTCCCTAACTGCTGGTTAGAGCGTGGATGCACCCAGGGCCTGCATATGCAAGCAGTCTCTTTTCAGCGGCCTCCTCATTAAATGAATGTTTAGCACATTGCATGCTGAAAGTGTTTTATTTTCAATGTAAGAAATACCACACTCCTTCCCCAGCCTGACTCAGGGAGGGGTTCCAAGCATACATTCCCACCAGAGCATCACATGTTGCCATACAGTTCAGCTTTTCACCCAATTCCAAAAAAAATCAAAAAAAACCCCAAAGAGACCA
This sequence comes from Falco rusticolus, assembly GCF_015220075.1. NCBI lineage: Eukaryota > Metazoa > Chordata > Aves > Falconiformes > Falconidae > Falco > Falco rusticolus. Next base: position 5,538,653 of record NC_051197.1, on the reverse strand, counting down.
CAATAGACTTTGGACCCACATGCGCTATATTTTTGAAGTAACACTTCCATATTGCATGCTGTTACATTATATTACAGCAAGCTAATCACAAGATTGTTTTTTGAATAACCAACCCCCAGAAAAGTTGATTTCCAACACTATAGCACGACAGACTGACATCTGCTCTTGGCCAGTACATGGGGTTTGATAAATAACATCAGTTACATAATATAAATGGGAATTGCTTGGTTACAAATCTAATGTGCTTAAGCCTCTGATGCGTAGTTTCTCTAACATTCAAAAAAATCCCACCATTTCACATGTCACAGTTTACCCACTGCTGCATTATCTCATAACTAGCTCCTCCAAAAACAGACTGGGAAAGCAAATCCCACCGAAAATTCACAGATTTAGGACACTTACAAGGGTTGGACAGCATGCCTCAGAACCTGAGCTTTTGTATAAGCAGATGCACAGCCTTCCGGGTGGGTTTTGATCACATTGAACTGGAAAACTATACTGTCCTAACCTCTTCCCAAACGGGCTGAGAGGCTCAGGGTGCTGAGCTGAAGTCCTTTGACAGGTCAGATGCGGCTCCAGATGATCAGCTACAAGCCCTTCCACAGGTTCACGACAGCGACTGGAGCCAGCACTGCAGCAGGCAGCACGCAGGTTTGCCCCGGTGTGCTCCCAACCCTTCAGCATCCTGCTGTTTAGCCCTGAGTCACCAAAACAGCCCCTTGCATAGTGAGGGGGGTTTTGTGCCCGAGAGGAGCATCAGTAAGATGCGAGCACGTGGCATAAGCCTCTGAGAGCTGCGAGGTACCCGTATTTCTGTCCAGGACTCCTGCACTCCGCAAAGGGGTACAACCCCCCCATGTTTTAGCATTCAGACCTAATTTCTACTGTAAATCCAGCCTGGTAGCACACCAGGGAGAGCTGAGTGCCCCAAGCAAAGGGCCAGGCACCCCCCAGCAGCTTTCCCCGTGCCATCACACAGCCCCTGTCTGTGAGGAGGGCGGAGGTGACACCAGCTCAGCTGTGGGGGCTGGCTCCTGGCTGGCATTGGAGCGCAACAAGGGGCATAAGCAGCAAAGCAAGAGAGAACAAGCCCCGGCAGGATGCATTTAGTAATTGCGAACCCAGAAAACCTGACTGCTAACACACAGTGTCTGAAGAAGCAAAGACAACTGGCCACAAAGGAACCAAAGGCATGGGAGGATGCCCTCCCCTAAACAGAGACTATATCTTGCTGCTCAAACAGGGGATTTCTCAATGAGTAGAGAAAAAAAAAAGGAAAAAAAAACCAAAAAAACACAACCCCAGGGACTGCAAACCACCCAGCCTACAGCTGGACTAGCACCTAGTCTATGTTTGATTTCCCTTTTAAATAAGCTGCAACGCTACTAGGCACAGACAGAGCATTCAGAGATAAGCGTAAGCAGAGGGAAGAGATTTCTACTCTGCTCCACAGGCAAATACCATTTTGTGTGATCTACACCAAAAATAAACCCGCCACTTTGCCAGACACCAGTCTCCATCTCCTAGCAACCCTCCCCACCCAGCACTTTACTCAAGACCCTTCAGGCCCTGCCTATGAGCACAGCTCCCCACCCAGCGTGCATGAGTGAGAGGTATAGAATATAGATACACACACATAGAACGTATGCACAAAGGTAAACTAAGCAAATGCCCTCCAGCCTGAGCCCCAGCGCTGCTCTCCAGGAGCAGACCAGGAGCAGGACGACTGCTCTCAGCCTCACCAACACCCATGGGGTGGAAGGTGCTCACCCACCTGGAGGAATGCTTGCTGCCCAGCAAAGGGCTTGCTCTAGGTCTCCTGTAAACCTTAAGCCCCCACAATACATTCAGTAAACGAAAAAGCTGATTAATATTAATTCAATGTTTCTAGTAAACATCTTCTGTGTGTGTAACGGGCTGTGGAAATGCTCATGATGCATCAGCTTGCTCAGAGATTTAATTACCAACTTCTAGGAAACAAGACAGGAAAATGGTACATCTCCATACAACAGCTCCTGTTAAATATATTAGTTTAACCATTACAAAACCACCATTCGAGATCTCACCTATTTGTGTGGTGCTTCATTCAGGCAGAGTCAGGGCTTGCCAAGACTGGGAGCAGAGATCAAACAAACCCTGTGTGCTCTGGTGAGCAAAGGCAGAGGAGAGCCGCCGAGAGTTTGCGAGGTAGAGCCTTGCCTGGACTAACAATTTTGCAGGTGCCTGAAGAAGACAGAGATTTCTCAGGCTTTCCTGGCGATAGCAGTAATGCTATCTTATCCAAAGTTTACTGTTTGTAAATACGGTTTCTCTTATGCCTTCACGTACGTCTATTGTTCTGATTGAACAGATACGGCTTCGGTGTACTACCTATGGTGTGGTACTACAGCAACCTTCACGTTTCTACCCTGAGCTCCTTATTTTATGTGTTCATATGACTGGATTTGTTGAACCGAGTTGTCATTTTATTATTTATGACAGTACAGTCGCATAGCCTGGTCATTATTTTATCAGGTATCCTTTGTTTATTCACACTGCTGGTCCGGCTTCCCAAATAGCTCTTTCCCGCTTCAGAGCATGGGTTGCGTTAGTGACTGCCTTCCGCTGCTTCATGCAGCTGGATAAGAAATGGAGAAGTCAGAATTAATGCTGCTAAAGCATGGCAGCACGACTCTTCAGCTACACTAGACCAATTTCAGCATTCAGCCATGCTGCTTACTAGGGATGAGCAGGCATTTTTTAAAAATGTGAACTATTTGTGTGGTCCAGACAAAGTTTCTGTGCTATTTAGGAGATGAGGGAGAACATCCTGCTTTCATTAGGAAACCTTTTGGACTTTCGGCCAGAATTGGCTGTTGAGTGATGGCTTGAAGGGGAAATGGATCTGAACCAACCCTTCTTGCAGTGCAGCGCTCTGAGCTGAAGAGCAGCTCCTGCTTCGCTGAGCTCTGGCCTGGAGATGCAGGGGACCCAGGACAGCATTCACAGGGGTTCTGTCACCCAGGCAAGAGGCAGCCGAGGCCACAGGACTGCAAAGCAGGGAGACATCACCTTACAGCACACACCTGCACCAGCTGCTCACCAGCCACCGTTACCGTGCAGCATGGCAAGGGCTTTCTTTTTTCTGGGTTGCAGTTGTCTTAATGAGTAAAAAGGGGAAAGCTTCATCAGAGAAAAGCATCAGGCTCGCTAAATGGGTGCTGCCTTCAGGGGAGGGTTTCCTCCCCCCCAAAGTACAATCCTAATGAGAAGTTCTAGCAAGAAGTAGCCCACTTAGAGTGGCTGTGTTATTACTTAATATGCAGCTTTACCCTACCAGACCACGGGCTCTCCCAGGGCAGAAACGCTAAGGAATGGATAATGCTATTGCTAGGATGAGCTGCTAGCTCATGAGAAACAGCAGCGGAGGGACACGGAGATGGTTTCAGCTGGCTGCACTGACTGCTGACGTTATTGATGTTTCCTGCCCCGTGCATCTATTTCACTCCTTTGTATTAACACAGCTACTGACCCACACGCAGGCTCCCACGGCGGCTTTGCCAGGCAAGAACTGCTCACCCACCACCACAGCACAACGCTGCCCAGCCGTGGGTAGCGCCACCATCACCCCAAATTCAGCCCTCCCCAGCCCCCCATGAATTTACCTTGCCACACTGCTGGGTCTCCACTTCGCCTAGCCTGAGGTCCAGGGCGAAGGGCAGCAAGGAGACATCCGTAAGCGCCATCTCCCTTCCTCAGCAGGGAGAACCCAGGGCAGAGAACCCAGGGCACAGCACCCAGCACCCACCCCACAACCACCCTCCTCCTCTCCACAACACTTCCTCCCCTTCCAGCCCACTACCAACCACCCCAGCACAACACCCCACCCCTTCCTCCCCACTCCCCCACCTTATTTCATTACCGTTAATCCCTTCCTCCCACCCCAGGCACAGCTGGGCCTCGCTGGGTGCCTGTGGGGCCATGCTCCCACCCCACAGCATCCCTCTGTGGGCCTCATGCAGCTGCCCTGGCTGGTGCCACTCCACGTGCAGTGTCACCAAACGGAGGGGTCAACCCAGGCACGGTGCACCAAAAGGAGGGCATACCCCAAGGCCAGTGTCCCTCTCTGATGGGTGCATCCCCACCCCCATGGGCAGGTGCATCCCAAGCAGGGTGCACCCCTAGGACAGTGTCACCTTCAGGGTGTCACTCCAAGGAAGGTGTCACTTTCAAGCACGTGGTCTCCAAGGAGGGTACCACTTCCAAGAAGGTGCACCCCAAGGAGGGTTCAACCCAAGCAAGGGTGCACCCCAAGGATGTCACCCTTAGGCAGCTGCATGCCCCAGGTAGATGTCACTCCAGGGAAGGTGCCACCAGCAGCCAGCTGCACCCTCTGACAGGTGCCATCCCACACCAGGTACACCATAAGGAGGGTGCATCCCAAGGAGTGTCCCCGTCAGGCAGGTGCACCCCAAGGAAGGTGTACACTAAGGGTGGTGTCACCCCAAGGAGGGTGTCACTCCTAGGCAGGTGCCCTCCTGGGAGGGTGTCACCCCAGGGAGGGTGTCACTCCTAAGCAGGTGCGTGGCAGGGAGGGTGTACCCTAAGGATGGTGTCACCCAAGGAGGGTGTCACTCCCAGGTGGGTGTCCCACAGGGAGGGTTTACCCTAAGGAGGGTATCAGACCCAGCAGGTGCCCCCCAAGGAGGGTGTCACTCCCAGGTGGGTACCCCCTAAGGAGGTTGCCCCCCAGGGAGGGTGTCGCTCCCAGGCAGGTGCCCCCCAGGGAGGGTGTCCCCCCCAGGCCGGGCGCCCCCGCGCAGGGTGCAGCAGCAGGAGGCACGCCCCGAGGCGGGTGTCACCCCAGGCCCATGCCGCCCTGCGGTGTCACCCCGGGCGGGTGCGCCCCGCGCCGGGTCCCCCCTCGGCCAGCACCGGCGGCGGGCGCGCCCCTCCCCGCCCCCGCGCCCGCCGCGCGCCGCCGCCGCGCCCGCCCGCCTTGCCGCGCCGAGCCGCGCCGCGCCGAGCCGCGCCGCGCCGAGCCGCGCCGCGCCGAGCCGCGCCGCGCCGAGCCGCGCCGCGCCGAGCCGCGCCGCGCCGAGCCGCGCCGCGCCGAGCCGCGCCGCGCCGAGCCGCGCCGCGCCGAGCCGCGCCGCGCCGAGCCGCGCCGCGCCGGGGCCGGCCCTGTGCATTGTGGTCCGGCGGCGGGGGGCGAAGATGGCCGAGAAGCAGAAGCACGACGGGCGGGTGAAGATCGGTCACTACGTGCTGGGCGACACGCTGGGGGTCGGCACCTTCGGCAAAGTCAAGAGCTGAGTACCGCGGCCGCGGGGAGGGGGCCGGGCTCGCCGCGCTGCGCCCCCCGCCGCGCTCCCTCCCGTCTCCCGCCGCTGCCGCGGGGCCTCCGCGCCGGGCATCGCCGCGGCCGGGCCGCGCAGCATCCCCGGGGAGCGGCGGGGCGGGGGGGGGGGGGGGGGGGGGTGGAGCCCGGCGCCGCCCCGGTGGGCACGGGCTGGGGGCGGCCCCCGCTCAGGGCGGGTGTGGGGGGGCGCAGGTGGTCGTGGGCAGCCGGGGGGGACGCGGCCCTCGCCCCTGGGCAGCGGGGCGGCGAGCTGCATCCCCTGCGCCCCGGCCCGCAGCGGGACCCCCCGAAACTTTCCTCCCTCGGCGGGGGAGAGGTGATGGGGCGGCTGGGCAGCATGGCCGGGCGGCCTCCCGCGCCGTGCCCCCGCGTCCCGGGGGACCGGGGGGAGCGAGATCCGGGAGCCGGGGGGCTGTGCTGCTGCCCCCCGCGCCGCCGGGCAGCCTGGACCGTGCGCGGGCTGCGCACCGGGACCCTCGGTCGTGCCGGGGTGGGCAGCTCCCCTTTGCAAGGCACCAGCTTTGCTCTGCCTGGCCGTAACAGCTGCCAAGACTTGCATTCCTTTTTCCTGGGAATTCTACCATTACACGCCAATTTTATTTTCCAATCAATATATTAAAGAAGACCAACAACCCAACCAAGCAACAAAATCTCTTGTCCGAGCAAAACGGGAAGCTGCGATTCCCGGCTGGAAGCGGGTTCCGCGGGAGCGGGGGCAGCAGCCGCCCCGTGCCCGAGGGGCGATGTGCCCGCATCGGCCGCTGGCGTTTTAAAATAAACGCAAACTGACAGCAGGGGCAAAAACCCACCGCAGCCACTGGGGCTAAACCCACCTGTGGCCGTTCATCAGCCCCCTAAAAATATATTGCTGTGTTTAATCCCAAACCGCAAATTTACTGACTGAAGAATTATCGGAATAAATTACTTCTAACAGTAAGGACCATTTAAATCAGTCGTGTGTACCAGCAGACCTCAAAAAGTGCTCCAAAGGCAATTTTTTTCTTGCAGGCCAAATGAAGGCTGCCCACAATAGCCTTTTTTCCTTAGCTACCTTTCGGGAGTAACGGGCACAAATACCCCCCACCCCACATATGACCTGACTTTAGTAAAAACTGACAGTTTCCAAAGAAACATTTCAAATAAAAGAGATTTCCTAGCTCAAAACCCCTTATGGGTAAGTAGTACCCTTTATAATTATTTTTTTCTTCCCCCTTAATATATTGCCTACAACTGACAGGTGAAATTTGGACGTGACATTGGAAACAGATGAAGAAACTAGACCTCCTATTTATACAGAATTACAGCATTTTAATCAAATGCACTTTAGGAAAACCTGTATTCAACCCTGTTTAGCAAGAAACATGAGAAGAGCAAAGAGATTTCTGCCTGATTGGTTCAAGCTTTGAATAGGTTGTGTATAATAATTGCTTTTTCACTAAGAAGGCTGGTGCCATCGGTGGCGTTTCTTGCTGCTGATGTGTTTTCTTCAAACTCTGCCTTCCACGAGACTTTGTAAAAGGCACTTTTCCCTGCCTTCCTCCTCAAGGTTAAGGAATCATAAATTGCAATTGTTAAGGGTTACAGTTATTAAGGAAGTAAAAAAAATGGCAATGAAAAGGAGGATTTAGTGATGATGGGGTACTGACCAGAGCTTGGATTTGTAGCTGGAGCTGAATAGTCACTTTGAGTCATCAGAGACCAGAAATGCGACAAAAAAAGTCCCTGCTGCCCTGTCAGGATGTTCGTTCTGGCTCATCACTGCCATCAGTGAACTGATCCTCCTACAGACCAGGTGAACACTGCAAAATACCTGTTCGTTTCAAGCTCAGTCAGTTCCTTGATCTCATTTAGGGAAAGACCACACAAGGCACGGAGGGGAGCAGATAGGTTGGCAGATGGGAGCAGGATTTTGGTGATAACACTGAAATTCCAGCTGGAAATAGTGATGGAAATACAGCAACTGTTGGAAGAGAGGCAGGAGTTACTGCGGTGGATGTGAATGTGGTGGATGGACAGGAGGTGTCATGCCAAGGGTCAATGTTACTGCGCAGGATTTTGCTAAATACAGGCAGAGCTGGTGGTAGTTAGTTCTCCTGTCCTCCAGGCCAAAGGAAGATTAATTTGCAGAAAATAGATCTGTGGAAATCATCTTGGATTTTGAGTTTAGTGAAGCAGTGAAGGAAGGAGGTAGCATCTCCTCAGCTGGTGGTTGGTAAGAACAGATTAGTCAAATCGCTGCTGTGTTTGTCCAGGGCACATCCCACCCTGCGGGTCCCTGAAGAGCTCTGCCGTGATCACAGCCCTTGCACAACAAGGTTCACAGCCGTTGCAGCTTGGAGACCTTCAGTCAGAACCCAGCAGAGTTACACAAATATTTTTTCATGTGGTTCCACGCATGACATCCCTAGTGGCCACTTGGTGGTTTCTTCCCCCGCTTGTTGGCCATTGAGGTGACCAATTTGTGGTCCCTCAAGGACTGGCAGTGCTTGGGTTATGTTTATGTTGGTTACGATGGCACCTCCACGGGCTCAAGTTGGGGTCAAATCCCATTTTCCCAGGCACTGGACCATTGCTACTGAAGGACAAAGCTTGGCTGTAGTCGTCAAACTGTAGAAAGTTGTAGCAGATAAACTAAAAGAGACTGAACAGATGAAGGGAAGGGAAGGGAAGGATGATGCACCATATGAGCAAGTGCCACTGGGGCAGAATTAATACAGCCTTGCTAAATATACGCTTTGGGTGGACTTCATTCTTAACTTTGGGATAAGGTAAGGGCTGGCACAACTGATAGGAGTTTTCGTGCCCCTCCATAAACTTACATTCCCCTGGAGCATTTGCAAAAATGTTAACTGCTCGTGCTGCCTGAGCTGCATCAAACACACACTCAGAGGCAGGCTTCCTCAGAACCTGCTGTAAAAACCATGCTGTCAAGGGGTTTTAATGATTCTCTCAGCTTACGGTTTTATAAACAGTGTTCCTGCTCATTTTTTTTCTCTTACAAAACCAACTAAATTAGAAGGGTCTCCTTTCAGAAACTAATTCTATTACATCTCTTCCCTTTGTTGCTTCATAGCATCTGGTGCTGAAGCATTCTCGTGCCCAGGCAGTGCAAGCAGATGGGGTGCCAGCTAAGGACACTCACACCATGTCCCATGTGGTGTTGGCTTTTGGAGTTTAGGGTCAGCGTTGCCATCTAGCCATTATGGGATGGGGGTTTTTTGCAGCACAGGATGAGGTGCCGCTCCTCGTCTCCATGCCAAATCCATCTCCCCTGCTTGTCCCAGCAGGGTTCCGGCTGGTGGTTTTAATCTGTGGTGGAGTTTACCTGAGACAAGACACATGCTCAAATCCCTTTTCTAATACTGCCACACAGCCCTCCCTCCTCCCCCCAGGCTTTTTAATCCACGGAGGTAGTGAGGGAAGGAGGAGGCTTCCTCATCACCACCCAAGAGCACCACTGCCCATCCTTGGGACGAGGAGAAGACAAACCCATCAGAGATGAGCTGCACAAGCATCCCCTTTCCGTGGCTGTGGGAGGCACGGGACCTGCCGCTGCTCCTCATCCTGGGGCTGGATCGTCCCACCAGCGTGCTGCAGCACAGGGGCTGGGGCAGTGACTGAGCAGAGGGAAGGTTGTCCTTACTGCCTCATGTCAAAACTCCTGCCTCTGCAGGCTGCAGCCGGAGAGACCTGAAAGGCTTAAAAACTCTCCCACCACACAGCAAATTATGTTCTTTCTTTGTCTCCATCTCTCAAGGCGTTCGAGTAGGCTTAACAAGCCACTGGGGACTGAAACAATATCGCTGTATCTAATGCTTACTGTAAGCAAAAGATGGATTACAATATAGACTGTTTATTTTTAATTATTAATGTGTTTGAGCTAGCAAACCTTCGCAGGGTTACACATTGTTTGTCATGGATGGAAAGGAGATGAACTGTTCTGCAGTGGTATTAAAAACAGTAATTATTCATCCTGGGCATGGCCTTTTTTTTTTTTTTTTCCAAGTATGTAATAAAAATTTTTCAAAAGGGTATGCTGGGATAAGGCCAGAAAGGCTTGTCTTGCAACAAAGAATGGCAGAAATGGGGGTTTTCTTCCTCGTTCAGCAATAAGCCTCTTTGCTTTTCTGTTCCTCAGTTTCCCAACTGTTGGCTTAGTGTGTTATAATTCTTTAATGGAGCTGAATGAGTCAAGGACAGCTTTCAAAGTACAGCTTCTCGTGCTCCCAGGAAAGAGAGAGCAGAGGTGTTGCAGTGCTGTAGTTGACCAAATCAAACGCTGCTGGTGAACTGATCTCAAAAGTCATCTGCTGAAGTTGTCTTACACCCCTCTGTCATGCTTTCCCCAGCCTCCTCAGTGTAACGTACACCATCCATATACCATGACAGCCTTGGCAAAGAGAGGTCAGTGCCCTTTATAGGACTGGTATTGGCACAACCTGGGGAGAATTTCTTGCAGTGAACAAAGAGGCAATACCCCAGCCCCCTTGCAAGCCCCGCTAAAGCTTGAGCGTGCTTTTGTACCCCTTGCACACGCGCTGCTTTGCAGAGTCTTTCTCCAGCAAAGCCTCCTTCCATGGGGCAGGCCCCCCACCACCTTGCTCTCCTCTCCCCAAGGATGCACCTGAGAAAATGCCTCCTCAGACTATTTCCAGCGCTGTCCTTGCACCACACAAGAGGAATTATCTGCCTCCTCCAGCCCTTCGCTAATCCCTAAATTGCATCTATGCTGCAAGGCTTAGTTTATTTTCATTTCATCTAGTAGATTTAAGTATTGCAAGGAATAAAATGGACATGCAAAGTGGTGCTTTAATTTTCAAGGGCAGTAAAGTGTTTTATTTTTAGGATGCTCTTACTGAGGAAAGAATCTCTGGCAGGTCTTATCTGGTGGCTAATAATAGTGACCTGGCATGCCCCGAGCAGCGCCGGCACTGCTGCCCTGCCCTTCTCACGCCGTTCGCTTCTGTCAGCTCATTAGAGCCTCCAAAATTACAGTCTCTAATAATGTAATAACAAGGTTTGTTTGTAATTATTAACTCCTTGTGCTCTATGTTATTACTGGAAGGGTAACCTTCATAATTAGAGAGCACAAATATTTACTGTAAGCAGGTTTTCTGTGCATCTTTAGAAAACCATCAGTGTGTCACCATTTTTAATGTGACATTGGAAAATACTCAGAAGGGGTAGCTCATGGCCACAGAACCCTTTTAGATATAAACATCTAACTGGCAGTTTTCAAGCAGTTTCTGCTGTTAACTTCAATATAAATCTGGCTTCCTTGGGGCTTTTTATTTTTTGTCTAGTCTGTTTATTGATAACAAATGGATCAAACGCTGAATTCATTTCACATTATTAAGTTAGTGCAATTCCCCCAGTGACAGTGGTGCAACTCCCAGTTTGTGGTTACTGTTTGTCACTGTACACAGGAGATAAGCATCAGCGTCTCAATGTACCAAGTGCATATTATAAAAACCCAGACTGAAGTTTGTACCTTTTCTAAACCCAGAATTTGCCATTGCAGTACAGCAGTGTTCCTGCAGCTTGTCATCAAACTAAGAAGCATACTTGAGAATGTATAAATAGAAATTCATTTTAGTAATGCAAATCCTTCAGTCTTATTTCGGGCAGGGAAAATCCCTATTTATTTTTTTTTTTTAAAGTGTGATGGTCTAGTTTTAAGACTGGGTTTATTAGGGATTTAATCAATCAGTGTGTTACAGTGGAGATTTTCCTCTGCCATTTAAATATATCTCTTTCTGATTAATCTAGCTTTTACATGCTATAAATCCTTCCAGATTAGCTTCGGGTATGACCTCCTCCAGTAATTCACTCTGTTTTATTTACTTGAGTGTTCTTTGCAGATAAGTCCCCTCTCTTCTGCCTTCCATGACTCCACTGGGAAAACAATAGAAGTGAAGAGACAAACCCCAAATTTAAAATATTTCACCCCTCATCTTTTGGTTTGTTCCCTTCGAAAGTTGCTTTTTGCTTCTAAACCACAGTGTCCTAAATTGCTGGTGTGAATCTTGCTGCACCGTTTAGTGACTGTGCAATGCTCTCTTCCTAATAGTTGGCGAACACCAGCTGACAGGGCACAAAGTCGCAGTAAAAATACTCAACAGACAGAAAATACGCAGCCTGGATGTAGTTGGGAAGATCAAACGAGAAATTCAAAATCTGAAACTCTTCCGGCACCCTCACATTATCAAACTGTGAGTACCCTTTCTGCCATGGGTTCAGCTCCATCTGCAAGGACTCTACACACACAGCTGGCTTGGTTTCGGGAGATGGCTTAGAGTTGTAGGAAATGTTAGGGATGTGGTCAGGTTTTTGTGTGTTGGAGCCAAACATCACTTTTGGAGAGTCTCCCACTAACTTATGGGGGACACACTTGACACTTTGAGAAACGATGGAAGGCGCATCCTCCGTTGGGAGCCTGAGTTATTGTAACAGCCCACAGACTGATGTCCCTGCGTCAGGTTTTGCTCAGAGCTGTCCTCTCTTCTACACAGAGGCCATCAGAAAGGTGCTTAGTGAGGGTCTGGGCTCTCCTGCCTGGGGATTTCATCAGGGATTTCTGTGATGACCCTTTTTAGGCTTCATATCTCCAGGCTTGAAGCCGCAGAGGATTGTGCTTGAGGAACTGCAGCACGGGCAGGCTCACAGAGTGAAGCCTTGGCTTGAAGTCAATAGGATTTATGTTTTAATGGCCTGATTATCCAGAGCTTAAAGGAACTTTTTTTTTTTTTTTAAATTTATTATTCAGGCACAAGTTTTCCAAGTTGCCACTCTGATGAACCTGAATTTCAGTTGTAAATCAGCACCTGCACTCCAGCCTCTGGGATTCCTTCTCAATCCCCAGTTTGTGCAGCCAGTCCACATTAATGAGGCACTCGATAATATCTTTGGCATTTCTATAAAAGAAAGCTGTTGAATGGTAACTGCAAGGATAAGTTGACATTTGGGTCAGCCTTAAAACTGGCATGAGATATAGCAAATACCTGGGACTTAGAGGCAAGAGAAAACAAATTCTCTTTACAGTTAAATAACTAACCATGCAGCAACTGTTGACTTTAGAGCAACTTCACCGTTCCGTGGATTTATTGGAGAACAGATCAGTATTATTTCACAAAAGAGCCAGCAAGAGTCCCCAGCTGTGTATCCAGCATCCTGCAAGTTATGTCTTGTTCACACATTTGGCAAAGTATTAAAGCCTAGAAATTAAATCCAGTTTAAAAATATCAGTGTCCTGTAGTACATAGTGCAAACATGAAATACAGCAATATAGAAGAGAGGTGCATAAACCTCCTCTTTTAATAGCTTTTTACATGTATATAAAAGAAATAGTGGGGCAGTTAACAGTAACTTAGATGTCTGAATCCAAAGAACTTGAGAATCAGGTTATTCCTATTGATCTCTATGGGACTATCACCTTTCCACTTGCTGATCTCTGGAAGTGGTTTGAAATCTGTTTGCTACAAATTATAACCCATGGAAATTCAGCTGTTAAAAAAAAGAAAAAAAAAAGGCAAGCAAACAACAATGTATCTGAAATAAAAGAGAGGGGCGTCTCTGCTGGTGCTGCTATGAATTCCTGTAGCTGCATTGACCTCCTCTGATCACTGGCAGTTTATACCAGCTGGGACACTGAAATGCCTTTGCAGTGCTTGGGGACCATTTTGAATGGAAACAGAATAAATTTGGAAGTCAAGGGTGATATTCCTTTTTTTTTTTTCCCTCCCCTATTCTAAAATATAGAGGGATTTAATATTTGAAAAATAACTTTTGGGGTGTTCATCTTTGTTTCTGTACCTTTCCAAAAGTAGCTCCCTGTAACATCTAGTTCTTCTTTATCCTTGATATGAAGGAAACCAAATATACCCCCACCCCCAGCTAACGAAGCCTTCATTTCTAAAGTTCTTGTTGCACATCTTAGCCAAAATGGAAATTTGAAAGTCAGGACAGTCCTAAATGGGATAGGATTGTCTGGCAGAGATTTCAGAGGATTATTTAAAAGCTTGAAGGAAAACCGTAGGTCTGTAAAAGAGATCCTTTCATAGACAAGTGAAAGATTAGACTTGAAATAAGAGATGGCATTTCAGAGGTGGAAAGCAGTTATAAATGCAAGATCCAAACAAATGCATTATTTTAAGTGTTCATGTGCAACTAATAATCCATTTAAAAGCCTTTCCCTGTTCTTCTTGATTTTTTTTTTTTTTTTTCCTCTAAATCTGCTTGGTTTTTTGAAGGTACCAGGTCATCAGCACACCGACAGACTTCTTCATGGTCATGGAATACGTCTCTGGCGGTGAATTATTTGATTACATCTGTAAGCATGGACGTGTAAGTGCCAGTACCATGTCAGCCCAAACACTTGTGTGGGAAGAGGATGGTGTTTAGAAGCAAAACAACTGCTAAAGGGAATGTGGTTAAGGTTAAGGCCCAAAATAGAAGCTGCTTCACAGCAATCTCAACTGGAACATCTCATGCCGGCTCGCATAAAAGTTGCGTGCAATTTTTTGCAACATCCTCTGATTTATTCCGATATGCAAACCAAAATATCCAAGGTAACGTGTTGCTTAGTGCAAATATTTGGAAAACTAGCATATTTTTGTAATCTTTAGCTATGGGTTGCCTGTCAAAACACCCACAGTTCAGCAGCAGATTTACAGCATCGGAGGGGAGGACCATGCGGTGTGGTCTCTATCCCAGTCGTTCACCTCCCCCTTGGCTCCACGTCAGGTCTTTTGAAGACTTTTTAAGGAGGTGGCTTATCTGACCAACATTTTCAAATGCCAGTAGTCCTGCTGGGTGTAAATCAGCTGAGGTGCAGGTTGAGCCCACAGAATATGATGCTATGGTTACAAAGAACATCACTAGTGTCTGCCCTGTGGACATCCTCGTAGGCAGGGAGCAGTCACAGGGCAATGGGCTGAGGTGGACATCCAGAATAAAGCTTCAGGTGAAGGAGCAGCCCATCATACGTTTCTTCTCTATACTACAAAAATCATACGTTTACAATAAATTGGTTTAGATTAGCACAGTGGTCGATGGAGCTGACTCCATTTAATTCCCTGCATACAGTTCTGATTTCCAGCACATTTCACGCATCTGGATATTTTCAGTGGCTAATTTGGATCCTTTCTGAACTTTGGCATTCAGAAACTAAATTTTTCACGAAGAGAGTCTTTAGGAAGTCATCCTTAAAAATAATCAGTCCCCTCATTTTAAATACAATTTCTGTAATACAGTTCATAAAACTTTATAGCTAAGACAGCTAGATAGTTGATTAAAATTATCACAATATTCCACCTTTGGCTTTTGTTTCTCCTGAAGCTATCTGTCCATGAGGAATTGCTCCCTGCAGCATCCTCTGTTTTGTCCAGCCTTGATCTGCATGTGCCGTGTAGCAAAGCTGGTCTTGTTGGGACAGGAGGCCATTGCCTTGTAGGTGCCACCAGTAAGTTCTTGAGAGCTCAGCTAAATTTACGTTTCTTATTTCATCTCTGGGCTGTATCATTTGCAAACACTAGCACATTATGAAATGCAAGGGGGGAAAATCTGCTTTATTTGCTGCTTCTGGTCACAAGCACGCTGTGATTTTCTCTCCATGCCCTGGAACATTTTGGCTCCTTGCTAAGTCAAACCTTCCCCTGCCAGCTCTGCAGGCAGACCAACCTTCAGGACTCTTTCCCCTTGCATCCACAGGTTGAAGAGGCAGAAGCTCGACGCCTTTTCCAGCAGATTCTCTCTGCGGTGGATTACTGCCACAGACACATGGTTGTCCACCGAGACCTGAAACCGGAGAACGTGCTGCTGGACGCACACATGAATGCAAAGATAGCCGATTTTGGTATGTGACCCCAGCAGCATTCCAGAAATGCAGCCAGCTCCGAGGCGCTTCCTGGAGCGTGTCGGTGTAGCAAGCCTTAGAAAACCCAGAGCCTGCTTTCCTAACCACTAGCAGTTGCTTTACCTGAAAAGCCCACAGTTATAAACACCCGGCCTTTTAGCAAAAGCAGGGATTACTTATTGTAGGCTGCTTCTGTACTGGCATTGAGAGTAGAGCAGCAAAGTAATTTGCAAATCTTTGCTATGTTTTAGCATAATCACCTAATATAAAGATGTAGCTAATTTAAGTTTAAGGCAGACTCCGTGCAGTGAATTCCAGGGCGAGCTGGCTGCCTGTGTTTATTTTCATGCATGTTCTCGGTACGTTTGGCTGTGTGCTCTTGGCCTCACTTCATTTTACAAATGGGCAGTAACAGGAGCCTTTAAGTGGCGTTACCGATGGAAATCCATTGAAATAGTTGGGCTACCAGCTCAGTCCCGGTGAGTCCTTTCGACCAGTGATAAATCCTTCTGAAGATTTACTAATCTCACAACCCCCATATAAAGTAAGTGCTCTGGGATGAATTACGTCTGTTCTCCTCTGTGCTGTGGAATTTAGAGCTTGGGGAAGCAAAGTGAGCCTGGAGTGAATATTCCTTGGTTGAATGTGAAAATAACAACAACAGTAACAATAGTAACAATAATAACAGCAACAACAATAATAATAATGATAATTTTCAAATCAGCTCAAAGGAGTCTATCTAAATTATAGCAACAGTTCTCCTCCAGATTTCCCCCTCCACTTGCTGTACCTCTCCTCTGTGCGGTACAGAGTCCTCTGTGCCTGGACCTTCACATAAAACACCAATATGTAGCATGCATCTTGTTTTTAGGATTGTCCAACATGATGTCAGATGGTGAATTTCTCCGTACCAGCTGTGGCTCCCCAAATTATGCAGCCCCTGAAGTCATCTCTGGAAGGTAGGACACACTACGTCTAAGCAGAACTTATGTGAGCAATTGGTCGTTAAATTTGTTCTTGGGATTGGAAACACCTTTGCTAGCAAAAGCAGCTGAATCCTTTCAGCCTGTATTTTATGTTTGGGTGAATCCACTGGCAAAAATCTGAGGGTGTTTTCTTGGTTATTACATTTCTTAGTAACTGTAAGAGCAAACCACATTTTGCTAAAGATGTTTTCTTTGTTGGAATTACTAGCAGCAGATGTTGACTGTTTATATTTCTAACTAAAGAGGGTGAAAATTACTCTTTGGATGCAAATACTGAGGTTTCAGATGGAAAGGCTTTTCCAGGCCACCTCCTTCTCTCCTGCCCACCTATAATATACAACACAGGTTTAACGAGGAAACTAACTTCACTAACAGAAGAATCAGGAAGATCGTTAATCACTTCCCTACACTGTTGAACTCTCGTGTTGAGTGTCTTCTGGTTCCTTAAGCTAGGGGTTTTGTTCATGAGGGTAGGTTCAACCATCATAACTTTGGTTTTGAATTGATGAATTGAATTGACAAACCTCCAGTGTGGTTGCATCTCTCAGTGTACAACATCTGCATGACACATAGCATGTTGAATGCACTCTGCAAGGTTGGGTTGGACTTAACACTTCTGTATCAACATGGTAAACTCCAGTATTTTCATGGCAGAAACCTGTTAGAATATACTTATTTCCCTGACTCTCTCTATAATAGCATAGCAAGCGTTGAAAATACAGATTTTCAAATTTTCAGTCCTCTGTATGATCCTTCTCATTATCTGCCCCATATTTTTTGAATCAGCCTTCAAATGAGTGTTAGTTTTCCTAATCCAGCATATTTTTGCCTATAACTGTAGCTTTTAAATACAACAACATTTTGTTCAAAGTGTGTTCACCGTGATTATGATTATTTTATTCTCATTTACACCAGCACGAGTGTTGGCAGAGTATCCTAGGAATTAGACTAGCATCCAACAAACCCTGTTGTGACTACAACTCTACGTGCGAAAGCAAGACAAACCTTATTGTCAAGAGGGGGACAAAGCCAAAAACTCTACCATGGTTCCAAAAAAATACTGTTTTCATGCCCTTTCCAGTAAAGGCCAGGTGCACATTTTTTTTTGGTTTGTATAGGAGACAAAGCACGGGGCAGATCAACAAGCAGGATTTAGTCCCTGGATGCAGAGCCTGATCGTTCCAAGGGTACAGGCAATACAGCTTGTTAACAGCAAAAGTAAGAAGGGAACATAAACCCAAGCCTACGTGTTGCACTGTTTCACGGGCTACAGCTGCAGCCCTCCCGCATCAGCGCTGCTTACAGTACTGGTGATGCCTGAGGTTTGTACCCCTGATGATCATGCCAAGCTGCCCTCTGCTCAGCACCACGGCAGCATACACGCTGCATTTGCGGGGGAGAGGCGTGACGGCTGCTGCTGCGGCAGGCTGCCTGCCTTGCCTCGCCGGCGGGTGTGCAGGGCAGGGGTGGCTGGATCCCAGCTCCTGCCTGTGCTGGCTAGAGCACAAAAGCAGTAGAATGTGACCGCCTGGGTTTCACAGTCATAAAAGTGCATCTGGTTTGGGCTTAAAACTCCAATCGACTGTTCAGGCAATGCAGTTATCAGCAATCAGGCTTCTTATCTGTTGGAACTGGGCATGGAGCCAGGACCAAGGGGGCAGCTAGCTAATCATTCCAAAATGACTGCTGCTGTCCCTGGCCTCAGCAGGGACCGTCTCACCCTTGGACAGGCAGAGCTGGTGCTTTGGGGCTGTTCAGAGAATGGCCACGTGCACGGCTGGTGCTTTTTGTACACCAGCGTGTCTGCGGCGATGCTTTTCAGGAGAAGCCAGTGCAGGAGGCTGAGGTTTCACGAAGAGACTTCTGTATTTCCATCTCAACCTCTGTGTTTTGGTCGGGTTTTACAGCCCAAGGGTGAACACTGCCTCCCAACACCTCTGAGAAAGCATCCGTTGTAGCAGAAAGAGACAAACAAGTCGGGCAAGCAAGCAGCTGCCAACCCCGTGTGTTTGGGGTGTCCCGACTTGGTGATGCCAGGGGGTGCATTAGCAGCTTGTCGGAAGCGGGAACGCTTGCATACCAGCACATAAACTTCCAGTGAAAATGAACACTCAGAGATACAGTATCTGCTGCTGTTTAATCTGCCTCACCAAATGAACAGAAATTGCTGGCTGAGCCCGTGAGGCGAAGGAGCAAATAAACCCGGCAGGGCTCTTGGAAATGTGGGGTCTGGCTTTTTGGAGGGTCTGGTGGAGGCAGGGGTGTACACGGCTGTCCGGAGGAGCGTGGGCAGTCAGCACCAGCTCTGCCGTGTCATCCCCCCTCGCCCCCGAGTGGTTTGGCTCAGGCAGGTTTGGCCAGGGGAATCCACGTGAGCAGCCCCAGGGTGGGCTGCAGCTCTGGCCCCAGTGGAACTGGCAGCGGGTCCCCAGCTCACCCAGTGGGACCTGCTCGCTAACTAAGGAGAGGAGGCCGGGGGGGTGACACCTTTCTCCTGCCCTTGCCTTCGCGCAGGCTCTATGCCGGCCCAGAGGTGGACATCTGGAGCTGCGGTGTTATCCTCTACGCCCTCCTCTGCGGCACTCTGCCTTTTGACGACGAGCACGTGCCCACCCTCTTCAAGAAGATCCGGGGAGGTGTTTTTTACATCCCTGAATACCTCAACCGCTCCGTCGCCACTCTCCTCATGCACATGCTGCAGGTTGACCCCCTCAAGCGAGCAACCATCAAGGACATCAGGTCAGCCCAGTGGGATGGAGTGGGCTGGCTGTGGTTGGGGGGCTTTGGTGGGCCAGTGGCAGATGAGGGGGGCTGTCCTGGGGGTCCCCTGTTGGCGGGTGTGCAGAGTGGTTTACAGAAGTAGTTGGCTAATCCAGCTGGTTTTTGTGGTGAGTGATTCGAGGAGCACTCCTGCACCCTTCTGTGCTCATGGAGAGGTGGGCGCTGCTGGCTGGCAGTGGGCGACGATGAACAGGGTGATGACTTTATATATATATATATATATATGTATATTAAAATGCTATTTTATTGCATTATAAAACGGCCTCAAAAATCTCTTAATGGTGCTTAGCAAAACCAGCTATATCATGCAATAATCCTAAGAACTTAATATTCACCAGCCATTTTTCATTACTTTATTTCAAGACTACCTCCCTCTGGGTGCCAGTTCAGAATAAGAGGGTAATCATTGTAATTAGTGTCTATCCAATAAAAAAGGAGGAGAAACCCAAGAATTACTAACTTAATCCATAAATATCAGATATAGTTTCAAATGTGAGCAAATGGTTCATCTTTAAATGCAGCACAGTTTTCTTTCCTAGTCAATGAGTGCAGTGCCCATGAGCCTTTTACCTGCATGCGTCACTGCGGAAATTCCAGGTAAAGGGAACCACTGGGCTCTTAAGCAGATATTTGTGTCTGCAGAGGTCATTAAAAGTCCATGGCTGGTAGTAGGACTTTGGAATTCTCACAATCTGAGCCATTTCAGAAACATTTTGTAAGACTGCAGCCCGATACGCATTTTATGAAATTTACAGTAATCATTACATCTAGCTGGCGTGCGAAGCGTAATACTGCTAGGACTTTCAGGAGTTCTTAGGCTTTTAATGCATCCGCAATGGATGGCCTTAATTTTACCCTTCAAGTAAAACCAAGTAAAATGTCTTTTTTAGTTCTGAGTTCCTTAAGACTAGAGGATTTAATTACATGTTAGAGCAGCAGCGTATGTAGCGAGATTACAAGTTGATATGTAGAACCTATAGGCGAGGCCCTCTATGGCATTTAGCCGCTTAATTATCATTGACTTCATCGTAAATCAGTGGGAGTCGGGGACCCGGATAGCTTTGATGCTTTCTATCTCTATCAGACCCATGGTAATCAAAGAGCGTGAGCATCTTGTAAGTGCTGGGAGGTTAGTTCAAAGCCAAGTGAGCCAGCGGCCGTGCTTGCGGAGCGTGGTGGCTGTCGCAGGACAGGGGGACCGTGCAGGGCTGGGCTGAGCTCCCCAGGCTGCAGCTGAGGGTTAGTCGGAGCTGGAGCAAGCGAGGGGCTGGTGGCAGCAGCTGCCGCAGCTTGCCTTGCACAGAGCTCACGGTGGCTCCTCTGCTTTTCCCCAGGGAGCACGAATGGTTTAAGGAGGAGCTGCCCAGTTACCTGTTCCCAGAGGACCCTTCTTATGATGCCACCGTCATCGACGACGACGCAGTTCGGGAGGTCTGTGAAAAGTTTGAATGCACTGAGTCGGAGGTGATGAACAGCCTGTACAGCGGTGACCCTCAGGACCAGCTGGCGGTGGCTTACCACCTCGTCATCGACAACCGGAGGATCATGAACCAAGCCAGTGAGTTCTACCTCGCCTCCAGCCCCCCCACCGGCTCCTTCATGGACGACAGCACCCTGCACATCCCTCCCGGCGTGAAGCCGCACCCCGAGCGGATGCCACCGTTGATAGCGGACAGCCCCAAAGCGCGATGTCCTTTGGATGCCCTCAACACCACAAAGCCCAAACCCCTGACTGTCAAAAAGGCCAAGTGGCACCTGGGGATCCGCAGCCAGAGCAAACCCTATGACATCATGGCCGAGGTGTACCGTGCCATGAAACAGCTGGACTTCGAGTGGAAGGTAGGGAGTGCTGGGGCTTCCTGGTGCTTTCCAAGGCTTATTTGCTCGTGAGCTGAATTGCTCAGGGCGGGTGGGAAGTATGGGTACAGCTTCACCTGTTTCCAGATAAATGCCCCCGACGTGCAATAATCCCTGCTATTGCTTGTTAAGACAAACGCACTGCATTAAGGTGGTAGCTGTGGTTAAATATCCGTGGTGTTTGTTTATGGTGTGAAATAAGA
This sequence comes from Falco rusticolus, assembly GCF_015220075.1. Lineage (NCBI taxonomy): Eukaryota > Metazoa > Chordata > Aves > Falconiformes > Falconidae > Falco > Falco rusticolus. The sequence continues at coordinate 5,517,632 of NC_051197.1, read as the reverse complement.
GTTTTCCTTCTGAATGCTTTAAGCCCCTGGCTGGACAGATGATTCTGCCTCATTTAGCCGCAGGGATAAGAGGAGCCAGTCACATTTCTAATTCCAGTGGCTAATTCCTCGTGAGGAATCGAGTGCTCCTGGGCAAAGTAACTCTCACTGTTTCTTACTTGGGTCCTATCAGTCGTGTGCGCTGAAATGGCACGGTGCGCATCTTCTTAAAAGATGCACAGGTGAGGGGCGGGGGGGCATTGGGGGCAGGAGTTTGTATCACTGATGCAGCAGCATTTTCCTCAATGAAGATGGAGCCTGGCGCGAGCATCAGGAGCAAGGTAAGGTGAGAATTTCAGCCCAGATCTTCATCACCAGAGGAGACCCTCCTCGCTCCAGGTCCCAAGGGTTGCACAGTGTGAACATCACTATGCCACTTCTTCAAAGCCTCCTAGCTCCTCCTTATTTTTGATAATATGTATTTAAAGCCAAGTAGTGCCCAGGAATCTGATTTCACTGCACCAGCCAGGAGATGGGCTGTCTCCAGCTGCGTATGCCTGCACCAGCCAGACATGCGTTAGCTGCACAGTTTTGCAGAGAGTGAACAAACCTGATGTATTTCTGGTACAGCTTCACAAACTGAGTCAGCCCAACATCTTCATGTAGGCAGTGGAGCTTATTTTGTATGAGGAGGTTTCACAATAGTCTTCCCCACCCTAAGAATAACTTCAGATGTGATTTTTCATCAAAATAGCTTTCTTCTTCACGCAGTTGCTTCTTAAATATAGCACAGAGAAAAAAGCTCATTGCAAGTGAGAGGCAGCAGATCGTGGGGTGGGAAGTGGCAAGAGAAAATCGAGGCTGATTCACGAGCAGTGGATTTCGCCATGCTGATGGGAGAGGTTACTTTGCCTAGCTGCCCAGCCTGCCCTGGTGTCACCGACACAGTCCTCATACGCAGGTCTGCAAATGGACTTTTTGGCTGGTATGGCCATTGATGCTGGTGAGGGAGGAGCAAACATCAGTTTGGTGCCTGGCAGCTGGGTCACGGCAGCTTTGTCTGCCAGCAGCTGCTGAATCAGAGCTCTAAGAAGCATTTTAAAACAGGAGGGAAGAGGATGTGAAGCCACTTGCTTAATTTTATAGGCACTGTTATTTCTAGAAACTGTTTTTCTCAGCGGATGTCTTGCTAGTATTGAGAAGAAAATAAGGAAAGACAAGTTCTTCTTGCTACCTTGAATCTTACCCCTGAAAGCAGGTTTCCCATTGCAGGTGGTGAACTCCTACCACCTCAGAGTGCGCCGCAAGAACCCTGTGACGGGCAATTATGTGAAGATGAGCCTGCAGCTCTACCAGGTTGACAACCGCAGCTATCTCCTGGACTTCAAAAGCATCGATGGTAAGCGGGAAATGGTGCAACATGAGATTTAAAGCACATAAAATGGCAAGTTTGGAAGTCTAAAAAAAGAATTTAAAAATCATTCTTTGCATTTTCAAGTGCTTAGGCAGCCATTTAAAGTCAGCAAAAGCCCTTTTCATCCATTTGTCTCCACCATCGTTAATAGTTCCTTACCAAACATGCATGGAAGATGCCCAACTAATGCCACTCTTTTCTTTCTTTTTTTTTTTTTTTTTGTGTGTAAGATGACATGATGGAGCAGAGGTCCGGCTCATCCACGCCGCAGCGCTCCTGCTCCGCCGCCGGCTTGCATCGGCCAAGGCTGAGCATCGATGCCGCCGCGGCCGCCGAGTGCCAGTCGCTGATGGGCTCCCTGAGCGGCTCCTTCGTTGGCAGCATCCCCTCAGTGACACCACGCCTGGGGAGCCACACCATGGACTTCTTCGAGATGTGTGCCAGCCTGATCATGGCCCTGGCTCGCTGATGGGCAGCACTGAGGCACCGGTCCCTCCGCACACGGTACTGCACTGTGAGGATCTGGTCTGACTTGTCCGTTCCTTTTTTCTTCTGCTTCGTTCCTCCTCCTTTGCCCCTCACTGCTCCACCGCCTGCGAGACAGAGCCAATTCCAGACCCAAAATGTACTCCCCTCTAACAAGGCACTGAGGAAATTAAGAATAACTTCATTTCACTCGTTACACCGAGGTGAAATGTATCCAATACCCTTTTATTCCTAGTGAACCCAATGGGAAATGTTTGCATGGCTATGAAGTAGCAAATGTATCACTGAGTTTTTGGAAAACACCTCCCCCCAGTTCATCCTGAGTTTACAGAGCCGTGGCCAAACCTCCTGCGCTGTAGGTAGCATGCAGTGGGACTGATGCTGTGTCCCCTTTGCTGTGCAGAGCAGAGGCAGGCTGGGCTGAGCCAGCTCAGAGGGGTCGACCAGGAGCTACGCAGAACGGAGTGGAGGGGTAATGAAGTAGCTCTGCGGCGTTCACACCTGGGTGCCAGCAGCCGCTGGCCTCTGGTAACACTTTCCTCCTAAAACTAGCAGCTGCTTAGATGTGTCTGCACCAGTGCAATATGCCATCCCTCCCGGCTGTTTTTTATTCCCCTGCTAAACGTGGGGAGGGAAGGTGGGATGTGCAAAGGTCCTGTTGCAAACGTGCTGTGGGAAAGCCTCCATGTGTCAAGTCTTTGCAGCGGAGTGTCCCGTAAGAGGCTTTATTTCCTCCTCCCGAGAGCCCCGGACGGCAGCAACCCGCTCACCACGTTCAAAGATGAAGGCTGCTTGCCTTTCTTCCAGCCCTTAATCGTCACCCCCCTCCAACCCGCTCACCCGCCCCTGCCGCGGCGCCACTCCAGGGGCCGAATCCCAGGCAGGATTCAGCTGAGCCACCGATGGACGGCAGGATGCCGATGAGCCACCCAAACCCCCAGCACTTTGCCCAGCCTTCGCCCAAGGGTGGCCTCGTCACTGCCGGGCCAGAGCCAGCAGCATCACCTAGCTCCGAAGCATTTACCTCTTGCCTTTCCCATGGGAAGCCTTTCCCTGTTGTTACCACCTTAAATCGCTGCCAAATCCGCCTTCCCTGCCGTCCTTGCTCACCGCCTCGTGCTGCCGGAGACTCACTTTCCGTGCCGGAGGGCTCTCCCGTCCCGCTGCCGCCTGCCGGACCATCACCTGCACCGCTCCGCCGGTGAGGCAGGGCAGCTGAATGCACAGGTCTACTGTTGCTTTACTGCTGGCTATCTGAAGGATAGGTTTTTATTTCTTAAGACAAACTACAGGGATTTTAAAGGTTAAATTCCTGTTATTCAAGGGTAAACTCTGATACACGTGTGACTTCTTTGTTTAAAAGAATAATTATTTTTTATTACAGAGGCTTAATCTAATGGGCAGCATTGGCATCTGCTTGGCTTTGCTCTGGTATTTAATTCCATTTACTTCATTACGAAGGAACATAACAATCTAATCAGTCAAGAAACAAATACTTTATGAAAACTTTGCCAAAAAAATCCTGGGTGGACTTTTTTTTCTTTTTCTTTTTGCTTTTTTTTTTTTTGGTTTTGTTTGTTTTGTTTTGTTTTAAGAAACAAAACAAAGGATAACTTTTGCTGGTCCCAGGTATGCAGTCATTCAACTTTAAAAAAAATCGATTCCATCTTTTTGATAGCTTCTTATGACCCACTGAGGTTTTTTGCTAGGTTTTTTTGTACAGTGGCACTTTAATTTATACTTTCTGCAAGTTTCTATGAAAAGTGAGGAGGAGAATGACACATTAAGCCTTTTGTACTAATCACTTCGGGTAATGAAAACAAGTACGGGATATTTTTGCCATCTACTGGCAGTTAAATGGACATTTTCAGCTCAAAGTCCCTTTTTCTAAAAAAACACAAAATTGCCTTACTTTTGTTACAGATTACGCATGGATTCTCACTAATGAGACTTTACAACTCCAATTTTTCCAGAAGCCGCACAAACTAGAAATCTTCCAAAAAAAAATCAGTTTTGCTGTTAAGTTCTCGTACGCTAAATCCACCACAGCAATGGTTGGATTGTAAACCTGGCAGCAGAACAATTTTGTTTTTAAAAGAAACACCGGAAATATTTGTAGTACTCCTAGGTTTTGTAATGAGCTTTTTATTATATTATCATTATTAAATAAATACTCTGGGGTGGAGGACAGCTCTGGTACTGTGCCTGGTGGCTATCAGATGGTGCGTCTCCAGTGCTGTGGTGTGAGCGGGTCATACCTGGCGAGGATGGAGACTCCAGACTCCCGCATGCCAAAAACCCCACCCTAGAGCCAAAGCTGAGCAGCCCCCAGCTCTGTAGCAGCTTTCGGATCAGTGCTGAGATGCAAGCAAATGCTGAGCAAACAGTCCTGAATGGGTTTGGGTGCTAGAGAGAAGCCCCTTTGGAAAGGAGCAGGGAAGGGTGGCTGAGCGGCCGTAGGGTCAGACATTATTTCCATCCAGGGAGCAGCTGCAAGCGTCCATACCCCCTCTGTGAAATGCGTTTGACATGTAAAAGGCTCTTTGCATTATTGCTCACAACTGCGCATCTTGCCAAGTTGCTTGTCCTGGAGACACCTGCAGCCCAGTGGATAAGGGGCTGGTGTGTTAGATGTGATCTGTGGTTCAGAAGCAGATAGATAGATAGATGTCTTGCCTTAAGATAACGCGTGTCCTCTGGGATTTCCTACCCAGCAGAGCTAATAGTATTAAACAGCAGCAAATGCCCTTGGGAGGAAATAATTGCTTCCTGGAGGTGTGTGGGTGGTAGAATAAGCCCTTGTGGCACTTGGCATCTTCTCAGACCCATGCGGACATTAACTTCTGTATAGGATCATAGAATCATTTAGGTTGGAAAAGACCTTTAAGATAGTCAAGTCCAACTGTTAACCCAGCGCTGCCAAGTCCACCACTAAACCATGTCGCTAAGTACCACAACTGCACGTCCTTTAAATCCCTCCAGGGATGGTGACTCCATCACATCCCTGGGCAGCCTGTTCCAGTGCTTGACCATTCTTTCATTGAAGGAATTTTTCCTAATATCTGGTCTAAACCTCCCCTGGCACAATTTGAGGCTGTTTCCTCTTGTCCTGTCGTTTGTGACCTGGCAGAAGAGACCAAGACCCACCTGCCTACACCCTCCTTTCAGGCAGCTGTAGAGAGCGAGAAGGTCCCCCCTGAGCCGCCTCCTCTCCAGGCTGAACACCCCAGTTCCCTCAGCTGCTCCTCATCAGCCTTGTGCTCCAGACACAGCTTCACCAGCCTCGCTGCCCGTCTCCGTACACGTTCCAGCCCCTCTACGTCCCTCTTGGTGTGAGGGGCCCAAACGTGAACCCAGGATTCGAGGTGCGGCCTCACCAGTGCCGAGTACAGGGGCATGGTCACTGCCCTGGTCCTGCTGGCTACACTGTGTCTGACACGAGCCAGGATGCTGTTGGCCACCTTGGCCACACCGCTGGCTCATGTTCAGCCGGCCATCAACCAGCCCCCCAGCCAGTGCTGCCTAGAAGGCGGTAAGGGTGGCTCAGTTTTCCATATGGAAAGACACAAAGATGACGCAACTTGCCTGCTGGACGTCAGCTGAGGCAGTGGAGCGGTAGGACTGAGTACAGTGCCTCCTCGACAAAGGCATCAGGTTGACCTGGCCATTACAGCCTTAGCCAAATCCACCCTGCGTTTTGAAATATTTTGAGAAGTTGCACTTTTTTAATGTTTTTTGTTTTTTTTTTTTTTAATTTTATCTTCAAATAGGCTGTTTTCTAGTTCCCAGCTGCAAAGAAGCTGCTGCCCTCCAGTTACATTTTCCAGAGGAAAAGTTTCACTTTTGCACTGTTACACTGTGGTCACTTGTTTTTTTCTTTTTGAGTTATGCTGGTACATGCATGAGCATCAGGAAAAGCAGGGTAGATGTATCTGAACTACAGAAACTTGAATTACGCCAAGTGCAATTCTTGAAAAGCCACTGGACAGCTGTGCTTTACAGCCACACACTCACCCAGACTTTGCTTCAGCCCGAAGGGGAAGGGACAAAATGCAAAGGCTATAGAGCTCAGCTAGGCTCCGGCATGAACCCCCAGCACCTGGATGAGTTAATTTAGAAAGAGCTTGTACTGTACTAGTTGGCAAATATATATATATATATATATGCATATATTATATATGTATACATATATATTTTTAAAACCCCATAGGTAGCATCCCTGTCATTGGTCTCTCGGTTGTATTTGCCCAGCGGGGTAGGTGTGCGCCCTGGACACCTGCCATCGCACGCACTAATCCCGGCATGCAGGAGGACCCAGAAAAAGGGGATGATATTTTTACACCCTCTTCTAGGTAAAGCCCATGAGTAGCTTAGCTGACCCCATTGGACCCAGCACGGCCTCGTCCGGGGAAGCGGGGAGAGGTGGCATCGGGAGCCATGAGCATCCTTCCCTTCCACCCTCCCTGGCCAAAGCCCTGGTGCCGACGGGGTTTGGGGCAGTTTTATTTTCAGGAGTCAGAGCTGAGCAGGCGAAGGCAGCAGGACATTTTTTTTCTCTTAACGGGTCAGAAATGCATCTTCAGCGTGTGTGTCCAATTTAGCATTTCCTAAGGTGTGTACAAGCACAGGGGTATAATGATGGGTAGCGTTGTAAAAAATGAAGCAACTAGTTAGTGTCTGTTGTATATAAATTTTTTTGTGTGATGATAATGCCATTTGTATTGGAATAGACGAAGTTTGAACAAAATAACCATTCTGTCTACTCCTTTTACTGCTCTTTACCATCAGTCATCTTGTGCGCACCCATACAGAGGGAAGAGACACCTATACGTAGGACATGAAATCGTGCCTTCGACATGCATTAGGACTGCTGGAAGCGGCAGCTTTATTTCACAAGGTGCACAAATCCCCCAGCTCACGCACAATCCCACTGCTGAGACACGCAGGCCGTGTTCCTAAATACTTGAAGTACTATTTGTCGTGCGGTTATCTGTCTTCCCCTGTTTATTAGCTGAGAGGAGAAGGGGGAAGAAGACTCGTACGTCCATCCCTTTGAATGAGCCAAACAAAACCCCGCTCCAGCTCCTCCAGTATTTTCCTGGAAAGTTTTAGGATCCGTTTTTGTTTCAGGTGTATGATGTACCTACTAGGGTCACCTTTTTCAAGGTCTTACAATGGTACGGGCTTCCCATTTAGTGCTTCCCTTGGGCTTCCTTTGCCCTTCCCTTAAATATTCCTTTTTTGTCACTCACTCACAAAAAAACCCAACAGCTTCTTGTAATTCTGAATTTCCAGCCTGCCCCTTGGACATGGAGTTAACGATTCGTTCAGCAGTACCTCACTCCCGTGCCTGAGGGATGACCTGGTTTTCAGAATTTTCACATCATATCTATTGACCAAACACTGACTTTTGCAGAGAACAAGCCTGGTATTGCAGGTATTCGGTGCACAAATCTTTGCTCGTTTTGATCATCAAAATTAGGAGAACTGGATGGTCAATCAGAGCTCTAGCTACAAAGCATGAGTACACGTTTGGTGTTAGAAGAATTCTGTTTTCAGCAAAAGCCTTGAAATACCTGCTGAAGCTGCCTTAATTTAAAAATCAAAGTTTATTTGTAAGACTCATCTCTTTTTTTTTTTTTTCCACATTTTGAAATAGTTTATTTATCCTCATCTCACAAAGCTGTGAAGTAGATACTGTAGACATGGTAATATTTATTCTTGTTGCTGAAAGCATGTTCATGTTTTTTATCATGTTATATTCACATGTTTTGTACCTCAATGCATTTGGGTGTTTTGTTTTTTTTCTTTTAGAGTGCAAAGCAAAACTGAATCCCAGGATTACTGTAGTGTCCCAGCATCTTTGGGCAGACAAACCTCAGCTCTATGAGAGAGATGAACCAGACTAGTCCATTTTATTTTTTCATTTGTACTATAAGGAGTATTTATGATTTATTATATTATTTATTTATGATTTGTTGTTGTTGTTGTTAAAATACTGAACTTTAAAAAACTCTTGAGTATAAACATCCCTTCAAACGGATCATTAACATGAAGCTCAGAATAAAATCCTGAGCTCTATAAATACTCCATCCTTCTTGGTATTTTCTGTTTTGTCAACTGATGGACTCGAGGAGGTTTCATTTCCAAGTTAATTGCTGTAGTGCTTTCTGGGACTGGCTGCTGTGGAAGGGCACAGGGCCTGGGTTCAGTTTTGTCCTTTGTGCGAGTAACTGTACGTTAGATAATCACAACGGAGCCTTTTACCTTCCATTGATGGTGTGGAAAGTGTTTCTTGGTGTACTGCACTGCATGTGATAGCTGTCTCCATGGCTTACATTTGCACTTTAATAAACTCAGAGATGAAAAGAGACATAAGCAACAAATCCTTAAAACTTCCTTATTGCACAGTCCCTATTTGCAGGCTGGTGTTGGCTGGTAAGGCTTCCCTCTGGAGATGCTCCCAGCATATCCTGGCTGTGGGACCATGGATGCCTCCAGGCCTTGTGGGGTGGGACAGGGAGGGGAGTAAGATAAACAGCTTCCCCAACCCAAAATATATGCCAGGAGTCAGGCTCAAAGGTTTTCTTTGGTATTAATGTGCATCCAGCAGAGCTGATGGACCTGTGCTAACTCAGATCTCAACTCCTTAAGCAAAAGCATAGGGAAAAAATAAGTTAAAGGTATTGTGCAAAAATAACCTTTCATAGCAGAAAAGGTATTGGGGGGTGGGAGGGGATCGGACACTTAGTTCATATATGCCTGTGATGCAGTGGGATGTAACTCCAGTTAAAGCACAAAGCTGCAGGAAGTGCTCCAGCTCCATCCCTATCTGCCCTCTCCTTTTTACACCATTTAGTGATACAGAATTGGCTTCTTAAGAAATTTCAGTTCACCCTCAGGTCCAGCAGATCACAACTGTTATCATGATGATTTCCATTTTGAGAAGAAATGTGGAGAAACAGGGTTTAAAATTCGCATGAGAATTATTTTAAGTTTTGATACATTTAGGATGTACCAGCAAGGCTATAAAAGAAAAAAAGGAATGGTTTAATTTCCTGACCTAAGTTTAATTTCTGGACCTCACTATAGCCAGCCTCTGGTTTAATTGAGGAAATCTAAGTAGCTGTATGTAAAGCATTTCTGTATTGTCTCCAGCCATTCTGCACCAAGCGTTTTCCTTCTGTACCTGCATTGGAATCGGCTCGTGAAAAAAAACCAGTTCTTACTGCACTGCAAGGTGTCCTCGCACGCAGCCACTGCCAGCAGCAGGGCAGCAGCGTGTGTTTTGCATCGAGCTGTGTCACAGCCCACAAGGACTGTCCGTAATTGCACCAGGATCGGGACCCGATCACATCTGTCACAGGATGTATAGGGGGAATTTTTAAAAAACTTGATTTCAAAAAAAAGAAAAAGGCAAACTAGTCAAGTAACTTCCTTGGGACACAAAAAAGCACTGGCACATGTGGCTAACTCAAGATTTGCCTGTAGTGCTTGCAGAGCGTGTGATTGATAGACTTCAGGAGTTGTGTGCTAGCGCTGGATGGGGGGAGGATGAGGAAGGAGCCGGGGAAGGGAGTGTTTTCTTCATAGGCTCAATCCTAAACATTGCCATGGAAAAAAGCCCCCGAGGTAAACGGTCTCCCCAGCTTCCTTGGGGGAGCTCCCTGCAAAGGCTGGAGGTGAAGGACACAGCCCACGTCCCAGCCTGCCCTGGAGCCAAACACGCACTTCAGCTCCCCGAACTCTCCATCTCCGCTAGAGAAGTCTAAATATTTGGGCTGGCAAGCCTGCAAAGCTGCGCATGCTTACAGGGGATTGTTTTATTTATTTTTTTTCATTGCAAGGATGGATGCAGGCCAACACACTTAATAGTAACCACATGGTAAAATAAATAAGAATGCCTGTATAGACTTAAAAGTAAACGTTAAATATTTGCTCTGTTTTCTCTGATGTCTCCTATGCCAGCTTTGAAATGGCCGTGTGGCAAACAGCACTTTTAGTTTGCTGTGTTTTCTTAAGCCTGGAACATTTAATAATTTCTAATTAAACCATCTACGTTTTTAGGATATTTACGAGCAAACTGATATGGGCTCTTAAAATGTGCTGGGGAGGGGCAAAAGCTGCACACTACAGTCATATTTAAGGTTTTTTTTTCTTCCAAAGCCATGTAAAAACCCTATCCACATTTTTCTGCTTTTGAAAAGCTATCCACTGGATACACCGAGGAGAAGCCATTAGCAATTTATATTTCTCTTCCTACGTGTAAAAGCATTTTTCTTAAAATAAGCAATCATCCTCCAGGCCCACAGTGGAGAATGGCCCGAACACAGGGGCAACTGTTGGGTACCTGCCCGCCGCTGCGACTTGGTGGGAGCTAGAAGTCAGCCTGTACATATCTGGGATGCCTAAGTTAGCTTACAAAAATAAAGTAAATTTTGACTGAATGCTTTATTTACTCTTTTAAAATGTTTCTTGGAAAGAAATAAGTCAACTTTTCCACTATTTTATATATTCAACACAGCAAGAGTGGTGGTACATACTTCTTGTCCCAACACTTTTGTCAAGACCAAAACCAGTTCAAATTTATATGGTTTGCTTTTTGAAAAGCAAATCTTTTGGGGAGTCTTGCTATTCTAGCACCTAAACCAGGCAGTAACGAGATGGAACAACTAAACTGCACCATTTTTTTCATGCAAATGCAGAAATGTTACGGCTGCTTCAGAGCTGACGAACAAGGTACTCCAAAAAGTGAGAAATACTGAAAATAACTAAATGTTGAGATAACCAGTGGAGATGTGCTCTAAATAGCAGACAAAAAAGGAAACGTCCCTTGCACATTAAACAGCGTAAGTGTAAAAAATAAAACTTTATTTACATTCACCTCATCACTCCACCATTGACCAACGTGGGCTCTCATGGATGTGGGAAGCACAAAAGAGACCTTCAGGGATGCTCTAGGAGAAAGCAGCTCTCAGGGAGGGCAGCTAGTACCGTCTGCCTCAAAAAAAGAAAGCTTCACGGCAATGGGCACCTGGGCAACAGGAGGTTCATTTGTATCAATTAAGCATGAACATGCAAGGAAATGATAATGCAGCAGGGAATTTAAGGGTGTGAGTTGGCAAGGCGATGCACACTGCGGGGCCCATGTTTGCAGCAGATGTGAATTAATATGGCATATCTGAAGGCAAGTCAAGAATCTCCAATTTATACAAGTCATGACTGGACAGGGCTTTTTTTAGCTGCAGTTGGACTGGAAACCTGTGTAACAGCAGAATAGCAGACTAAAACTGGAAATACTTATTCAATATTTAATACTGGCTGTTTACATTAACCTTCCCCTGCCTTCAGAAGTTTTAAGTCCCGTTCTCCAGATCTCAGGCATCTACACCCAGGAAGGAGAAGAAAATATGCATCATAATAAATAAAAGCAGAGTTTACCTGAAGTTCAAGTGCTCCACTAGAACATATCCATCTGAGAGAAGGAAAAAAGAACTTGTAAACTCCTGAGCGCACGAAGTGGCAGTGCTGAGCACAAAGAACATACTGTTGCTTGCGAAGCCGATTTACCCCTCAAAATGGGACGGCAGCGGCCACCCGTGCCAGAGGCTTTCTGCAAACTTACATCTGCCCTCCAAATTGCGGCAAATCACTGCGTTGTCCTCCGCGACATCAATAACATCTAGCTGTTCTCCAGCTATGACTGGGAGATCAACCCTCCTCTTACTAGGGACCGAGCACGCGGCAATGGCTGTGTTGACAATGTTGATCTCCTTATCGTACTGCAGGAAAGAAAAAAACCACAAGTTATTCTGTACTCACGTGCAATGTCTTTAAGGGCAGCGAGGAGGGGTGGAGAGAAGAGGTTTCAGGTTGGGCTGTGAGGCTTTGTTTGGAGCTGATGAGATAAAAAAAACCCAGCAACATCCCTGATGAAGATCCCAGGTTAGGGGAGAAGGCAGCAGGCCAGTGGGACATCCCTCCCAGCACACCTAAGGACCAACAACTTTCCACCATGCATCTTTTAAGCATGATAGGATTGTCAAAATTTAGGATTGACAAAAAAACATAGCTGCTTTCCTCTGGCACAACTAGTTCTCTAAACAGACACGCACCATAAATGTTTCTCTAAAAAACTTCTCTTCTTTTTCCATCTTCCTGCTTTTTTCCACATTGCTCTTCTTGATTTTGAAGATATTTCTGCATCAAGAGGGAGAGACGCACATTTCTGAGCTCCATTTAAATAATCCCTGGCACATTGGGAAATACAACCCAGAGCCTAACTCCAGTCTGCAGTGAACTCTTGGAAGAGCAAAGCACACTGTTCCCATCGCTATCTTCTGTAAAAGAATGAACGTGCACCTCAAATCTGCCGGTGAGCATGACTTGAGCCATTTCGTATCCCCATTTGGAATAACTGTTTTTTCTGTAAGCAGCGTGGGAACAAACAAACTATCGAGTGTTTTGAATCAGTCGGGTTTTTATAGAAGTCAACAATTCACTTTTCCCCCAGCAGTTTGTCCCCCTCTGGTTTTATTTATATTCACACATAAAGAGTCCCCAGATAACTCTCATTCTGAGTCATTTATGGCAGTGGGGCTTGACACAGCTCTCCAGATTTTTGGGGTTTTTTTAGCATATGGAGGAGAAAGTCACCCAAGCAGACATTTACATGGCACTGTAAAGTGATTAACAAGCTCTTATAACACCTTACGGGGAGCGATGGCCATCTATGCTGGGGCATTCCCTGGGTATGGAAATACCACTCCTTCTGGTCCGTACCTGAAATTCCAGCTACGGCAATCATTTTAGAATGAAGACAGGGGAAAAAACAAGCAACCAACCAACAAAACACCCACTTGCAATAAATCATTCACCCTTGGCTAACTTTCATGCACTTAAAATTAAGAGGAGGGGAAACAAGAGCTGAAGTTCAGGACTTTTAAGCTGTGAAGAGATTCCTCCTTGGTGGTCTCAGGCCGCAGGACCTGCGAGCTCTAAGGAACAGACAAAAATGCATCGACTTCCCGATAGTCTGTGAAATTATACACATGACTTGGCACAACACAGCAAGTGGTGTTTGAGCAACCCCATGCACGAGCTCTGTGGGGAGAACCTGGAAAATAGGTCTCTGATTTGCATTTGTTTGAAGTCCCAGGTATCGGGTCATGAAAAAGCTCATTGCAATGCACCTTCTTCTGATCTAAATGGGAAACTAAAGCTCCTACTTCCATGCAAAGTTTTGCAGTGCCAATAACAGAAAGTTTTATTTTTGATTTTATGCACAAATGGTACAGCAATAGGCAATGCAATGAACCCAGCTGGAGAAAGAAGACCCAAGAAATCAGTATCTTAAAATAAGGGCAAGAGGAACACACAGGCAATTAACTATGCTGCGTACAGGGCTTCTAAGCACAGCACTCTTGCCAAAATAGCAATAGCTGATCCACAGAGATCAAATATTTAATCAAGGCACAATTAAAGAAGGAATGGCACTGAGCATGGCAGAAAAGCAGCCAAATATATAGCAAGTTACACCTTTTTGTCTCAGCTAAGTGGGAAGACATGATACAACTTCAAGATGAGACCCTCAGGATATCCCCTGCTTTGTTTTGCCCTGAAGATATTTTATGCAGAGATTCCTGAAAGCTGGCTTCAAAGGGAAAGGACCCTGGAGCAGCAGCCAGCAAAAACCATCTGCGCCATCAGGGCGTCCCGCTCCTGCAAACAACTCGAGGGATGTGTGTACGAAGATAGACAACATGGGAAAACACAGAATGGGAATCTAGACCTTTCCACATCATCGCTGCTTCTCCTTTGGTCCTTACTGTCTTTTGCCATCAGAAATTTTGGCATCCAGGTTTTGTACTTGTCATCCTTCTCTCTGAGAAGAGGGGAAAGAGCCACACAGAAATTCAAGGTTTTTTCCAGCAGACCGCATCCCCTCCCCAAGCCCCTGTACCTACAGAGCTGTGATTTTTCTCTGTCTCCCCCCAGAACCACCCCTGTAATGCAGACACTTGCTGTGATTTATACCAGCACGTGCTGCTGCCACAATCATCTGGCAGCAAGACATCAAGACATGCTGTTCCTATTAAAAGTATTTTTTTCTGACAAGAGCTTGCCAGGATGGGGCTGATTATCGGGTCTGGGAGACGAAGTTTTCCTTCCTTAGGAAAACTATCCGAATTTTCACATTTCAGGGAGCAGCTCCCTCCTTTCCACGTCCCTGGCACTAACTAGGTAACATTGAAAAAACATTTTGCAGGATGCTACTTGCCAAGTTAAACACACATGGAGAGGGCACCTGGACTGTCTCCAGAGGACTAAGTCCCGACCAGCTCCTGACCCCCAGTGGCTTGCAGTACCGCAGGCTCCCCTGGGCACAGGTTTGTGCCAAGAGGAACATCTCCTTGGCCCGAGGCCAGCCCCAGGAGAGGGCACCCTCCTCACCTCAGCTCTCTCTGCCCCACCTCGACATTGTCGTACACCATGTCCTCCTGGGAAACAGCCGCTGTCAACCAAAATGCAGCAGAGAAAATTATTAGGAGATGTCCTTCTGAGCCCGCTCCTCCAAATTATGTATTGCAGAGGAAAACTGTGGCTGCTGCTAGTTGCTCAACCCAACGAGGCCAAGGCAATGCAAAAGCGAGATCCTCAGTGCTCCAAAAACCAGGCAAAACTCCCACACAAGGCAGGATGCTCAGGTTTGGTAGTTGAGTGTATGAGACGTTTTCTGGATGGGTTTGGCCATCCAGCTCCAGAGATGGAGTAGGAGCAGTAGCAAAGCCCCAGCTTCACACGGTAGCTAACCCTAGCAGGGTTTCCATGCTGAGAACATGGGTACGTTCACTCCAGCACCTTCTCAAGGCTTCATTAGTGGGAACAGGTTTTGTGTCCACTCCCATTTACATAGTTTTGCAGAGAGCTGCTGGAGTGCCATCGGCTGTTAAACACCACTGCCAGTCTGGAGGCAGTGGCTCAGCACAGACTGCTTTGCACGTTGCCTTCCTGAATATATTCAGAGCTACAGGAGGAATGCTCCTATACAAAGAAAAAACACCCCAAAATGGGCGACAAACTACCCCCAAGTGAAGCACAAAACTCTGTCAAGTCTTCCCATTTTAATGCTGCCACATTAAATGATTTTCAGAAAGGCACGATGCGTAAAGTTCATTTTCCATTGTGCAATACATTTCCCTCTTCACATACACACACACAAATCCCCAAGAGTCAGATATATGTATGTTGCTTACCTAAATTTGGTGTCGAAGTGGAAAACAGTCTGCGGATACAAAGAAGCTTTTAGAAACAAGTTTGCACATCAGCATCGCCCAGAAAGCCACAAGTACCAACAACCTGGCAGTGCTCTCTGCTGAAGAGATGGAGGCAGGTCTAGGTGCATGGTCTCCGTGACACCAACAGCATCTGCCAGTATCACAGCCCTTGCTAAATCAGCATCTCCACCCTCTGGCAGCAACAGGAGCCATGTGTTCGTCAAGTGGGTTAAGAGAGGTCTACATTGCATCCGAAGAACAGTCCAAATTGGCAAAAGCACCCTCCTCCTGCCTCCTCCTGCACCCATTCCCAATAGCTAGAGGGTTGACGGACAGTTGGTAACTGTAGGCAGTAGTAATTCCCTCCTTGCAGTCTGACAATATCATAGGTTGCAATTTATATGTGACAATGACTGTAGGTATCTAAGATACTTGCTGGAGCTTTAAGGGTTCTTTGTAACAGGAGAATGGCATGAAACCTGGTGGCTCCTTCCCTGTGACGATCTTTAGCAGTAGTGCAGGAGGGAGCCGCTGACATGGCAGAACACCTAGTGCGAAAAGGTTTTTAAGTAAAACAAACCTTCCTCATGTAAGAGAGGAAAGGGTTAATCTGGAATTTCCAAAGAAATAAGAAAAAGTAGCATTTGCCTGGACTTCAGGCACTGTGCACAAGGTGAGGCACATGCCGGCAGCAGTGGAGGACAAGTCCAGCAGGCAGCTACCGTGCACTTGTAGAAAAGGCGGTTTCCATGGAACCTTAATGAGGATTTTGAATATTAGAGTACCTGAAAGGGCACTAGAGGCAGTTACACAATGTCCTCTATCCTAACTTGTTAGAATACAGGCTCAACAGTAAACTTCTTCAGCAGATGCTGTTGCCAGCTTGACTATAAATGGTACCTGGAATAAAAACCCTCAGCCCGTAAAAGCCACATCAACAAGCCTTTGCCTAACCCTGGCCCACAGCTCTAGGCAGCAGGTATCACATCTCTGCATTCCCTTGTGTACCTGCATCATGCTGAGGTACTGAGGGCAGCAGAAAGCCTATGAAAACTGGGACACTGATGTAGGACCAGCTCCTGCAGGTTCCCGATGCCAGAGACTTCAGAGAAGCTGCACAGATGGACATTAGGCCACATCTGCCACAGCAGCTCCTCATGAGTTGATAGAAGCACTTTGGGCATAACTTTCCCAATAAAGCTGCATTCCTTACTCCTAGACCTCTTGCTCTCAAATTATTCCAAACAGGAATGTTCAGATTTAGAGGGTGAAGGGGTTGGACCACCACCATTTTCTTACCTTAAGTTCTCCTTGAACCTGGTATTCTTCAGCTTCAACTTTTCTATCTTGAACAAGTTTCCAAATCTCTTCTGTTTTTCTGTTCTGTCCAAATGAGAAACAGATTTTAAATTAAACAGGCACCAGGCACTGAACTGTGTGAGAACTGCCATGCTCGTAGCCCCAGAGATCCCGAAACAGGTACAGGAGGGTCAGCAGACCTTGGCCCTCAGCTCAGCAGTGAGCTTTAAGCCTCGACAGCATCATGTGGATGAATGATGGATTCAATGGGAAAGGCACCAACACAGCAAAAAGTGCTTACTTATTGAAGTCCAAGCTCAAATCTCTGCTTGGCTTTAAACTTTTCTGTGTAACTGAACTTGTCTCCTCTGACCTAACAACCACAGAACGATCCAGGTTTATTTGGAGTAAAAATTCCTAGTGAAAGGGACAAAAATTCCCCAGAAGCACACAGTGACCATTAAAGGAGGACATTGGGAGCACGTGTCTGTGCCACCCTTCACCACACATTTTTGTTGTATATGCTGTTGAGAGAGAAGTTCCACTATACACACTTCTCTCTCAAGCTTACGGGGGGTTGCAAAGCTACACGGCAATTTACTAATAGTATCTGCGAACAACCAAGATCCTCACCTGGGGGACATTATCCATGCGCAAGTACTATTAAAAATACTTTATGTGTATCAGCACACCTCATCCTGCACGTGGGATCAATAGAAAGATTCCATAACGACTGGTTTGGGGATTGAGACGGTGACCTCTGCACCCCGTGAATTCGGTCCCGACTCTAGCTGTGTTATGCAGTTCCCTTGCAAAGCCCGCCAGACGCACTGCTTTCCCGCGCACTAGCAACGGCGTTCAGCTGCTGCTGCTGCTCGGCACCGGCACAGAGGCGCAGAAGAGCCCGGGGGGGACGCACGGTCAGCCCGGGAGCCAGGCGCAGCCACCAGCGCATCACCCGCTGGCCCGAGAAGCTCGTGCGCCTCCACCACACAGCTCTTGTGGGCAGTTTGCAGAGAAATGACACTTTCGCCTCTCAATAACTGCCCAGTCACCTCGGGGTTTCGCGTTTCCCATATCTTTTTTCCCTCTCTGACGCACACAGGCTCTACATCCACGCATAAGCTTGACTTGAATCCAGATGCAAGCCAGTACGAGTCTCACATCCGTAAGGGAAAAGCAGATGTAGAGCAACACCTTATTATTCCTCCCACACTGCTCCTTAGAAGAGAGCCACCAGATGCATTTGAAGCAGTTGTGTGCGGCATCCCCAGCCCATATGTCATTCCCAAAGGCTGTCTCTATTTCTTACAAAGGGATGCAGGAAATCCTTTACTGCATGAGGGTAGGGAACCACACAACGCTAATAAGTAAAAACACACCTAACTTCATGTTTCGCCTTTTAATCCATCTGGGAAGCTCAGGCAATGTATAAACCTGAGCCTGCAAAACTCATTGCTTTTACAACACAGCCTGTGGAAGCAAATATCTTGAGAAGTTATATAAAAAGGAGAAGGTTGCATGTTCGTTGCAGCATGTCCTTTCAGCTTTCCAACATTCTGTGACCTGAAATGGGAGCATTTGGTCCCTTTTTATGGGGACAAGGTCCCCATTTGTTCCTCCAGCCTTGCCTCTTTCGGCACACACAAAAAGGTACCATTTCTCAGCTACAGCCGAGCAAGGCTTCGGAAAACAAAAGGCTAGCAAGGCTGTCCTGTGTGCTTTATGCCAGGAGAGGTCTGTAAGGGGAGTATTTCCAACGGATGGAGAGTGCTACCAACTCTAACAGAAAGGCCTCACTGCTCAGGGTTTTAACTTTGGTAACTATTTTTTGCTCCCTACATGTCAGCCAAAGGGGAAAGAGGGAGGAAGAGGGGAAGAAAGCCACCCATGCAACAACATTTCTGCAGTATTGGGGAAAAAAAGGCTTCCAGCCAGCACCTGGCATGTGAGATCAAGGAATTATGGTCAGTATTTCAAAATACAGGCTAAGAAATTGGAACTTACTCCAGTTTTGTTGGATTATCACCCCCAGTCTCAACATCTTCATATGTTTCTTCACAGCCGTTTCCTGAAACTTAAACCCAAGGTATGCCATTATCACAAACCACGTTCAGTAGCGACGAGGTGAGGTTTGCTGGACAAATTGCACCCAGGCCATTACATTTTACTCTTACAGAGGCTTCGAGGTCACTCAGATGAATTCCATGCTAGCCACATGTATTGCTCCCCACTGGTTTTAATGGGAATTTAGAGCAACCAGGCCAGAAGGAGACACTATAGATGTTGCAAGTTAAAAGAAGCTATTCACAGCATCTCCTGGGGACCAACCCAAATTAAAAGCAGCTCTGTTCAAGCTTCCCCACGTGCTGCACTTACTGCTGGCTGAAGTGAACGGACTTGAGGCATCCGACCCGTGGCTGCTAGAAGACAGAAGTATTACATGGAGATTTGCTGCAGCGTCATTTTTAAAAGACATTGCATAAACACAACCCCAGCAAAGAGCCTAAGTCCATACTCACAGTCTATCTTGCATTTCCCCAACGTCATCATATATGTCCTCCCATGCCTGCAGAGACTGCCAGGTGTTTTGGTTCAAGGCTGTTATCTCTACCCCTGGTTTTGGGGCACCAACATGCATGTAGCGCACTGGAAACAAGAAAGCACCTTCGCTTTAGGAGCTTTTCTGAGGAACTTCTCTCAGGGCAAGGGCAACTGTTGAGGATAACAGTTGATGCCACAACAAGGAGCCTATGGACATACTTTCCATTCCAGGAGTCCAGGAAAGGCTCTGCTGTGAGCCACTTTGAGAAAAAAAAAAAACCAAAAAAATTCTACAAGGTTTCAGGTTCTAAAACATTTAGCTTTAAAACATTCTAAAGTGTTTAAATATTTTACATTTTAAAAAAATTAAAACATCCATCGATATTCTCAGTTGCAGCAGCTCTGACCCAAATCCTCCTCACCAGAAAACATCCCAAGAGACTACTCATGGATATTGAGAGAAGTGATTGAAGGGAGGGTTTGGCATGGTTGGTGATGTTAAGACCCAAATAATGGTCCAGTCCATTGGAAACACACCTGTAAATCAGCATCTCATAAAGCAGACAAGGAAGGAGAGTATCCCAGAGAAGTATTTCACCAAGAGCTGGAACCAAGCATGAGAGCTGCACCTCATGAAGTTAGAAAAAGATTATTACTGGAGGACTCTGTTAAGTGGCAATATTAAATACTTAAAACTGATTTAAAAGAGCTGGAGTAACGTAGAAATGCAGCCACACAAATAAAAGCAGATAGTGTTTCTAAATGAACACATGTGCATGCAGTAGGTCTCACCAGAAACATGCACCACCACAGTACGGTCTAGTTAATGGCCAAAGTTTCTGCAAAACATTCAAATCCCCATGAAGAAGAAAAAGATGGGGAGGGTTGCGGGGGAACCAAACAATTCTGCAAAACCAGGCTCTCTGATGAAACAATAGCAGGAGGCTCACCATGAGTACTTTTTTAAAAAAAAATCCCAACAGAAATTACCTCCAGCTGTTCAAAGGTCACGCAAACCAGCAAGATTTCTCACAAAAACAGACACCAACCAAAAGAGAAAATTATTATGAAGTGGTTTAAAATAAAAAAAAAAACAACCAAACACCTGAGGACCACACCAATAACAACAACCACAGCCACAGTGAATTTACACTTTTCCTTCACGCTCCTGGTCTGTCCACCGAGCCCAACAGAGCTACTTTTCTCTCTTTCATCTTTGAAATGCTGCTGTATCACACTAGCGGCTTGCAGGGGCAGGAGTAAGCTTTTGCAGAATAGAGCCCGTGCACACTTATACCTGAAGTTGCAAAATAGTGTTTACAGAGGGCATGTGACTGGGTTTAATTGTGCAGCCAAGGTGCGTATCACCAGCTCCAGATGCTATGTCGGAGCGTCGTGACAGAAGGAGCCCGAAGTCAGAAAAAGGCTCACTGGAACTATGATGAAAATGGAGCAAGGAGCCATCATCCGTCTTAGTAAGGGAAAGGGGGAGACTTCAGGCTCTCACCCTGCTCATGTGTGTTCCTACCACAAGCCTTAGCCAAATCCTTTTCTGAGACTTAATAAATTATGAGAAGCAGAGGAGATGGATTTTAACTCTCTTGGATAAGGGCAATCTGCTAGAAAAACAAACACCTTGGTTTGAGTTACGCAGGTGGTTAACCAACGTAGGAAGCTATTTGCAAAGCCAAAATAAATGATTCAGACCAGAATACAAATGTGCATGCAACCTTTTGCCCTGGTTTAACTAAATTGGTTCAAGAGTTGCATCCAAATTTAACGTTATTTCCCATATGGAAGAGACATTTGGGCAACAGATGGGACTGAGGACTGAGGAAACACTCAACAGCGCAATGAGATACTCACAGATCTCTGCTCCGTCTTTTGCCAGCCCTTGTAGGGTAGGATGCTCTGCAGCCTGGGTACTTGACACATCCTGCTTCACTGGCAGCACCTTCACCCCACCTCCACCATCTTCCTTGGCTGAGCTAGTGGGAGATATGTATCCATTTCCACCTGTCTGAGATCAGACATTTGGTCTGGTCAATACAGTCTTTAGAAACACTTTTCTCATATAAGTGAATACATTTTACATATATACATCAACAAGAATGTAAATTATCTTTCTGTGGAATTAATACAGTTTCACGCCTTTTTCCATCAGGGATTTCTGGTGGACACGTGCTGCTTGGCAGCACTACCTGCCTTTTAGGCAGTAGCAGTTGAGCAATGAGCAGACAAAAGAGAAGCCAGAAACCCCCCCAGGGGTAATATTAAGGACTCAAATTTTAACTGTTTCCCAAAGAGAGGGAAGACAGAAGGAGAAGAGACCCCACACAGTAATTATTAAAAGTAATCTCTACGATACCTTGAGAATTTTCTTTGCTTCCTGTTTCTCTCTTTCAAGACTTGGCTCTTCCTCTTTTTCATCTTCTACTACAGCTCCTCCAGAACTGAAAATTTCAGACATGAGGGAGATCCCAGAACAGAAATGCTTCAGCAAAGTGACAGGCAGGCAGACTGCTTTATGACTGTGCCCAAATAAGCAGCTCATTTTCCCTTTGAATGAGGTAGATGCCAAAAAGACCACCAGTACTAAAAGTAAGGGGAAATCCAACCCTAAAGGCCACTGGTTACTTGGGGTGATAGCAATCACTCTTGGAAAAGAGGTGAACTAAGACGATTGTTTTCTAGTAGCAGGAATGCACAAGCTATATCCGTTTGCCAGCGGTGGCACCCGGCTCAGGAGATGTGCCTCTCACCACACTATACTGCAATTTAGGGAAGATACAGCAGCAGGAGGCAGAACTTGGTACCTTTTTTCCAGCATCACAACATTTCCCACTGAAGTGACCCCCTTCTACTACATGATTCTTCAGTCCCCATTGAAAAAACAGCCTTCAGCCAGTGGCAGCGATTATATGCTGCAAGGAGTTTGAAACGTGACATTTATAGGGTGGAATTCAGTGTGGACCTTGCCTTACCACATGGCTTTAGACCTGGAACCAGGTGTCCCAGCCTGAGAGCCTCACACCTCCCCCTTCTTACACTGAAAGAGTTCAGGTTTCAGTAGGAAAAGACAATGTATTTTCTTGTGTGCCAGAGGAGGGATGACAATCTCCCCTCCAGGTATCCCTCAGAATGAAAACGATCTTAGAAACCATGAATGCTGACACAGACGAGCATCATCGTCTACATTGTTCTGGTCATGATATGTATGAAATGTCTTTCTATTTACTGAGTGTTACAATACTCTAACCCTCACTGAGTTAGTTGTGGGGTTAGAAAAAGCTTGAGAGAAAGGAAAGGAAATTACCTGGATTTGGCAAAGAGAAAATCTGTCTTCTGTTTCTAGAACGAAGGAGAGGAAAGCTTTCAGCCACTGCGCTTTTTTCAACAGTCAAGCTTTTATACAAGGCCTCAACTGTCATCTAGTAGTTAAAGAAATATTTCTTTAGAAAGCCCAGAAGCATTTTATGTTTGGAATAGTCATCAGACAAGGAAATATCCTCTACTTCGCAGGACAGGGGATACACATATTGACAAACTGTGTAAGGGTAATATAACAGTACAAGGGATCAGGCCGATGAAGCTACTGGTCAGAACGAAAGGTTGGAGAGCTTACAGAAGGGGAGGAAGTTTTTTTTAATTAAATAAAGATTTTCCAACCTACCATAAAATAAGACTACAGCCAAGCCAGAGAGCCTCTCTGCAAATCATGCACAGATAACTGCCTTTGGAAACCTATGCTATTTCCTGGACAATTTGACTTGGAAGTGGAGTTTGACATTTCAGCAGGGCCAGAACCAATACCCAGTACATGACCATCTCCTGGCACGAGGTGACTCGTCCTCTCAGCCCAGCTACCTGCTGTGAGTCCAGCCACGCAGCCCGGCAGGTCTTCCCTAGGGACCGCTGCAGCAATTCGGGCCCCGCGCAAACGCACTCTCCTGCCTTCACTGCAGGGCACCTCCGCTGCCAGGGTGAACTGCCACCCCCTTTGCAGCCAGGGTAAAACGAAGAGAGTCAAGCTGCAGTTTGCAGCAGGGACACCCCCACAGCAGGGGAGGAGGACCCGTGCAGCCATGCACCCCACGGCTGCCCCGCTTACGAGCCAAAACCCGAAGCATGCTGCCATGACAAGGAACCTGGCTCAGTTTGGCTTTTATGCCTTCACAGAGGGACCACCAGCACAGCGTGCCTCTGGCAGGGACTTGCAGAACAATTCAGTGGATTTTCCCTCCAAGAATTCACGGTCTAGATATCAGTGCTTGACACTTACTTGGTCTGCCACCAACGTCCAGGTGGTGCTACCCCTTCCTTACATGTTTGCAGTGGAAGTCAAGGGAACTGACTCGCTTCCCTAGTGTGTTTGGAAACTTCATTAGCCTTCATGTCCCCTCTGCAATTTCTTATTTTTTGAGAGTCTTCACCGACAACACACATAAAGAAACACTCAGCAGATAAGAAATACAGATATTAAAGGTTTCTAAGACAGGAAAGCATGTCATGTATGGTATGGTCAAGCCCAAAAGATCAAAACTGGTGGTGATGAGACTTACCTTGTGTTCTTCAGGCTCTGCCTTGGGTACTAGAAAAGATATTTGTGAATACATATTACTTTTTAGTCCATGTTAAAGTCACTGCACTTTATGTTGCAAACCCCAACTTCAGCCCACACGCTCAGCATCCAGGCACACTTCCACCATGGTACATGCACCATGTCACACTGGCCAGGGTCTTTTCATTTGCCATTTAGCCCTGGCTTACATTCAGAGGGCTGCAGCATCGAGCTTAACTGGCCACAGTTTTCATAGCCCTAGGGGCTAACACAAAAGGGCTGTGGCAGGTTCCTCAAGACTTCCTGACTCCCCTCCAAGACAGCCTGGCTCGGCTTCTGTTCCAAGGGGTGAGAAAACCAATGCACAAGGCAAAAAACCAACCTCCCTCAAAAGAGGCAACTTTGAAAAATGTAAAAGCAGAGCAGCGGCAACTCTGATTGAGAAAATTATACTGGGAAGAAGTAGCGATGGAGATGGAAAATCTCTGTGCCCAGTACCCTTCTGCTCCTAAGCAGATGCTGAGGTTTGCATCACTATCTTCTTTTCTTTCTCTTCTACATGGATAATGTCTCATGACTTTTCCCCACCTCAGCCTTACTGTAAGCACCATTTCACCACTAAAGTGCTCACTTCTATTTTGCCTGTGCCCCAAAGTCCTCATACACTGTCAGTGCACAGAGGGACAGTACAGACAGTTATCTTCGCTCACCAGGACCAACGTGCAGCTGCTTTTCTCATCTTGAAGAAGCTATATTATTTCATTTTCTAAAGGCTCTATCCCACATCGCATGTAATTCACCTAGCAGTCTTGCCTGGCAAAGTACCTTCAATGACACACAAGGTTGTGGTGTCCCCAGACTGATTCAGGTACATCAGGGTCTCTTCATAATTATGATGCTCTTCAAGTTGGGCACTGAGAAGATGAAAGAAAAGAGAGAAAAGATTTTGTTTTCTGGCCCTTTTAGAAGTCTGGAAAAAAAATATTCATCTTAAGGACAAGGAATTCAAGCGCTTTGATACTGTGCCTACAAAAAAGCAAAGTGAAATCAGGAATTCCTCGGAGGGAGAGGCAACCTGTGCCAGGGCTCAGCTGAGCCTTCCCCCCGACTCCCCACTCCCACTGCTTTTCCTTTGGTAGGACAGGTTGCGTTTATAGGGCTCAAAGCACATCAGGGGACTTCATACTGGGATTATGGTCTTCTGCCTACAGCGATCCCTTAAGTAGAAACAGAACAAAAAAATTCAAGGAAATCAGAGCGCAGCATTTTTCAAACCCACTACAGCTACTTTAAAACGAGTAACAACCCAGTTGCAGTTTGGTATGCTGTTTCTTACTTAAGGAAACAGGCAGGGAAAGCAGAGCTATCAGAGGGTACGGTTAAAGGTCCTGCTCCTGAGCTTAGTGAGACACATGCTCCGCGTCGATGGGGCGAGCGGCATGTGCCAGTCGCGGGAGAAGGCAACGTGCCGCAGCCCCAGCACCGCTCAGCCGCAGGTACTGGGCTTCCCAGCCCGGTCCCCATCTGCTCATCCTCCTTTTTCCTTTCCTCCTCTGGAAATTCCAATTAGCATCATTTGGGAATAGGTGCAGAGAGAAATCCAAGCCTTCCCAGATCACCCAGGCAAAGCCCCTTAGGCATCCCCTCCATCCACGGCAGCAGAGGTGTCAGCAGCTCAGGAGCACCGGGAAGCGGCAACTGCACAAGACGCAGCTTATAACACATACTGGGGTCATGGCAGGGAGAGTTATAGTGAGAACTGCCACACCTTTTAACAGTAAGTCTATAACAAACCCGAGGAAGGGCTTGGTTTTCCTTGAATCACCCTACTGCCACAACTCAGCTTCAACAGAGTAAACACTAAGTAGTTGTTGCAAACCAGAACGAGAGGAACAAGAAACTCAAGGTGCATTTTACCAGTAGTGAAATCAGATAAGAAACAGCACCTCAAGTAGAGCAGAAGCTTGTGATGCTCCCAAAGGCTGCCCTGGCCTCCTGCTGTCCCCTGCAGCCCCCAGCACTGTGGGCAGCGCCTGCCGCCTTACTGGTCCCACAGCGTGTTTTGGACACGTAGGTCCCCCTGAAGGGGACACGCATACACAATTGCAAAAATACTGCAAGCAGGTATTTTGTCCCTGGTGCCACTGCTTGAGAAAGAGGAGGCCGGGAAACCCCGATTTTTCACTTCTCCAGCCCAACCCCTGGATAAAATCGCACCCTGGGAGCTGTGCCAGACACCAGCCAGCCCTTCACATATACCACAGCGCTACACCGGACCTGCGACAGAGCTGGGCTGCTGGGTCCCTGACCAGCAGTAGTGAAGGCAGGCTGTTTATTCCCAAACGAGGAATCGGAGCTCAGGATTAATCAGCCCAAGTGACTACGTCAGGGTCTCTAAGAGACCAGACTTCAGTCAAGGCGAGGCTTCAAGGAGGGGAATTTCTGCTCCCAAAACCCCACGATTTTGCTTCCGTGCTGGAGTTGATGTCATTCATTTCCCCAGTTATCACATGGTTAATAGTTAACAATTGACCTTTGTACAGACCGTATCACAAGGATTAGAGCAAGGCAGCTAATCTTGCGGCAACATATTACTAGGACAGTTTCCTTGTGGTGCATGACAGCTTTGGAGCTGGTTATTTTTTGACCAGTCCTCTTCTGACAAGTACAGGTTAAAAGTTAAACAAAACACCAGCCAACGCTGGCAGGAGCACCTCATGATGTGAAAAGCATGGCTTGCTGTGGCGATAGCTGCAAGGGTTCATGGTTTGGGCACAGAAAGCATTTTAAGAATTTCTCTCTTGCTTTGGTTCATCCACTCTGTTTCCCATTTTCACAGCTGTATATTCATGCAGCTAAGACAACATGTATATGAATATTTTTCTCCATTTTTGCCGTTCTGGTGGCACAGAACAAGGACCACTACGTAACCACTCATAACAAGTTAAAGACTTATTAGAAAAAGTCAGGATCCCCTTGTATACAAAACCATCTGTGCCTGTAAGATTTCTGAGCCATTTCAGACATTTGCGGTAGCAGAAGATGAACTTGGAATTTGACGATGAAGATGAACAGTGAATTTGGACCACCACTCAACAAAAATCTCACTTCAGCCTCTGGAGACAGCTGAAGTCCTGGGGAGGGGGAGGGCGGGC
This sequence comes from Falco rusticolus, assembly GCF_015220075.1. Classification (NCBI taxonomy): domain Eukaryota; kingdom Metazoa; phylum Chordata; class Aves; order Falconiformes; family Falconidae; genus Falco; species Falco rusticolus. Next base: position 5,490,917 of record NC_051197.1, on the reverse strand, counting down.
TGTGGCTCCTGTACCCTGGCTGTGCTGGCTGCACAAACATGAGGGAGGGCAAGCTCCCCCGCTGCTGGCAAAAAGCCAACACCTGCTGGTTACATCAGGGCTTTGTTTCAGCAACAGTTGTTAAAAAGCATCTCTTTTCTAAAAACACCGAGCCTGAGTATATAGAAAACAGGAAGCAAATGCCACATGGGTGCTGAGTCACCTTTGCAGCCAAAGCACTGGCAGCGTTCCCCCCCAACCCGCTAAACCAGACCTAAGGACACCTGGGCAGGGTTCCCCATGCTGCTCAAAGAACCCAGAGGAGAAAATAGGGATGAAGCTTTCTACTTCAGAAGGCCATCCCAGCCAGCTTTGAGCTTCCCACGTGGCTTTGCACAATCCCTGGAGTAAGTCGCTGCCTCTGGGAGCAGGATGTTCGCTCCAGACTGCACAAGGATGCTTCAGCATCGCAGGATGGGGATGCTCCCATTGCTGGCGAGCCGCATGTTTGCCTTGCCGCACGCTCACCTTTCGGGGGTCAAGTAATCCTCTTCTTCAGCAGCTGCAGACAAACACACAGAGGATTAGTGTTTGAAGGCAAGACCGTTCTCTTACAGAACACCGGCTGCCGCGACGGGGAGGTGTGACGGGGACGGCCTTTCCTCCAGGCAGCACGCTGCACACAAAGGCAGGCGTGAGATAAGATTGACAGCGGAGACTGGGGCTGTGGCTACGTTAATATGTCATTATTTCATGTTTCCAGGCAACAACCTCCGGCTTTCTAGAGATCAATAACTGAGTGATACTGAGAGGGCACGGAGATGATGACGTAGAACTGTAACTAGTTTCCTCCATTAAATATGTTTAGAAAAGGCAAGTAGATTGGAAAAGAGTTGCAGTGAAAACCTCTCTCTTCCCCTTCTGTTTGTATCAAGGCCAGGGCAGACCAATAAGCACTGGCACAGTCCAGCCAAAGAGAGTTTAGCAGAGCCCTTCCTAGAAAAGCAGCTCCCTTTGGATTCGTAAAAGTTGTGCCTAAAGATCTGGCTATAATTAAGGCCGTATTTATAAAGAAACACCATTTAGCAGCTTATTAAGCGGTCCAGAATATTCTATTATGCAACATCGATAGGGTTTTATTACAGGAAACTGAACTTTTGCATTTCTTGATGTCGGAACATTTAACAACGTTGCCCTCTGTTGTATTTAAAACAGAAGAGGGGATTAGCAGACCGGTTTCCACCCATTTTATCCTGCCTTCCCACAGTTGTGTGCTGCAGAGTGAAGGCATTTCCCATTGAAGAGGAGCGATAAAGATCAGCTCTCCGCACACAGCTGCTGCGTTACAGCCAGCTGTAACCCGCTCACAACACGCTGCACTTGGGAGGAAAGCGGGTTGCTGCATGGGGGTGACATCCGACCTGGAAAACCAGATCCCTTTTCCAGATTAAGAGGAAAAAAATCAGTCTGAAACTGTTGAGCAATTTTTACTGTTTAAGGAAGATGTTAGAAACAAGTAGCAACATCTTATTTATGTGTGCTTGGAACCATGGCCTTATAAATGACAGTAAACTGCAAATTATTATTCATTTTCTGCAAAACAGGTTTGGGGAGAAAGACTAGAAATCTCTTACTTGTTTCATTCCCCCTGTGGACTGAAAGTATGGCGCTTTGGAAAGCACTGAGATCGAACTTTGGGGGTCTTGCAGGCTTCCCAGGGGCAGGACCCAGGGATTCAGCTGAAGGGAGAGGTTTAATCCTTGGCCACTTGCTCCTGGGGCACGGAGACCATTTTCCTGCTCTGGGCTGGCAGAAGGGAGGCTCTGATCCTGCTCCAGAGAAACACAAATACAGGCAGCAATTAGCCCTCATATAAGCAAAAATTCCTGTAGCATCGTTAGTTGTTATGCAGACATTTCTACCCAGCTCTGCTTCCTCCCAGTCTCAGCATCCCTGTCACACAGCGGGGCTCCCACCATGTCACCAGAATGGAAAAATAAATGGAAACGTCCATTTTTACAGATCTTTACAAAGTTAACCCTGTTGGGGCCTCAACTCCTGACAGCTCCCTTCCTCTGGTTTATAAAATACTAGCTTAATTATCTGTGCCGATAACAGTTTAATCTGCCAGGATTTAGTGGCATAGCTGTTTTCAACACACAGCCCGAGCGAGGTAGCTTTCCAGGGTAAACAAAGGCTTAATCTTTTCAGTGCCCCGCCACTCCATGTGACGTTAGCAAGAAGAACTTCACGGCATTTGAATTTCCTAACACCAGTTTCTGTAAAAAATACTGCAAGGAGAATATGCTTTCTGAGCTCAAACGTGACCTTTTGCAAAGCCAGGAGGGTGAAGAGGCAGGAGTTCAGGTTTAAGCCTGAACTTTTAATTTCAATTTTCAAGTAGTTTGAATTTTAATTCGAACCAAACTGTCTTGGCAGAAAAGCCAAGCCTTTAGGGTCTGTGGGAAAACCAAGTGGCAGGGCGTAGTCACATTTACCTTGCAACTGCAGAAGGCCAGAGCAGACCAAACCTGAAGACACTCCCCTGTCTTCACCCTTCATTTGACTCTCAAAACATGGACATTTGCTTAGAGTGAGCTTTAAAAAATTTGGTGCAGCTGAGGAACACTCCCCTTACCCAAGCTCAGCAGCAGTTTGGGGCCCATTTCTTATCTCCAGGACCTCCACAGAAAGAAGAGACCACTCGGGCCAGTTTGGCCTCTTCTTTGGGGGTCCCAACTGGTAACAGCTTTTCTCTCCAGCTGCTCTATGCTGCACTTTCAGAGCACCTATGTACCTATACGTTCATATGCGTCAGAGCTCACTGTAAGAGTACAGCCTACTATACCTTTTTGGTGCTGAGGTTGCTCTCTTGGTGCACGATAACCCAGCTGGCAGGATTTGGTTGCCACTGCGCCCTCAGCACCTGCTTCGTCAGAGCTCCTGTGTCCTGTGGGAGCGTGGGGAAGAGCCGGCCCACGGCCGCGCAGAGCATCCTTCTTCTGGGCAGGCAAGGCCAGCGCAGGCTCACTGCCAGCTGGTCGCATCCTGCTGCTGCTCAGCACAGCCGGAGCACGCGCTGCCCTCTGCTCCAGGGAAGGGTGCACGTATAAGTTTGCTGCCCGTTGGGCTGGGAGTGTCGCACTTGCTTTCTCGCTGCAGGATAAAGTGTTTTCCCACATCCGTAGGGCATGGTGGAAAGAACTTGGGAGTGCAGGGCCCTCTGAGGCTCTTTGGGCTGATCCTTGCCGGTCAGTGCAATGGGATGGCAGAGGTTTCTGTGGACTGTTCTTGGGAGAACTCGGCCCTTTCTCCAAGATGTTGCCTTTGTGCTCTCTGTTGTGCCCCGTCGGCTCCACGTATCCCAGCTTGGCTGGAGGATGTGCCAAGGGGTTGCATTGGGTGAGCGCAGGGTGCGGACGGGCAGGATGGGCAGGTTCACCCTTGGGTTTTAGTATTATCCCTTCTCTCTTACTCAGGGGCAGAGGGCTGGACACAGCGTTCCCTCCAGAGCCCAGCTTGGGCACGATCTCGGTGGGAGGCTTCTTGTGTGGCTGCACCAGCTTGCTGGCCAAGTTGGAGTCATTTTGAAATTTTGCTCGGAGAGCTCGGAAATCAGTCACACCTTCCTGGGTGGGGGAAGAAAGGAGAGCACAAAACATCTGCTTTCACAGGTGGCAACAGGCAATTTATTTGATCATGATCATTTCAGAGAGAAAGAGGCTGCAGACTCCACCCTGGTCACCAAGGATATTCTGAGCCTGGTGAAAATTTAAAAGCAGGAGAGGAGAATTAGCTCATTCAAAGGATCCTCCGAAGGCTCACAAATCACTTCTAATAAAGGCAACAGAGCTGAGACGGGGGGGAAACACAGGAGCAGAGCATGGAAACACAACCAAGCAGGACCAGCAGAGATGGGTTCCTGCTCCCCAATGTCGGAGAATCTCCCTCAGGAAGACCCGGCAAGCACTAAAACAAACTTCACAGCCTCCCAGCAGAGGTGCTGCGACCTGCTAGGTGTGAGAGCTGCACTTTTTTTTCAGTATACACAAGCACCAGCCAGAGGAGAGGCTGGTGCTGCTCTGGAGACCCCCAGTCCATCCCCTGCCCCCTTTAGAAAACTCCACCATGGGAAGAGAAGCACTGAGCATCCTCCTTGGCAGGCTCCACATGACCTCTGGGACAACATTTCCCTCCACTGTGTTGGTTCAGCTCAAGGTCCCCACAGCTCTTTGGATGCTTCTCCCCTTGCTGTCACTCCCACCCTGGGAAGCAGAGGACATACAACCCAAGCACGTGGCACACAAAGACAGCAAGAGCATCTCCCAGTCCAGGTAATGAATAAGGTGAAGACAATTCCTCTCCCATACAGTTACCAGATGACAGGATTTATGATTCTGAACAAAGATTGCTAATCAGTGACAGCACTGTTTAACAGGACACTTAAAGAACGTTTTGTTTCAGGCCTTCATCCCCAGGCATCTCACTGTCCTGTGCTGTAGAAAGGGGACCGCAATTTCTGCCTGCAATGTCGTGGCTTAAACTCAGCCCTGAACTGAACTAGAGAGAAAATATGAAGAAAAATTTATGAGCTACTTAAGTCCTTGAACTGCTCTATAACTTTTTATATGTCACGATTACATTAGGTGCACTACTCTGGCAGCTTAGTTCAGTGAGGAGAACTGTAAGGCTTCACGAGAACCTGTCTAATGAGGAAATTGGAAAAAATTATCTAGGACAGAACTTCGTTATTCTGAAAAAAGCCCCAGCCTTAAGTGTTAAGGCAGAACAGATGAATAGCATACTGAGGTTTTATTGCATTTAATTGCACGATTTATTAAACACTGACAATTTCTCTTGAATAACCCCTTTCACTGACTTTATTACTTTCACAGGGTAGTGCATGATGTAAAGAACCAACCCTTGGGGGAGAGGTTTGAATTGCTCCAATTATATTTCATATTAGTGGTCAGCAGCATGATGCCGTGTAAGCTGCCCAGACAGCCTAATCTAGCGGCGAGCCGATGGGAATGAGAGTTTTCAGAAGCATACGGAGGATGAATCAGATTTCGGGGAAAAAAAAAAAAAAAATCCCACATGTACCCGATCCCTCCAGCGATGCCAGACAGGAAATCAAGCAGCGAGGTGCCCTAATGCAATTGCACCGAGCTTTCACACGTGCTGCAGCAACAGTTGAAGAGTTCAACGCTGTTTACCTCTCCTTACTGATTTTCTGTACTGCAGCGCATAGTTCCTCATCAGTGCCCTCAGAGACAAAGAAAATAGAAAAGAAAAAGTACCTGCGTGTCTCAATATGCCACAGGCGAGGCGGAATCATGCGAAACAGGGTTCAGTCAGGCCTCTCCCTGGCACTGGCTGTGGCAGAAATGGCTGTGACAGTCGCTAGCTCCTTTAATTAAAGAGGGGTGGATACAAGCCTCCCACGGCCCCCCTTAAGTTGTTATTCCTCTTGCCTTGAAATGGCAGCTTCAAATGATTTGCTTAATTAACTGGAAGATTATCTGTGCTTAATGCGTGCTTGGTGCCCTTCACTAGAATATGGTTTCCCCCAGTTTGCAGCCCACTGGGACACTCACACCGGTGCCACGAACAGAGCCGGTGCGGCAGGAACACGAACGGGGTTAAACTGCACCCCACGGCCACCTCCTGCACACCTGGACACCCCCTCCATCCCCACAGGCCGGGAGGTCTTGCATCCCTGCACAGGGCTGAGCTTAGCACGACGCTCCGAGGTGCAGCGAGTTCTCCTGGTCTCCGCAGGGATGGCCTTCCATCGCGCAGGGATGTTTCAAAGCACATCCAAGCAACTCTCCGGCTCGACCCACGCACCTGCAGTGGGCTGGGGGAGATGCTCAGCCTGAGCATGGCGCCGGGTGGGTCGGACAGGAGTGAAACCCCTGTCCCAGCGCCCCACCACCCCAGGGAGGGCTCGGCATAGTGGGGAGAGGAACTTCCCTGGAAATCTGACCAGTTGACAAGTAGGGAGAATGCACTCATAAATTTAAAAGGGCTGCCAAAAGCTCACAATACGTATTACAGCTACATCTGGCCAAATAATTCACTGTGAATAATAAAACATTTGGCAAAAGCCCACGCAAGATGAGAGAGGGAGAGAATAAAAAGGAAACAAAACTTCCACCGGCCGGAAAGCTGTGAGCGTTACGGAGTCAGGGGACAGCTAAACTTTCCATATTTTCCCCCTATAAATAACACGCTCTTTTAACGTGAACATCGCTCCAGGAGGCAGAGCAAAGCGCGGCTCAAGCCCGCGATAAGGAGCCTTTGAGAAGGCCCAGCAGCGGGGGGCTGCGCCCACACCAAGGGGGGCAGCAGGAGCCCGGCTGCCCCCAGCTCTGCAGCCCCTTCCTGCCGCCCCACAGGAGGCGTGACACGCAGCCCAGCCCAGAGGGAGCGCTGCGCGTCCCCCTCCTCACATTTTCCTGGTTTAGTCGGTCCTTTAGCCGGTTTCCAGGGGAGCTCGGGGTGGGTTAATGCTTAACCCGCGCCGCCCTCTGCGCCGGGCTGGAGCCGTGCCCGGCCGGGGCGGCCCCGCGCCCCCCCGCGCTCAGAACCCACCGGCTCCTCCCGGGGGGGCGGGGGGGCAGAGATAAATCCACCTCTGCTCTCCGTTAAATCAAGGGGCAGCTCACGGCAGAGCGGGGGGGCAGAGCCCCGGCGCCGGCAGCCCCCCCCAGCCCCGCTTCGGGGGGGAACAGCGCCCACCCCGCGGCTGCGCTGCCCCCGGCGCCCAACAGCCCCCCGCGGCGAGACCCCCCGGGCGGGGCGGGCCGTGGGCAGTGCCCCCCGCGGTGGGGGCGGCGGGACCCCCGGCAGTTACCGCAGCCATCCCTTCGCCGCTCCGCGCCGGCTCCGGCGGTGCAGCCCGGCTCCCTGCCGCCGTCCCGGCCGAGGCGGGGCGAGCCCGACACACACCTGGGCCGGGGCGTGGGGCTGCCCCGGGGCGGGGAGAGCCTGGCCCGGGCACGGCTCGGCTCGGCCCGCGGCTGCCCCCGCGTCCCCGCCCGCTGGCGGCAGCGCTCGGCTCGGGGTGGGGGGGCGGGCGCGGGGGGCTGCGCTCGGTTCGCTGCTGGGGAGAAAGAGCGGGGCTGGCCCGGCACGGGTGCCCCCCAGGGGTCCGTACGCAGACCTCGGGGTGACCAACACAGGCGGTTTCCCGGAGGAACCACACGTTTTCCTCCACTGTGGCCAGCAGAGCCCAGCAGACACAGCCCCACCCCCCTCCTCCCGCAGCAACCCACGCGTGTTCCCTGGCGGAGCAGCCCCCTTCCGTGGCGAGCTGTTTCTGAGTCCTGAGGACAAACCACTTGAATCAGGACAAACGAGGCTTTTCCCATCACTGGCTATTTCTGCCCAAGAGGACGGCCTGAAAGGTCTGTTCAGACACCGAGCCCGTGTTTTCACAGAGCACATCTCCCAGGAAAAGCCAGGCTGGTTAGCTTGGCGAGAAGAGAACTGAGAGCCCCAGGGCTTTTTCCCTCTGTAATTGATCAAATATTTCATCTTTCTTTGCAGGAGCGCTTGATGCTTCCCTTTGAGCAGAGCTGGCTGCTGCATGGAGCAGGGTGGGATCCAGGGGATGCTGTCTGTGGAGCTGGGAACCACCAGCACCCTCAGCTATACTCACCCATCACCAGCTGAATCCTGGCACCCCTCCTATATACCAAATATATATATACCAAATATATACCTATATACCAAAGAGCTGCCTGGAAAACAAATGCTGCAGCAATAGCGGGCCTTGAGGTTAGGGGAAACAGGACTGGGAAAGCATGTCTGGGGGTTGTAGGATGCGAGAGCAACCTGCGTGCGTACGATTGTCTGAAGGGTCCTCCCGCATTGCTCCTCACTGATGTGAAGGTGATGGGTGTGACACGTGACTTCTGGCTGGACGTTCCCCCCCCTGCACGTGGACACTGAGGAAAGCCTTGCCCCAACCATCCTTAACGGCCTTGGAGTGGGACCGATGCTCTCACAGCCTAACCTGACCTTACTTTCCAGAGCCAAGCTTAAGGAGCGCTGAAAAAGAAAGGAAAAGAAATTAGGGGAAAAAAAATATTAATTTTTCAGAGACATGACTCGAAGTGTGGGTCTCGTTCCTCACCACATGAAAAGCCCTGCTGCTGCCTGGTGGTCTCGGAGAAGAAAGCGGGGTCCTGCCGAGCCAGGAGTTGGCAGGGAAGCCCCCCAAGCTGGGGCTGGAGCCGCGGCATGATGAAAATGAATGCCAGCTTTGTGTGCAGGTAGCTGGGGAGGATTTATGACCCGCCCAGTGGTATGAACACAGGCCATGAATTAAAGCACTGTTGGAGAATCGGGAGGTTGTGACTTCAGAGCCATGGACCTGCAGAAAGGGACAGGACAGATTCCTCTATATGGGCTCTAAAAATAAGAAGAAAATGCCAAGTTTCTTTAAAACGTGCATTCTGTGAGTGCTAGCCCTGGGAGGACCCCACTTGCCTCACCTCCCTTTGACAGCAGCCCCAGGGCTGCCATAAATCGCACCGGGCTATAATAACCACGCGGGGAGCACGGGGCAGCCCTGGTGTTGTACAGATCAAACGCAGCAGAAGGGGAAGCCGACTTTTTTCTCCGACTCCGGACCTTTCTGGGGAACGCCTGATGATAAAGGGCTGGCGCTGCTCTGTGTAAGTCACCTTTTAATGGGCCACTGGCACCATTTCCTTAGAGAAATTAGACAGGTATGTCAGCAGACGTCAAAGCAAGATTTTATACCCACCCTGGAACGCCGGAGGGAACGCAGGTAATCCCTCTGACAGCCCTTCCCTCCTGCCCCACCTCTCCTCCCCGTGCTGGTGCCTCCCGAAGGGCCTGACCAAGCTGCAAATGGCCGTGAATGGTGACGTCCCAGCCAAACACAATGGCCACCTTGTCCACTGCCACCGTTAAACAGGCAGCAGTTTGGAGCAGAAGCTTGGCGTTTGGTCTGGGCTTGTGTACCAGAGGCACCGACCCAGAACGGGAGTTGCCCCAACTCGAATAAACCCACCCTGAATGACGCTAGGGTTCACAGCACCGAACACCTCCTCAGCATGCACAATCGCCCCAGAACAAACCATTTCATCCTGCTTAAAAATTTTGAATGTTATGATTTAGATGGGTTTTTTTTGCAGTGATGCAATTAGTAACTTGTATAAACACATCAGTCCGAGCGCTGCAAGCACAGCATTCAGCAGACTTGCTTTCCCTGCATTATTTTTTTCAGCTACTTAGCGACTGCTGGGATTTGTCATGTATGATACAGATTCAGAATTTTGGGGTTTTTTTTTGCATTTCACAGAGATTTTACTATAGGCCAGAAACAACAGCAGATCTCGGGAATATGATTTATTCCTAATGTTTTGGAAAGGTGGGGCAGCATGACTGGTGAAAAGCAGGGAAATTCTGGGACAATCCAGTCTTCCTTGGAAGACAACTTGATTCAGGTATTGCCCACAACATAAATGGTGATGATGTTAGCCCAGTGTCACAATATTATAAATTGGGGATGGTCTGGCAAGTTATTTTTCCTTGTCACAGCTCCTGGCCCCACATGTGGGCCAGCACCGACGGAAAGAGATGGGGCACAGAGTGAGGGAAACGGCAGCTCCTGACTGCAGTGCAGGAGGGTCTGTATGTCTGGAAAAACACCTCAGAACCCAGAAGAATGGGCAGAAGTGGATAGCAGGGCAGAACCTCGTGCTAGGGGGGATTTCAGCTCCGTTTTATTCTGGTCCTCGCAGGGCCAGCGCAGCCACCCAGCCCCGCGCTTCCTACCCGTGTTCTGCCAGGAGGCCATATCGTGGTTTTCCAGCAGAGGGGGAGATAGGATCGCTTGTTCCACCATCGAGCCGCTCGCTCCATCTTGCATTACCGGCACTAACGAGAAATTTAAGAAAATGCAGTATTATTGATCCCTGCACTCACAAAGCTAACACTGAACGGCCAGGACAAAATGCTGTTTAGGAGGAGCCAACGTAGGTACCCGCGCGGCTCCTTCAGAAGTTTTAAGATCAGCCCCAGCGAAGCACTGAGCACTGTAGCAGTCAAGAAAATTAATTTAAAAGCCTTGCAATGTTTCAGGGGTTTTATCTGTCCGAGCTACAAGGTTGTCTCTGCAGTACGGCCCCAATCCTACACTTAAGTGCATACCGCTTTTTTAGCAGTATAGCCCGTACAATTGCTCCTGTGTTCAAGGCTACGTGTTTACTCTGGTAGAAGGTGTTCTCAGACACCTGTGACACCAAATGAGGACTGGCATGTCCAGCACTAGACCTCTGCTCGTCTTCTGGTCCTTAGGTGGACCTTTTCCACACCTCTCCACAGCCACTCGGCTCAGTAACTGGGACACGTGGCCGATGGTGCACACAAATGACCCATGGCTTTGTGGGTCCTTCCAACGCACTGTCTCACCGCGAGCACCCAGCAGCCGGAGAACTGAAGCTGGGGATGAAAAAGAGGTGAACCCCAGAAGTGAGACGCACAACCAGTGCAGAGGAACGGCATGTTGGTGGTTGTGCAGGTTGGTCATCCCTGTCACCAGGACACGGCTGCTACCTGAGATGTGGGACCACCACGGTGACAGTGACCGCTCCTGTCGGGACCTGCAGGCAGTGTTTGCCACCACCCCGCTCACATGGCGGATGATGACCAGGGTTGGGTACCACCTGCAGCACCCTCTCCCTGCCCTGCGGTGATGCCACACACATGGACAGAGGCCTTCAGGACTGCACAAACACCACCTCACGCAGAACGCCTGCTCAGCACCATAAACTATGGCAAACGCATTACATCTCTCTTATCCTTCCTAATACTTCCACTTGTCTCTTCTGTTTGCTAGACAATATTAAGCCACCTTCCAAATCTAAACCCTTCTCTTGAAGGTATCTCTGCTGGGACTTTGAATTTTGAAGTTCAGAGGTGAGACCTTGGTAACCAGCTTTGCTCCTTTGGCAAAACAGAAGTTGTTTTACCAAGCTACTGTGCAGAGAAAGCTCCTCAGCGCTTGCAGAGAGGGTGAGCTGAGAAAGCCCATGTGTGCTGCGAAAGCACGTGTGAAATGGCGAACTTTCCAAGGGCAGAGCTCCAATTGCTAGGCGTAATTTCTTGATCTTGCCACATCTAACATCTTCATAACCTCTGTACATTGCAACAATCTCTGTATTTTTTAAAAACCACCACCCTACCCCTGAATGAAAGGCTGCCTGCTCTGCACTTTTCCCTGGGGAACCACAAGAGAACAAACAGCACATGGCAGGTGTCAGTCACATTGCTTGATGCACGACAGCAAGCGGCTCGGATATGACTTTGGGGGGGTATGATGTATCGAACAGAATAAAAAAGAACAGGACTCTGCCTTTAGATGTTCACGGTCTTCAAGTCAGGAACAAAATTCAGATTTACAGTATTGCATGAATAATGTACTGCAAAAGAAATTATAAATAGAATATTGGCATAAAAAAGGATGATTCTTTTAAGTTACTGCATCCCCTGCAGCAAAAACTGTATGAATATATGAAAAATAAAAATCTACATATAAAGAAAACACAAATGCAAATAGCTGGACAACAACAACAACATTATGTTAGGTCTTGTAATGTAACGTCCCCCTGGAGCTAGGCTGGTGCAGACAGCCACATTACCGAGCGTGCCGTTCAGGTGCTATTTCAAAGCTCAATGCATTCCGCAGGCAGAAATCAATTCCCCTTGTTGGGCCAAACACATTTGAAGTGGAGACTTTTTGAAGTGGAACAGAATCCTGGATTGCTGTCAGCGAGGAAATGTGGGTGCCCCAGATTACACTGAGCTAATCTGCCCCTGATTTTAGATACACAAGAGTTGTAAATGAGGAGTTACGTGTCTCCTAATTAGAGGCTGGCAGTGAAGAGTTCTTCAGTGTCGGGGAAAAGAGCTTTGCAACAGGAACAGTCACAAAGTGCCGATGCAGGCTCGCTGCTCAGCCCAGCCCGCTCACAGCCCCTATTTCCCTGCTCCTGAAGAGCCCCCGGGCTTCAGGCCATGGCTCATCCTCCTGAAGGTGACTGCGCTGCCACCGACAGCACGGCTAGCGTTGCAAGCCAGAGGTTCAGAGAGTTAATTCAGGTTCAGAGGCAAGGTTCCAACACACATTCTAGACAAGTTCAATTCATAACGTTATAAATGGAACCATAACTTTTATATATATCACTTTTGGAACATAACACCTTTGAGAGAGGTTCTTTAATTTCACCTCTAACGTGGTGTGCCCTGCTGGCTGCTTAAATCTCTCCCGCACGCCTCCCCCCCCAGACGACCTCACCTATCAGTGCGAAATTGTTGTTGTGCCTGATTGCACAAACCAGCCCAGCCTTTTACCTGGCAGATGTGCCACAAATAACTTTCATTATATATACGGTGTGTTTCTGATACTGCTATCAGAAAAGAGAAGATATACTGCTTCGACAGCCTTGCTTAGATGCTGAGGAGGCACTTGACCGTGCAAAGCAGCCATTTGTACTGCGGGACGGCCCAAGTCTGGACCGAAGACAGACTTGGCAGGCGGCCAGGGAGGTCCCCACCATAGGGACAGTGGGGTCCACCCCCACCAGACCTCTACAAGCATTGCTAAAGCCTTTGTATGTACTTGTCTTAACAGCGATATGCGGAGAGGCTGCAATGTGTAACAGGGAGCCAACACGGGGGATCGCCTTAGGCCAGTTTACATCCCCTGCTTTTTTCCCAGGCAAAAGCAATTTAGGTTTAACAGTATATATATAAAAAAATACTAAACCCCTCATTTGAGCTCTTCTTGTGTAGGTGAAGAAAGGAGAAGGACTTTCTGAATTCATCTGAAGTGCATTAGTAGGTAAGGGATTACATTAACATACTCTCGAAGGTCACAAAAAGGCAGATTTCATTTTACTACAGAGTTTACCCATGTGCTACATTTCTTTGTGTTTAGCACAGATAAGCCCCAGGGTCATTCTGAACTTTAATTACATTAAAATAACACAGTAAGAGGTCCTTTTATTTTGATAATTTACAATACCACCTATTGAAATGAGCTTTGCAATTAATTTGGGAAATACACAAAGTGACACTTACTTCCCAGTCTTTTGTGGACAGAGGACAATTCACTGTCTACTTAACAGCTGTAATAGCCCACAACAAGATTTTCCTACAGTAATTACACTTTCTCTTGAATTTATTGAGGCTCAAGCCTCCAGTTGTCTGCTGGGAACACTTCATTTCTGCATGAAGCATCTCAGCCCACTTATGCAGAAGAAAAAGCAGGGAGATACAGACCCTTGTTGGAACACAAAAGTCTCAACAGAACTTTTACCTTTCTTTTTTTAAAACCCAATATCTAATGAAGTTATAGATTTCTTGTGCATTTTTGTGCCTGCCCATGAGCCCTTGGGGGAATTTTGCAGGCTGAGTGCAAGCCTGAGGGAACAGTTATGGGCCAACTTGGGCTATAGCCTGTCCAAGTGTCTTTCCAATGGCCATTTTTTTCTTTCTTCCAGCACAAAACTAAATATTCTCATCTTGTCATTATTATCTTACTAATAAATAACCCATGGTGTTCTTGCTTTCTATGGTATTGCTTTCTTACACTTGGGCACATCCACTACTTCTGTGTTAAGATCCCACCCAGCTAGAAGCATCAGAGGCACCACTAACAGATGGGTTTGCACAGTATATGGGTAAGACACAAATTCAGATGAGGGGGCATCCTCTTCACCCCAAACCACTTTAGGAAACAAAGATTTACCTTCTTGTGTTGCAGCGACTGTGCAGGGCCATCCAAAAGCCAGGTGGTAACTTACAGCAGCTCTGGAGATGGGACACTGTCTTACGGAGACGGCAATGAGAAGAAGCTGAGTTGACGTTTCTTTGAGTGGGGGGCTGACCCTGGCTGGAGCCCAGGCGCCCACCAAAGCCGCTCCGTCACCCCCCTCCTCAGCTGGGCCAGGGAGAAAGCACACGGAGAGGCTCATGGGTGGCGATGAGGAGGGGGAGGGAGGCTCAGCAGGTGCCGTCACGGCCAAAGCAGACTCGGCTCGGGGCCGCCCGGCAGCGGTGGGTCCGGCTGGGAGCCGGCGGCACCGGCTGCATCGGGCACGGGGGCAGCTCCCCGCAGCCGCCCCCCCCAGCCGCCCCCGTACCCCCCAGCCTTGCCACTCAAAGCCAGTACATCTTGACGTATCTGGAAGGTACACGGTCCTCATAACACAATTTTATGATAATCTTCAATTTGCTCTATGGGGAAGCTCTTCCCTGGCCAGCAACCAGATGCACCGAAATTGCAGTTAAGCCACTGTGGGAATTAAAATGATTTCCCTCCTCCTGCAAATTAAAAGGAGGGTGGCAGGCTGGACAAGAAACACACTGGCTGCAACTGGACTTGATTGACTTTAATGTGGAAACAGTTGCACAGTTTAATAGATTCCCTTGCCAGAAAACTGGGAATTTGTTTCCAGAAGGGCAAAGGCCTCTGGGACGTGTCTTGATCCTTTGTGATCTGATCCGTGCTGCTGTCAATGATTTACCGCAGCGCTCTGGGGGCTGGTGGGCTCCGCGCTTGCTCTAGCAGTGCCTGCCCGACGGCATCCTGAAGCCTGAAGCTTTTGTTTGCAGCTGTAGCAAACATTTACATATGGAAAAATAATGCGGTGGAGCCTGTGTCGGCTTTCTCCTTTGATTCTGTCTATATGCTCGCTGGCTCTAACGGCTCGTCGGGCCACGGCCACAGTGCGCGGGGAGCTCGAGGCATCGCCTTCCCAGAGGTAAGCCCGCTCCCCCCTCACTTTACATATAGAAATTACAGACAAGTCAGTCAGCCCATCAATTTTGTCCTGACTTGAGGCATGTGCACACGGTGCTCTCTGTAAACAGCTATCGGGGAAAAAAAAATAAATAAAATATTGGCAGTTGGCCAAAGCCTAAGCTAGGCATCATAATTCCTTCTTATAGGAACTGTTTGCACAATGGTTTTTCTTTCGCAGATGACTATTAAGCTTTCTTAAACTTCCTTACCAAAATTACCATACTGGGTTTGGGCACTTGCAATGAATTCCCTATACAAGATGATTTACGAGCGAATATTTTTCATATTCTTTTTCATTATAATTATTTTGCATTTGACAATGTGAAGTTAACAAGTGCATGTGAATAACCCAATTTTCAATGCAAGCCAGATCCTCATACCTCCTTTTTTTTTTTCCCTTCAACATTATTATTAACCTATACAAGTGTCACTTAGGCTTTGAAGGAAGGGAATAAACAAGTTACTTTTTTCTAAAGCTATAGTGTCATGATAGGAAAATGGTAGGTGTTTTTTTTTTTTTTTTCTACAGCTATTAATTTCAGGCTTGTTCTAAAGGCAAATATGATTTAGAAGGATCAAAAAAAGGTATCAGTGATAATTGGAACATGGAGACAAGAAGGCGGAAAGGAAAAAAAAAAGTGGTAGTGATACACTTAATTATGAAGGCTTATTCCGATAATCCCTTTTGAAAATGAACAAAGACGAGATTTTTGATGTTTGATGAACTTATCAAACAAGGCAGAATAATGAAGAGGTAAATGTAAAATCCAATCGAAGGTGAGCCAATTAAGTACTTTGTGAAGTGCTGAATGATACAGCCCACAAATCCTCCTGTCAGAGCAAAAAAGGCATCAATACAGGCGTGTCCTCCAGCTCCGTGTTTGTCTGCAGGCTCCTGTTCTCCTGGAGACACAGTGGGTTTTTATCTCACACACTGATCTGCATCCACGGGCTTCCTTGCTGAGCTGTGGTGGTTTTCATTTAGGAACTGTTCCACAGCCTACATCTACACTGATGCTTCCCCAGTGTGCCCCGCACCTCAGCTAATTATCAATATTTCTCTTTGGACTGCGGTCTCCTAAGTAAAACAGACTGCTCATTAGTTAAGCACCAAAATACTTATACTAATAATGCTGTTTTGGCTCAGAGTAACCCCTCAAAATGCTTTGAAGGCTGTGGCAAACACAGAGTTGTATTAGGATGCCACAAAGTGCTCCTCAAGACGGAGAATGCATTGCACAAAGATCATAGGAGCAGGGACAGAAATAGAGATTGTAACAACTGGGCTAGGAGGGCAGGGAAGTATTTTCTTACTGTTGCATAGTGATACTCGGTGTATGTGCAGAGAGTCTGATCCAAGGGCCATAGAGATACAGTACCCTTGCCGTTTGCTGCTTTTACACCCTTCCTTTAGTTGTTTTCCTCTTCTCAGAATGTACTTCCTTTTAGAAAGAGTCAACACTGCTTTGTATCTAGCCTTCTCGGCACTGCTGGTGCAGCCATTCCCACTGCTCCAAAAGCCCACGGGAATCAGACCCTGATTTCACACTCATCAGGAAAAACACTGACCATGAACTCACAAAGGTGTAAAAAAAAATGAAATCAATAGATTTCAGAACAGGCCCAAGGTGATAAACGTCACTGCTTCTGGAGTTTACGATGTGCTTCTGAGAAGACAGGGAAAAAAGAAGCCTTTCCTTAAAACCTGTCTCTTCCTGACATTCCTTCTGTTTACTCAGCGTGTTTGGTGATATAATATGTGACGTAGATGTATTTCATTGGAAAGGGCTAGGAGCTCTTGGGAAAGCAGGCAACCCAGGTCCTGCACCTGCTGCCGCTGGGGCCAGTTCTGATGGTGAATCCCTGGACGGGGCATCTTGGGTAGTACAGCCACCCTGGCTACAGGATGCTTCCCATTTCCTACAAAGTGGATTCCTGGTGGAAAAAAAACCACACAGAGAGATGAATTCCCCCCTGCTAGCCCCCATCCCTCCTTAAAACACAACTTCAAAGACCACAGACCACTGTCTCTTCCCCTCCTCAGAAGAAGCAGCAGAGATGTTAATTCTCCAGCTCCTGTCGACTGTCAGCTGAGCCAGTGGTCAGAATGGACTGATTGCTTTCCTTGCCAGGAGAAAAAAGTAAGGCTCCACCGTAATGTATTAATTTATCTTCAGATGTGTCTGTGATGAGGATGTACACACATTAATTATATATATAATACATATTCATCATTCTGAAGCATCCAGTATACTCATCCAAATATGACGGAGATGCTCCTCTAATAGAGAGGCTCTTACTTACCCTGGTGTAAACTGGGGAATAAATTCATTTAAGGCAGCAGAACAGCAAAATGCGAAATCAAGGCAAATAGCAGAAGAATCAGGCCCGAATATTTGCCCAAGACTTTCTTCCTTTTCTATCTCAGATTTAATTAAGTATCCCCTGATTCTTAATGCACATATTCCAATGAAATTAGAAGCAGTCTTCATTCATCAGCTCCTGTTCTCACTTTTTTATATCCTTTCACATATGTCTTCACAATTCAAAAATTTATTTTCAAATACTCGACATAATTTTGCTTTCTACTGAGTTTTTATCCCTGCATTTTTTTTGTTCCTATGCTTATAAATGATTTGGTTCTTCTCTCTTTCCTTGTATTTTTTTTCCTTCCCGGTTTAAAGACCAGCGCTTCTTATTAATAATCCATCGGTAACGTTGCAGGACCAGTGTTGCATTTAGTGTCTGTGTCCATCTGAGCCTGATACATTTCAGGACAAAGCACGTGTAATGAAAAATCCCAGGTACAAAGTAGGAAAGAGATATTTAAAAACAGTCACCCCAGCCCCACCTGAATTCACTTACATGAACCTCAAGCAAATCTCCTGAGCTCCCCCCTTGCTGCTGACTCTCCTCCATTTATCATGGACAAAGTCTTTGGGTTGCATGAAAAGATAACAATACAGATAGAAGTGATGGTTTTAATTGCTTTATCGCCTGCGGAGGTGGTGTCTCTGAGGGACATGGGTTAGGTGCTGGCGGTGTTTTTCTCTCTTGTGCGGTTTAGCACCGGTACCGGAGGCTGATGCAGCCGGCGGGGTTCGCAGGGCGGCGATGCGCGGGGCACCTCTGGGGTGAGCAAGCTTGCCGCGCCGAGACAACATGCACG